>NC_140586.1:806111467-806650814 GCF_964204655.1 Triturus cristatus
TAGTTATAAACAAACAGTGATCCGGCACTTCACCCAGTGATACATATGTTTATAAAAGACACATTTTCAAAGACAAATCAGCAGGTCATTGTATAACTTCTTTATTCAAAATTCTTCTTTAAAAATAACACGAAGTAGCCAACGCGTTTCGTCCATACGGACTTCTTCAGGGCAAAAATATATTCTTGATGCGTCCCTTTTTGATCTTTAAATGGGTTTTTTTGAACGAAAAAAGGCGTAGAGATTGCGGTGTATCAATCGCTTCCAATAACTCCCTCAGTTGGAATTGTAAAATAGCAAATCCTGAGCACTATAATGGTAAGCTCAATGTTATCATCCATCAGTAATAAAGGTATGGTATTCGGACCTATCGTAACTTGTAAAATGACAACATTCCGGTCCTTGGCTGCCAACGTTCAGGCCGTATTTCGTGTGCTACTTTAGAACTAGTTAATGGCCGTCTAATAAATGTAACTACATTTGTTGTTGTTAATTTTCTTTGTGTGCAGATCAAACTCATGAAAGAGCTTCAAAGTAGAAGCAGTGGGAACGAAAACAGAAATAATTTTGAAATTGCATGGACAGCTAAAAAGCATGAATATAACTGAGAAAACAAGGGTTTAATGACATGACAGTTAAGTGCAAATGCACTATAAAATAAGCATTGGCAATTCCAATCAGTCTTGCTTACCTTTACATACAAGTCAGGGGTAGTAAGCGGAATGTAGAAGCAATAATAATGCAATACAATATATAACCCTCCCGGCCCTAATACCATAACACTCAGTGACCCCATAGTCGACTGTAGTTCATACAAACTGCATAATAATTCCCTTGTACTGCTTGACACTTATTCACTCGCATAAGTCAGAATTACTAAAGGTCATGTCCATCACCTAGTATTTACTGTACCAGTGCACAGCAATAAACGACCCACCACCAACTTAACAGGCATGGAATAATTGAAGAGATCTGCCACCCTGAGCTGGCCAAGGAGGACTTTAAATGACTCTACCACTGCAGGTCCCAACCCGCTACATATTATGACCGCTTCTTGACACCTCACGATTACAATCAGATATGGGAGGATATCAATCAAGTCCATCCCAGCAGCTCTCTCCACCATTTCTCCCTTCAACGTATGCCTGTTCAGGACCACAAACTTTAAACAAAATACCTCAGAATGGATGAACGTGATCAGCTAAATGGAACTATGATCATAAGAAATACCATAAACCAACCTGCAGAGCTGTTCAAAGCTGCCAGCTCACTGAAAACCATAAACGATGTGACTGTTTTACACTTCTTCACCCACCAAACTGCTAGCGTGCTGCATCCCATAACACGATAACCGCACCTGGGTGGGCACTGCGCACAACACGGACACTTCCCATATTGAATCAAAAGAGCGACAACACAGTTCCAGCCCTGCACCTTATAAGATGTTAATTGTTACTACTATAGACTAGTGCTTCAGCACCCCACATAGGAGTAGTAAGCACTACATAATTCTTGCAATCGATACAAGTGAGACCAATTAGCATTGACAATGCATTTTAATAGTAGTCTGTCAAGCTCAGTGTTATCATCCACATTTGTGCTGCAGTTTTTCTATTGGAGGCTGCCTGCACCAGCCCATTTCTCCTGTTAGCACTGCCTAAAACAGAATTAACTACTAACCATTAAAGTGGGGAGAGGATGTGGCGAAATGGCCAGAGCTACGACTTCGGAGCTGAGGAACCAGGTTCGAATCTAAGCATCGGCTCAACATCCTGAGATTCTGGGCAAATCACTTAATCTCCCCAGAAATGAATGTATCCTTAAGTGGTGCTCATTAAAAGCGCCATTGCTGATGATTAAGTGCCGTTGCTGAGCAGCGGAAACCACTGGCTCAAATTAAGGACTGCCAAGTGCCCACCAGGTGAAACTGAAAGGCAGCAAAGTGTTGTTGTTTAAACATGGCTCAGTTTGCAAGGTTGCATTTAGAGCAGGAAGTAGAGGTGGGCAAGCTAACAAATTAACATGGTGAAGCAAGCCAAGGATCCGGCTTGGTGCTAAGATCCGAGCCAGAGCCGAGCCAAGGGTCCGGCTTGGCTCTAAGAGACCGTACACGAGCAGTGCCCTGTTTCCTCTGCAGCACACCACAAGTAAAATATGATAACGTTTCTTGAAATTCTAAAAAGTGTATTACTTTAACATGTGGAAGCTTTGACATTAATATGTTACATTTTAGCACAGCCCTGAGAGGTACTTATTAACAGTTCCTCCATGGACTCCTTCCGTGGCGACAGTGCCTTTAGTGAGCTGAGAGGCAAGACAGTGGTCATGTGCACCCTGTATATGGACCCGATTCTTGACGACAGAGCAACATTAACACAATATGTTTTTCTACAGCCAGCGTCGGATTGGAGTCAAAACTAGGCCCTGGCACCCCAAAAAAGTGGCCCCATTCATGAATCACACTTTTTGCAAAACATTTGTTGTTGGTCAGTGTCACAGGGTTAGTTTTTGAAGCTCTATGGGGTAAAAGAAGAACCTGCCAATCAAAACTTTGATAAAGTGATGAACGTTCAAATCAGACTTTAGGGGAAAATCAAGCCTCCCTCTGAAACGGAGAGACTCGCCTGCCAGGGTGCAGAAAACATTGAAAGGGACGGTTCCACCTCTCTGCCCTGCGCTCAAACATCGGCCTGGTCTGTCCGGTAAGAAGGAAGCGAAGGATGTAGTCTGGCCACGCTACCTGGCTTGACCAGTAATAAGCCAGTCATGCAGCCAGGATGGATGACACAGAGCCACCTGGTCACTGCTTTTGTTTGCTGGCGAGGCTGCTCTGCTTTCCCCATCACACCTGTGCCCACCCAGCAGGGAAGGCAAAGGGCACAAACCTGTGATCCCCACATGCCTTCCCTTTAGTGAAGTGGGCTGGGCCCTCTGGACGGGCCTTTGAAGACGGTGAAAATTGCATAACTGCACAAAAATCGGACACCACAATGGGCAAAAAAATGGACCACACTTGACCCTCATGCACCAGCACATCACGCCCGACTGCCAGTGTTCCTCATGTGTTCAGCTCATACTCTGATCTCACATATTTGAAAGTGCTTTCATATGCAGTAGTGCAGAAAAAGGAGGGTGAGGAAATAAAATATTTGCCCAAGATCACACAATTTGGTTAAATGGGGAAGCAGGGATTAATCCCATGTTTTCTGATTTCACTTCTTACAAATCAGCCACTAAATCAGTATTTGTCTCTCCTCTTTACTTTAAATGTTAATGCTATACATTTAACTCTTTGTGCATGGGTGTCGAGGGAGGGAGAAAGGCGGGGGGGAGGAAGCCACATGAAAGCTTGGCTCATTTTGGGCTCAAGGTTCCAGGAGGACCTCGAAAGGAGCCAGAGCCAGGCATCTAACTCACGCCTGGCTCGAGCTTTCACTGGCTCGCCCACCTTGAGCAGGAAGAACAAACAATTCTATCGACAGTGAAACCAAAAAGAACCTGTACAGAGATCAAGTACAGAAAAATTGGAAAGCAACAAAATGAAGCAAGGCAACTGAGATTGATATCGAATCTTGAGAAAGGATTATGTCTGTGGAGTATGGTATACAGCTCTATCTCCAGAGAGACGGCTGAAGTTGCCAGTTGCGAGACAACAACAAAAAGGTTCTGTCCATGGGTGGCACACGTGTAGACTGACCCTGCCACTCAAACTCCTACAGACCTATCATGAAGGAGCCCACTGGTGAAGAGAAAAAGAAACAGTTCTCATTACTCATTCCTGCATCTCGAACAATCACCAACAATGGCCATTTCTAGAATATTACGTTGTGTGTTGGTGGCTGCTTGGGTTTTGTGATCTGTTGTGACCTCTCTCACTGGATGGCTCATATAAGACAGAGCTGGAGTTAACTGAATGATGCCTGAAGAGATTGAAAAACATAAGGCTCTTAAATGTTCTATTTCTAATGAGCATCTTGTACGTATTTTAATGTACCCCATTCACTTCATGCAGAGGACTATACCAGCAGGTGAGACTGGGACAAGCAGGGATACAGGAAGAGCATTAATGGACATGGATGGCCATATTGAAGCAGGTCTCAGCTCTGGTCATGAACTAAAGTGTGGCCCTCACGTTGGTACCTCCTCATAAAATGACAGCAATGGGTCATGTTGATAAAAGGTCATTGACTACCTTATAATATGTAAAAAAGAAAATAAGTGCCAGGGCTCTCGGCAGAAGGCCACTACAGCTTGTACCCATATTGCCCCTGCCAGCGCAGCCAGTGACAGCACCAACACAACTACTAAGCATCACATAGTTACAAGTGTGACATTTTAGACAATTCCAGGCCCCCAAAGCTAAAATAATGGCTTGGGTGGCAGATATTAGTATTTTTTTTAAAAAGTTTATTGAATTAATAAATAACTGTTGTTGGGCAGATCTCTAAATTAGACAAAAGATGCCACCATGTGGCAGACTGTCATAAGTGCCTGTGCTGACAATTAAGTGCCGGTGCTGAGCACCTGAAACCACCAGCTCAAATTAAGCACTGCCTCTACCACATGAGTGTTGATTAAGGAATGGGACAGACCTCTCTGAATGATATACGTGTTGCAACCTACTGCTTTCTCTACCAAGATTAGGGTTACCTAAAGTAATAAAATTTGTTGAAAGCTCAATTATCTTTTGTGTGGTGTGGGTAGATCTTAAGACTTCTTCCAGGTAATGGGCCTGTTTTAGACAAGGTCTGTGGCTATCTTTTGGCATGAAGTACACATCCTATGCAACAACGTGCTTAAGATTTATCAGCCAAAAGTGATTGACTGTTTTATTTGATCTTGGAGACAGAATGCTGTGAGCTCCACAGATGATGTAGTTTCCTGGCCGGGAAAGAAGGTACAACACTGAGTGCAATATCAAAATGTCACTTGGCTACTTGGTTCCTTAACTAAACAAGCATTTGCAATGTAATAGGTCTTGCCTTTGCAAAAGTTAGAGATATTGGCGTAGTAAAGACAATGTCTTTTACCGATGTGTTTTGGTTTGGAGTGGAGTGGACATACCAGAACTGAGATTAAACATATAACGTTTGGGCGTAAAAGAGGTCCGTAATAGACAATGTGCTTGAAGCAGATCCCAACAAAGATGGCGTATGCAAGCCACTGGCATGGCAATGGTGCCCTGGTCCCTACTGCAAGACAGGAATATGGCCCCATTCCCGAAACGAGAGGCGCAGTGTGAACGGGAACCTGAGGTGCAAGTAGAGAGCTAACAGGAAACAGAGCCTGGAGAAGGTAGGAAGCACAACTAGTAGAGGCTAGAACAGCTGAACAGAACACGAGACGGGACAGGGACACACTCAGTTCCAAAAGTAGAAACCTACCTTTGATGCACTGCAATACCAGTGGTAGCGCAAGTTAAATCACACACACGTGTTCCCATTATTTTCTAACAACTTAGCAGGAAGTGGCATCATATTAACTTTTACCACCAGCCAGTAATGTCATGTCCTTTTGACAATAGCGAAAGTGATATTATTGGGGAAAAAATAACGCTAGAAAAGCAGTATGAAAACAACAAAAAACTAAGAATGTGCAAAATTGCATAATTTTTCTACACAGTATTGCCCAAAATTACACTTTTAGAACAAAATGCAGTTTGTCTTTAATTTGGTAGGTTTTATTCCCATGAGGCATTACTTTGTGCAAAAAGTCATCCAAAATTCCAGCAGAAGCAGTTTGATCACAAAATATGCATAAGTTAAATATTTTCTGTGCAAACCATTCTTCAGGGGAAAAAGTGTATGTATAAATTATACAAGGGAACATTTTGGGAATTTCAACAATGCAATGCCAGGAATTTTCCCAACACAGTTTTAATTTCACCTAGGCCTATTGCACTAGACGGTTTCTATTTTGATGTCCATCCTATATTAACAAGGGAGATGCTGTAATGTGTTTGGGATGGCGCAGTGACCAACCAGGGGTATAAGCAGTGGTGGCTTGCACGGCTCACAGGTGGGGGCGGGGGTCACGCGTGGAGAAGGGGGTCAATAATAAAAAATAAATAAATTATAACCTACCTTTCGCCGTGTCAATGTCGTCTCTGCTCCTGCCTCCGACAGGAACAGGAAGCAGACAGCCAGGCTCCCTCCCCTCAGCTAATTACAACGATGCAGTGCAGCGCTGTGATTGGTTGGGATGGCGCCGGGCCAGGGGCTAGTGCGGTGGGCATGTTCTACTGGCAGGCTGCAATGCAGCCTACAAGGAGAAGGGCAGAATGCGCACGACTGGTTTGGGTGGCCCAAGAGGGCCAATCAAACAGTCTTTGCGCACTCAGGAGTGGGCAAACCACTGCGCCACTGCCCTGCTCGAACCCGCAATGCGCAAAGCAAACATAAAATGGTAATAACTGAAAGTTATTACCATTTTATATTATGGCTTTCTCTCATCCGCCCTAGTGGAGGGACCACCCATGGGCATAAGGTATGGTAAACCCAGGAAATCCTAACGCGCAGACACCGCCATCATAATGCCATGCATTATTTTTACTTCTTTTAGGTATATCATAACATAAGACCCATCATAAAATCATAACATAAAAGCCAACTCTAAAGAACAAAGTTTAATTGCAGTACGTGTATGGGACCCAACTGAAACAAGTCAAAACAAGGCTGTCCTTTAATGAAGCACAAGTGCACTAGATATCAACCCAAATCAAACTGAGATATCAGTAACTATGAAAACAATGTGTGCTGCACTTAAACACCTCTTCTTGTCATAAACAACACACATTTGTCGAGTCCTTCCAACACAAGAAGTTCAGCTGCGGTTAATACATTTTATTGTTTCGAGCTATGAGACGCCGCGGCGTCATATTAGTATATGTGTAACCTAAATCAAAAACATCAACTGGAATCCTGCTTCAAGTATTGTAAACTTCAAATTCAGCCACAAAGGTAAGGTACAGGATAGAATAAAGAAACAGTAATTACAAGATGAACAGTCTGTTAGAAAAAAGCGGTGCTACCGCATGACAGCGCAATTGCATTATACGGGCCTTGATGACATCACCTACGTCAACTGTATTCTCTTTCAATCGCCATTAATACCCGGACACATTGTTTTATCTGCATTCCACAGTGTCAATGCACTGCCTCCTTAATTATGCATTATTTACCACGACAGCAGGAGTGAGCCAGTTCCAGTATGGGTTTCAAGTTGCACCCTCGAAGGGTCAGGTACTGCACTTAATATTAAGTCTCTGCTTGAGCATTGGATGGGCTTTACATTTTTTAAGTGACTGCCAGTCAGCTGGCTGTGCCATTGCTTTTTCATTTTGGCAATTTTTTTGTAAACTAAGATACAAAAAATGTACAACATGATGGAGGAAAAGAAAATATCTTCAGCTGTCATGTAACTTTAAACTGAAGTCAGTATTTTCAATATATATAAATTTAAAGGTTTTATTTTCAAATACTTTTCACTTGAGAGGCTATGAAAAGAACTTAAAACGAATCTACTTTTTACAGAGCTCAGGATTGAAACAAGCGTAAGAGCCATTTGATCTTCAGCCAAAGCCCGGGGATCAGGTTCACAGGCCTCCAGGAAAAGAGACATCTTTTTCAGTCATGCTAAGTACACTTTCTGCCTAACACTCCAGATAAGTGAGTGCAGTAGCCAGCCCTTTCTCCAGTGCCATAAAAGCATTTGTGTGCCCAATGCCTGCACTTTCATGCAAAATGTGGAATGCAGGAGATGAAACCAAAACAGCCCTTAAAGTCTGCTCCATATTCGGTCTAGTGTCCCAAATATACCTGCTGCTATGCTTTTACACACACGCTGGGAGTAGGTGGGGAGCAACAATGAGAATGCGGTGGGTGTTTGCGGTGAGAAGTAGCAAGCAAGGAAGATTGCTAGAAAACACATGCACTCTCATTGAGCGCAGTGGAGGAATACAAGTTATCTAGTTGAAAAGATGGTAAAGAGGCTATGCTCTGGGGGAGAGACAAGCACAAGAAAAGGAAGGCAAACCACTGAATAAGAAGCAAGCAAATGAGAATGTAAATGACGGAAACTAATGGTAAGCAATGGGTGAGCTGTAAGCCCTCTGCAAGGTTTTGGTATGCTCCACAATGCACAATAGGTCTTTTGCAACCAGGCTCCAAAAAGTCGGCCAGTAGGGGAAACCTAATCAGCTCCTCCAAAAAGAGATGTATTTTATTTATTTTTGCAGTTTTATAAACGCAATCTCATACTGCTCAACATTAGCACAAATTACATTACACAAGGTCACATTCATTTTTTATAGGCATGTGGAGATTAAGGGCCAGATGTAGCAAGGGTTTACCGTTCGCAAACGGACCGATTTGCAGAATTGGCTCGTTTGCGAATGGTAAAAAGCCTTTCGGGATGTATCAACCCAAAAGGCATTCGTAAAATAGGTAATCGCAATTTTTGCAATGCAAGAAGTATTCTCAGAATGTGACTTTGCATTAGGGAATCGCAAATTACCACCAACTTCAAGTTGGTGGTAATTTGCAAATCCTTAGAAAAAAGCACAAGATTGCATTTTTCCAAGTGCCATGTGGTGCATACATGTGTGCACCACATATGCACACTTATCTTTTTTAGCGGTGCATCACGGGGCCTTATGTCCCCCTGGCACCCTTGCAATTGCATTCACAATTTGCGATTACCTATTTGGTCACTGCGAATGCCTTCCCAATCATTCCTATGGGCCTCTAGGCCCATAGGAATGAATGGGAAGGCATTCCCTAATTTGCGATTCGCTAATAGGGAATGTTAAGGATTCGCCCAAAAAACATGAAAATCCTACATATATTGCATTTTGCAATTCTAAAATAGCGAATCTGTAAAATTAGCTATTTAAGAATCGCAAAAGCAATTCTTGATACATCTGGCCCTAAGTGATTTGCCCAGAATCACGGGATGTTGAGCCGACGCCGATACTTGAACCTGGCATACAGTTCCAAAGTTCCAACTTTGGCAGCTCTGGCCGTAATTCCACATCCTCTCTCTTCCAGTAACTGGAAGCTTTAAACTTCATTCATCACTAAAGCAGAACAGTCATGACTAGGCTGCAATCCATTGGCGTTCCTCAGAACATAGCCATGTCAATTGCAGTGTGATGCTCTGACGATACCTTTATGATCATGCTAGAATTCCCTCCTCAGTGGGGAGGTATCTCCTCCTGAATTTTTACTTCTCTGCCTGAAAATATTTTATCGATTACACATCCAAAATGTTAATATCACAACCACGCCTGCACCAGTCCCAGGTGAATGTCACATGTAGAATTCACCGCTGCAAAGGAGGAAGCAGTGATGTCATGTGGGACAAGAGGAGGCACCAGCGTGGATCTGGCCACAGTAATGATTGGGCTTGTTCTGCATATTACTTGTCTAAAGTTTCCTGCCTTGTTAGTAATACAATTGAAACAGGCTGACTCTATTCCTCCTGCACTAAGACGAAGGCTTGAGCTTTGACCATGGAACATAATCAATGTCCCAAAGGGTTGTTGGTTCAAACCCTCCATCTTCATTAAAGTGCTGCTCATGCGCAGTAATCCTTACAAACAACCATAGCCTAATTGTAGCTAAAATCTGTAATGTCTTCGTGTGTCACCACCCTCCACCCTTTTGCTTAAGTTCCAATTAGATATGGGACAAATAGATATTTTTACCTTTAGGGTGACTCCACTACTCCATTCAATAAATACTTTTTGTATCATAAAACCGTAAAAGATAAAACAATCAAAAGATCAAATATATATAAATTGATTTAAAAAGTCTATTATATTAAGGAAAAATAAACATCAATAAAAGTAAATGAATGATCTGATCAGAGTGAATTATACAAACAAAATTAAAAAGCTAAAGAAGATCCCACATTGACAGCACATAAGAAAAAACAAACAACAGTTGTGTAAGTCTAGCAATCGAGTAGCATGTGAAGATAGATGATGGCTAGTCTGACCTGTCTAAAGTTGAACTGCATAAGCAAAAGAGTAGGATGCCACTTGCTCAGCTGTGTGTAAAAACTACAAAACATAATAAAGTGATAAAGTGCAAAGTGTTTTGAGGGCAAGAAGAGTCATAGCTACAAGCTCTAAGGAGGACACGGGTAAGACCAACATTTAGGAACAGACCAAAGAGAATGTATCAAATGTATCCTGGAATGATTCAATAAAAAGCAATGTCAGCTGTTTGGAACAAACGTCAGGTAAGGCTCAATTGAGGGTACAGTTTTTAAGAGAATAATAGATTTAACTGATAGTTTGTTACATTCTACTTCTTCTCGAAGAACTACACAATGTTTTAAAAAGGACATTCTGGCCCATGCCACGTGTGATTTAACAATGACATCTGGTTTATGAAAAAAACCTGGATGACTCAGTTCAGAAAAAGAAGAACAAATACAATTCAGCCCAGGGATTTTGTGAGGCGAGTCTAGAGTAAGGCTTTCCTTTATAATGTAACAAATGTATCCAGTATCAGGTATAAGCTAGATCGAAAGTGTGAGAAGTTGGCCTGGCATATGCTGGTCACTAGTTCTAGTGGCCACCTTGTACCAGTCCAATTCGACTGTTAAGGTGATAGGTTAAAGACAACCTTTAAAGAAAGCTATCCTAGTGATAGCTGTGGAGAGCAGCCTTCAGGCTAAGTCTTGAAGGATTGTTAAGCTTATTGCTTTACCATAGATAACCTCTTGAATAACCAAATGAAAGAGTAGTCCACACAGGTATATATATAAAATATATGTATTTAATTCTAGGAATAACCCCACTAGTCTCTTTATGAGGCTAGAGGTAAAGATACAATTCAAACAAGCATTGATAGCTACAATAAATAGCACTGGAATCACAAGGCCCCGGGGGGGACCAAACCATATATCAAAAAAGTGGTATAAGAACCACGACAATTCTACAGACAATGCCTAGGGCATTTAGGGTCGCTGGCCCCTTGTGAAACCACCCAAGGTAGTGAGGAAGGGGACCCATGGGAGACGCGTGCAGTGACTGAAGTTACTGTCGGGATCTCTATTATAGCCTATGGAGAATGTCGCGGTTTGATTTTACAAGTTTAAAAACACTTCTAGCAGGAGTTCAAGTTCAATACCTTAGAGTTAAGCTTTTGAAGGGCCCACACCCACGAGAGTACCGAGGTACCACTGTTACCTGCCCCAGGGACGCCGGGTGCATAGGTCGTTTTCGATGTCGGGTCGCGGGCTGATTTTCAATGGTAAACGTGAAGAACTGCTGCTAGCCACAAGCGTCGTCATTTGCGTGAAGAATGAAAATGTAGATCTTGTAGAGAAAAACCTGAAAGCAGAGGGGACAGAGTCTGGGTCACGGCACAGTGACCAGGGGGCTCAAGAGAAGGAGCCCTTCAATGTCGGGTGCTTCCAGGCGGAAGAGGTGTAGCTTGGATCGTCAGCCACGGGGTCCAGGAGGCTTCAAAGAAGGCCAGCTTCTGGAGGGCGACTGTCCCACGAAGGATGAGGGTTGCTGCGGTGTTAGTGTCCGGATTGGATCCACTAAGCCTTGGCAACCGCAACCCACGCAAGAAACACAAAGCAGCTACTGGTGCAGACCCACATGGTCTGAGCGAGGTCTCCAGCGAGGAGACTGAAGAGCAGGCCTGGAGCAACCAGGGGAACTCTTGGAATCGAAGATTGTCCTCCGCTAGGGCCCACAAGTCGAGAGACACGGGACCGCGGAAGGCAGCAATTTGTCGTGCGTAAAGGTGCGCCCACGGGTCGTCAGAGCGGACTAGGCCGTCGATCTTTGGCACAGATGCTGCAGAGAGGTTGGCTCAATAATGGGCTAAATCACAACTTCCCCACTGGTCGGGGTCGGGTGCTATGCAAGAGGTGGCCGGTGTCCTGGGGTATTGGGGATCTCGGCACCCACGGGGTCCACGGTGCAGAGCTTTGCTTGGAAACCCACCTCAAGGTAGGAAAGAGTTGTTGATGTCCGAAGGAGCAGCGAGGTTCCAACCGGGTCACTTGCAGTGTTTCAGGTGCCTGCCAAGCAGGGGGGTAACTCCTTTACCCCAAGGGAGATTTCTTCAGGTAGCTGTGTGGCAGCAAGTCGAAGGTCAAGACTGTGAAGTTCAAGAATAATCTGAGGCTCTGGGGACCCAGTATTCACCTTTATATAAAGATTAGGGGAGTGTCCAGATCAGGGTCCACCAATGAGAGGTCTACACCCTCTCCCCTTTGTGTGTTTCCCGCCAGGGCAGGGGACAGGATGCCCTTAAACCAGTTCCAGGCGGTGTATGCAGAATGTAGGCACTGGAGAAGCCAACGTGCAACTCTGAAAGGTATCCTATGGTGCACCCACCCAGTTCCAATCCACATAGTCTGTCTGGGGAGGTGGGAACACCTCCCTGCGACAGGATGCCTATTGTCCAGCTGCCGTGGCTGGAGTTCTGCCCAGCAACAGGCAGCCAGAGTCGTGTGGGTGGCAGGTAGCATCCATTTTGTACTTCGAGTGCACTTTTAAATTGGTGTCTAAATTCTGCCGCTTTTCCCATATCGCCCCTCTTGCAGGGGGGAATCATGCCCTAAGTCCCATGGCTGGATTTGGGGTATGATTCCTACATGTTTGACAACAAACACGATGTGGTTCTGTGTAACCATTTTCAAGTTATCACACTATCGCGATAGACTTATAATGCGGTTAAGAGTATATGGTATGGCTACACTACAAACAACCCAGTAATGATTTTACGAAGGTTGCAGAGGGGCCCTACTCAGGTAGGGGTCCCCCCTCACACATATCTCAGCACCCTGCCTTGTAGGATTAGCAAGGCCTGCTCTAGGGGTGACCTAGGAGGATATATGTGTTGTATTAAGTGGGATACAGGCTACCTATATCCCTGTAAGGGGTGCAAGCACCACCTTAATCAGACTACAGTAGTGGTCTGGTGGTGTCATTTGGTATGGCTGTCCCAGGGGTGGCACAATAAGTGCTGCAGCCCCTGGTAGGCCTCTGAGGGACCCATGCCCAGGGTACCTAGGGTACCATCTACAAGGGGCTGGTAGGGTGTCCTCAGTATCCAATTGGAAGGTACCTAGGGTACTCACATCAGTTTAGAGAAGAAGCAGATAGGCTGGGGTCCTGGATAGCAGGGCCACAGCCTGGCTAGTGTCATAAAACAGTCAAAACATCAGCAAAAAGTTGTGGGTAACTATGCAGTCGATACCACTCTCCTACAGAAAGTCAGGGTAAAAGAGGGTGGAGTTTGATAAGATTGATTTGGAGAACCAATCCAAGCTCTTTATGAATTTACAATAAGGATGAAATGGGTTGAAGGATAGAATATGTCTGAGGAACTGATTCTCCCTAATTTATATAACTGGTGAGTTCATAAAGCCCCAAATGTCTGACCAAAAAGAGCGATAGCAACACGTTTGACTCGATAGATTTTCAAAATGTCCACAATAGGCTTGTTACCTATCCTTGAGGTAAAATCAAAAACTGAGGACATAGATTCACAGAACAATTGTCTTCTATTAGTTAATAAATTGGACCATGAATTAGAAGGCTCAAAAAGTTCCTCCCAGATAATGGAAAGATCAAGCCTTAGTAATAAGGCGCTCCTTTATTTTTAACATTTCCGTCTCGGTAGATTTGGACCCCACAATTATTATGGGTAACTTTTTAAAATTTGCCCTAAGATCCAAATTGTGCATGAATGAAAGGAAAGAATCTAACAAAGATTTGAGCCCATCAGCTGTCCTGGACAGTAAAATTGCATCATCACCGCAGAGTGATGCCGGTCCAGATCGACCACTCATGACCAGTTAATCCTCCCCATCTGAGACCAGTATATTATCTCATTGATTTATGTAGGAAATAAAAAGACATGGAGCCAAAGTACATCCTTGTCGAGCTCCCCTCTTTAAGTTAAAAGAGCGTGCTCTCTACCTGGCTTTATCTTACACTTGCTGTGAGATCCAAGTAGATATCCTACAGGACACTAATGATGCTAGAGTCTACCCCTAAAGCCATCAGTGTGGACCAAAGTTTGCTGTGATTCACATGAACAAATGCTAAACCAAGGTCCTTAAAAGCAGATGTACAGACCACTGTTTAGCCAAGGGGCTTCGCTAGTCTTAATCCCAGGATCTCTGATTAACCCATGGGAAACGGACACATCTTGCTAAACTTGTGAGACCGAAAGCAATATGGCGCATGCATTGAATGGTCTGTATTTATGCAAGAGTAGTTGTTTATTTTTGGCCAGGAGCTGTGCTACCAAGACAGCTCATGAGCGTGCGAGTTGAGTGACCCAATTGATGGTAAAAGAGCTGGAGTGGGTGGGAGGTGGTCTTTATAGACTTGGACTTTGGAATTATGTGGTAACTGAGAGTCAAATGATGTGGTAGGGTTGAAAAATCATTTTGCCGGAAAAGGAACATTATGTTGTATAATGTGGCATAATCTATGACACTATCATTTCATTTTTTTTGACATTTTAACACTTGTTACTACTATATGGGCAACGATGCGCAACACTAGACCCAGGTCAAAACCTGAATACATCAACCAGTAAATGGAAAGGTCCACGCTGAACCTTGGCAGAGGGTCTGCATTACACAGAAACACATTCTGGTCTGTTTTTGGTGACTTTTGATCCATTTCAGCTAGGAGCATTTTTAGTGAAATCTGCATATTATGCAGCAAATAGTGGACAGTGAGGTACATGCGCCAAATCCATAACTATGTGGAAAACACCACAGCTGCAGATCCACATATTTCCAGTGGCGCTAGACACTGGAATGTGACTAGAACAAAATCACAGCAAAGGCGAAATTGAACCTCACTTTAGGAAGATGCATCCAAAGAATTGTTGCCTGCAATAGCCATTTGGTTATCCCTGTAGCAACCATAAACAAGCCCCTGATATGAATGCCCATTTAATGCCACTGATGCCCAAAAATAAAAAAAATAAAACAGCAGGTACCTTTTAGGAAAAAATTTGGCAGACACGATCAAAAGCCATTTTTGAAAAAAGCATTTGAAAAATAAATACAGTGGGCGGGATCTTTAAGAGTAAGAGACTGGAATAAAAAGGAGGCTACACACAATATTTTTCATTTATTTTAAAAGAAAGTTGTGATTAAACCCACTGCGGTCTATGAAAAGATATTTTAGGGGCGCTTCATGCCAGCATATTTTTTGCAGACTGCAGTTCATCATGAACAAAGCTCACTGTAGAATTTTTCTACTACACCTTGGAGAAAAATCACAAAATAATTTATGAGCACGGGAAATAATACTACAGGAGTACTTGTTTATGTATTCTTACATGCCTTAGTGAATTGGCCCAAATCGCTAAACTCCCTATCAGTAAAGGTGCAAAGATGACACTCTCCTTTCCATGTGTATTAATTCTGTATGAAAATTAAATTGTTCCCATTTTAGGTGCTCTGGGGCAAATTCACAAAGGTGTGTAAGAGTGTAAAAGAGTACCACAGTTGTACTTCTTTAGGTCATCCAAAATTCCTTTGTAAATATACCCCATAATTTGTTGACTCGGCTGAGATAACGACCAAACGGACTTCAACTTTGAAAAATCCCTGGCTTACCAGCCACTTGTACAGCACCTGTCGCAGAAGGCAATGCAACCCATGTTTAGCAAATAATGTGGTAAGACTGTAAACACAAGTAATTGATCTGATCTGGAGGTTTCATAAATGGCTCTAAATAAACATTTGAAATATATCAAACTTGAGAAGTATCAGATGTATTGTATTGTATTGTAATTGCTTTATATAGTGCTTACTACCCCTGATGATGCGTCAAAGCGCTTTTTCGTCGAGTAGCACGCTACTCTGGAACCCATAAAGGATTAGTGGTGAATTAGTATAATGAAAATATGAAAGTAATTTGAGTGGTGGATATGTTAGTCAGTTATTTGGATTGAGCAGGATAGTGGAGGGATAGAAGTGGGAAAAGGGTTTGCATTTATATAGCGCTAGCTACCCCTGATGGGGTGTAGATGTAAATTATTTTATATGCATCTCCAATATATTGACTATTGACAAGCTACTGTGATCCTTTGTATTCGAGCAAATTTGAGTCCACACTTGTAATCCCTCCTACCAAAGAGCTTGCGTAGGTGAGAGTTGTTTCTGAGTACAAACACACAAACTTTGGAATACACTACCTAAGAGGGTAAAGGCTATAAACAATTATCGAGAATTCAGAAAAGAAATAAAGGCCTGGCTCTTCCCAAATAAAACACAACTCAGCCCATGCCAAAGTCATGGGCTGGTTTGTATATGCTGCTTGTGATCCTATCTCCACACTCTTTGCTTGCAGCCATATGAGTAACCTGCATAGACAGGCTGCCGCACCACGTCTGGAGCACACTCTCTGGGCTTCAAATACAACACCAAAACTAGGCACTGGCAGACCCGACTTCCACCAACACCTTTCTTTCATACATGTCCTACAGATGTAGTAATTACTGCTTTGGAGCCTCAACAAGAGGTAGGAAAGCACTATAGAAATCCAACAATGCAATGCACTGTGATCTCTGGCATAATTGCCACTCTGCCAACATAAGACATAGGAAGCTACACCACCTGATCTCAGCAATCCATGCATCCCACACAGATATTGACAATCCTTCTTTGTGTTGCTATGGCTAACAGCATCACATATCACTCCTCTGGCCATTCATGGACACCCCGCAGCGCACAACTAACAACTGCCTATTGTCAAAATGGACAACACCCTAAAGACCATGAAAAGCATCTAGTCCGGAGCACCATCGGACCCATGCCCACATCGCGTTTTCCACAGAGCCGCCCCCACCATCACACCCGAGCTACGCCGAACCATCAGCTGCTCCCTCAAGACCGCCTCCTTCAACTGGAAACATGCAGAAATCATCCCACTCCTAAAGAAACCCTCTGCAGACCGGACAGACCGTAGGAACTTCAGGCCCATCTCCCAGCGTCCCTTCCCAGCCAAAGTCATAGAAAAAGCCGTCAACAACCAACTATCTGACTTCATCGAACAAACAACATCCTGGATATCTCCCAATCCAGTTTCCGAAGCAATCACAGCACTGAGACCATCCTCCTTGCCGCCACCGACGACATCCGCTCCCTCCTCGACCAGGGCAAAACCACGGCCCTCATCCTTCTGGACCTCTCGGCAGCATTCAACACCGTCTCCCACTGCACCCTAACCACTAGACTCCACGACGCCAGCATTTGCAACAATGGCCTCGACTGGATCCGATCCTTCCTCACAGGCAGAACACAACCGACAGAGACCAACTGCGGAGTGCCCCAGGGCTCCTCACTCAGCCCCGCTCTCTTCAACATCTACATGGCCATCCCTCGCAACCATCATCAGGAACCATGGACTCAACATCATCTCCTTTGCTGACGACACACAGCTGATCCTCTCCTTCACCAACAAACCCAACGTCTCCAGGCACAACTTCCAAGAAGGAATGAAAGCCGTAGCCACCTGGATGAAGAACAGCTGTCTTAAGCTCAACTCAGACATGACAGAAGTCCTCATCCACCCCCTCCGCATGGAATGATACCTGGTAGCCCCCTGCACTAGGAACTCCCCCCACCGCGACGGACCACGCACAAAACCTCTGCACCATACTAGAGGCATTACTCACTATAGACCGCCAGATCAACTCAGTATCCTTGGCCTGATTCAATAACCTCCTCCTGGTGCAAAAGACCCTCAGATGGATGCCCACCGAATCCAGAAAGACCGTCACACACGTGCTCATCAGCAGCAGACTCAACGGCAGTAACGCACTCTACGCCGGCATTACCCAGAAAAACCTCTGCAAGGCCCAGAATCTCAAGAACGCTGCAGTCAGACTGATCCTTGACCTACCCCGGCACAGCCACATCACTCAACACCTCTGCGAACTCTACTGGCTCCTGGCAGACAGAAGAATAACCTTCAAACTCCTCACCCATGCTTATAAGGCCCTCCATAACTCTGGACCAGTATACCTGAAAAGCCGCCTCTCCTTCCATGCACCCAAAAGACACCTCTGCTCCGCCCAACTCGCACTGGCCACTGTCCCGTGGATCGGCAAGACCAGAACCGGAGAAAACTCCTTCTCCTTCCTCGCTGCCAAGACCTGGAACACCATGCCCCTCCACCTCAGACTATCTCCCATGCTACCCCAGTTCAGGAAGGACCTCAAGACCTGGCTCTTCGAATGACTCCAGCACATAGACAGATCTGCTGCCCACCTCCCCCCCCCCATCGCCTTGAAGCGCTAACGGGTGAGTAGTTGTGCTTTACAAACAATTGATTGATTGAACGATTGATTGAGTAACACAGTGTGCTGCAACTACACAGTCTACTAGCTACAAAACCCCACAGCTCAACATTCTTCAACCCAGGCCCATCTGTCTCTGCCAAAGACCAACCCTAGGGCGCCCTTACACACTGCTCACCATTTCCAAGGCCTGTTACAAAGCCAGATCTCTCTCACCCCATCATGGGCCTACTTAGGGTTAGGCCAGCTTCATAGACACTGTTCCTCATGCCACAGAGCACTCTTGTTTCTGTAGGCTATCTGTGTCCACACATCCCAATGCTAGGGCAGCCATAGTTCTCCCAGCCTCCCACATATTCATATTTCTTTAAACACGCACTATGGTCTCAGGTCTCCAGAAATTCAATATGTGGCCAGAGTTCTCTACCACATTTGGATATATTATTATTTTTATTTATTGATTTTCAAATAGACAACAAAAATCATCCCAACGTGTCCTTCGTAAAGAGGTAATACAGGTAGGGGTGGGCGGAATTTGCGTAGTCGCGCTACACAAAGCTCTGCGAAACGGTAAAAAATCTCCGCGAACACGGAGAAATTCCGTGAACACGCGGAATTGCATGTTCGCGATGTTTTTTCCTGTTTGTGAACGCTGTTTGCGTGCTCGGGGGAAATATCTAGCGAACACGCAATTTGAGACCGCGAACAAGCAAAGAATTCCGTGAAGCTGCGGAACGCAGAATTTTGGGCAATTCCGCGTTCTACGCGGAACGCAAAATTACCCAAATTCCGCGAGCGGAACAGAATTTACCGCCCAGGCCTAAATACAGGTTCACCGTACATTAATAATACTGTATAGCATGGCACCCATTTAGCTTACGTAAGATGCAATCATAACTGGACAGTAACCCCTCCCAATATCTGCCCCGCATATCTCTGGCACCCTGAAACTCGGCCTGCAATGGTGAGGACACGTGTTCAGAAAGTGGGCAGTTTCACGTGCTGGGATGTATTGTCTACAACAGGATTGTGAGTGGTCATTCCCTTTGCAGCGGTCTGCCTTTTGGATATATTAATTTGGGCTTAAAAAGTGCCAAAAGAAATCTATGCTACCATAAGGTGGCAGAACTCTAGGGCCCCCATATATCCATATTTCTGTAACCCAAAGTAAGAAGCATATATCAGTAGGCCCACCAGCACACAGTCTGATAGGACACAGGCTGCCCTTATTTATTGAACCCCACCAATTATGTCTTAGTGGCACATGCCACCCACACAACCCAGATATCCGACCCTCTCAAACCCCCTGCGGAGGTTGTTTGCGCTGCTATCAAGACTTGTTGTTACAGGCCCTATGCAAGCTACTGCGCGGGCGACCCACGCACGAGACCTGCCCATCATCCAGGGCATGTCTAATTCTGCACGTCACTAAACAAGTCCACAAACTGATATTTTAGAGGCCAGGCACCCACAACAAACACAAGTCTTGCAGATGCTACAGCACAAAGCTCAGTTAGGGCATCCATGACCAATGCTGCCTGCCAGGCCCCTCGGGCAGAACCCTAGGGGAGACTGGCTGGCTCAACCACACATGTACTGTGACCAAATGAACACATAAAAATATATATCTGTATGTGGGGGTGCCAAGTGTTGACTGGATATTCCAGGGACTGGCACTTTACGCAGACAAGGCTATCCGCCTCACACAGGCCGTCATGGACTGCATCCCATAGTACAAGCCTGACCTAAGAATTCAGCTTGGAAAGGCATGCCACTACCAGGAAGATTGTTTGATGGCTTTCACACATTCCACTACCATGGAGAATGTATGATGGCTTTCACATATGCCACTGCCATGATGCCACTACCATGAAGAATGTGTGATAGCTTTCACTCATGCCACTGCCATGATGCCACTACCATGAAGAATGTGTGATAGCTTTCACACATGCCACTGCCATGAAGAATGTGTGATGGCTTTCACACATGCCACTGCCATGAAGAATGTGTGATGGCTTTCACACATCCCACTACCATGGAAAACGTATGATCGCTTTCACATAAGCCACTATCATGATGCCACTACCATGAAGAATGTGTGATAGCTTTCACTCATGCCACTGCCATGATGCCACTACCATGAAGAATGTGTGATGGCATTCACCCATGCCACTGCCATGAAGAATGTGTGATAGCTTTCACACATGCCACTGCCATGAAGAATGTGTGATAAAGAATGTGTGAAGGATTTCACACATGCCACTGCCATGAAGAATGTATGATGGCTTTCACACATGCCAGTACCATGCAGAATGTATGATGCCTGTCGTACATGCCAATACCGTGCAGAACGTATGATGCCTTTCACACATATCAATATCATGCAGAACGATTGATGCCTTCTAACATGCCAATACCATGCAGAACGTATGATGCATTTTACACATACCAATACCATGCAGAACGTATGATGCCTTTCACATATGCCAATACCATGCAGAACATATGATGCCTTCTAACATGCCAATACCATGCAGAACATATGATGCCTTCCACACATAACAATACCATGCACAATGTAGGATGATTTTCACACACGCCGCAGACACCTAGAACCCTTGTTTATGATACACAGGATTCTGTATAAATGCACAGACCATCTAAGGTGCCACTCACCACATCTGCACCATCCCTCCTTAAGAGCATACAAAACAATTCCAGTGCCCAGCAGCTTGCCAACCACAACTAACCAGTAGTGTTTTAACCTGCAAGACCCCTCAAGTGAGACGAATTGTGGCTCCAATGATGGCTGCCCATCACTCACAGACAAGTCAAACCAGACCACTTGCCACTTAGCAATAAAAAATGGGCTGAACTCCAACGTCACATGCCATCAAAGTGGGCAACAAGCGGGCCGTGCCATTCTGTACCAGGTCAGTGTCCAGCAAAGAAAGCACAGGGCAGGACAAGGAGGCAGGCATACACCTTGCATCAGGAACACAAGACAGCCGCTGCCAGGACTTTTTTAGGAACCCAAGGCCCGAAAAGCAACAACCCTCTTATTGTTAGCGCCAAGTACCAACCCGGCCTCCTCGTTCTCTGTTTTTAACGGGACGTTGCCAAGCTCTTTTCGGGTGGCTTTGGGTGGATGCAACAGAGAGAAGCGAATTACTGACTCTGAGGCGTCCACTCCACAGACATTTACATACCCGAACTCCCAAAAATATCATTAAGGCTCCCACTTTTCCGTTTTTACTGATTCTTACAGCTCAATACAGACAGAAAACAAATTGTTTCCTGTCTGCATTTATTTTTTTAAAATAGAAGGAAAAAAACTGAATATGTGGCTTCTTTGGAGTGACTTTCCATTCTATCTTTCATCAGTTCCAAGCCAACCTCTGAGCAGATAGATGGCATGGGGAGTTAAAAACAAGATGACATTTCCTTAAATAACATATGCCAACATTAATTTGCAGTATAATGCTAATATTTATCTGCACGTGTATTGTTATGTTAGATGTATCTGCTTAATTTGGTAAAACACAACAGGTGTCAAAGTATGACAGCACGTTTATTACTTTAAATAAACGTGAAAATATACCATTTTACAGCTTCATTTATTCACAGAACACAAAATCAGTAGGGATAAATACTGATGAGATGGCCAAAAATATAAATATGGATAAATCAGACGGAAATGTTAAAAAAAGAAATACCATAAAACTGGGAGCCCTAAATATAACACTATCCCATACCCTGCCTGACTACCCTAGCCATCTACGTAACTTCTCAAGACCCACACAAGGCATCCATGTCCCCTAGCAGGTTCTAATCTTTGGGTGAAGCCTTCCTTAAGCATGGGCCCACCCAGCCGAACAGCCGCATATCACACGCAGGCTTCGCCTCAAAACAGGCCATTCGCCTGAAATTCCGCCCCGAGAGCCTCCTCAAGGCCGGCGTTTGTTATCTTCTCAGTTAGTTAACAAGCGGTCTCCTCTCTCTGGAGACCCCCGCGCCTTCTCGGGTGGCCACTGTGTGCGCCCACCCCTCGCCCAGGAGTCTCGTCAAACTGCGGGCTTCTGACACCAGGAGGCAGTGCGCCACCACAGTGCCCGCATCTCTGCCCCATAAAGCGCTACAGCCGCAGCGCACCTTTGATGGACCTGCCATCCTGGGCGTGCCTAGTGTGGGTGCTAGTCGCAGGGACCCTAAAAAAAGAGAGCAGCCACCCCACCTTCCCCGCTTTATTTTTCACTTTTTTTCCATTTGCTTTTTCTCGAATGTGATGCCCCACTTGACTTGGTGCCCTAGACGACCGCCTAATTCGCCTCCATGGGTGGGTTGCCCATCACCAATTCCAAGTATCAACAAACCCCCTTTTTCCCATATGTCACTTTCGAGCCATGTGCCAAGGCTGACCACTTCAGGAGCACATGTGGCACACCCCTGGCAGAGGGAGGTCTGTGAACTCAATGCATGTTGAATTCCACGTGTTGGAAAAAATGAAAAAAAAATCAGAATAATTGCAAAAGTCGAAAATCGTGTCAATAAATTAAAATATTGTTCATGAGATTTGTTTCTTTGAGAGTGCCCCCGTCATCTGGCAAGATGCCCACCCACGGTGCGCGCCTTCTGCGAGGACGGACGTGGGAGCCCTGCTTAACTTAGTGAGGTCTGGAAATTCTTGCTATTGTTCACCGTCATTCGCCCATTCATCCATCAATCAATCGCTCCATTCATTCCTGGACAGCCCTCATTTAGGGAACTGATTTCAGAGACACTATAATGGAGAAGGGTCAGTGCCCAATTACACAATTTATTCAGTTTTAATCGTCTATCATTCCTAACATACTTGTCCCGTGCAGCGACTTTCAGCGACTGCTCTATCAAGGTTTACCGAGATATGGGGCCATTTTATCAGCGTGAACACATTTCCATGTACTGCGGCTGCAGCCAGGCCTCTGCGAGGCTGAGGAGACTTGGGATGTCTGAATGCGTCGCGTGCTTACTCGGCAAGCTGAACACTCGCGGCTGACACGTGCGGTGATTTACAGGTCGCCGGTTCGAATCCCACCAAGGCCGACTCAGCATTCCAGCCTACCAAGGTTACTAATTTGAATACCTTTAAATTGGATAACAATAACATCTGGTATTTACAGCTCTTACAAACTACATAAATGTGGTATGAGGCGCTACAAGAAAAGCTAGTAAACACATACTAGTTAGTATATTTCTATCGACTTAGGACCAGTGCTTGGAATGGAAATATAGAAGTGCAGGTACTCCCTGCCCCAGAGTTCCTCCTCCCTGCTGAGAAGTGCCTGGACTCTCCCATTAAAAGTATTGGAGAAGTGCTGGTACTATCTCTTCCAAATGAAACATGTGCAGGTACTGAGTACCTGATAGCACCTGCCCATGTAAAGCCCTGCTTAGGACAAGGAAGCTGAAGCTGCAATCGAAAGCTTAATGTGTGTTCATTTCTTACATGAAAGGCAATTGTCTCAGATCACAGGTAGTGCCTCTTTAACGTATGCACACTTCTAAAGAGAACAAAAAACTGACAGGAGCCGAATGATGACGATGTTATCTCCCTAGAACCTCAATTAGTGAACACTGTTATTGTAGAGCACATCACAAACTGAAATTCACATTAACTGCTAATACAGTGCACAACACAAACGGAATTTTTTCCTTGGCACGTGGATAGCTCTATTATCACCTAACTCGTTTAGTAAATATTTACATTTACACCGAAGAATGAAAAATCATGTCAGACCTGCGCATAGATGACGCTGTGGCACGCAGGTTGCTGACAGATGTGTGCAGCAGAGGATTAACCCATTGAGGTATCCCTGTATTTGAATATGCTTTCCCGCTTCATTAATTCTTCTCTACTGTTGCATGTCCCCTTCCCATTTTTATCATGGTATATATTTAAAGAACAGCTACCTCCATTTTTGCACCTACTCTTCTGGGTGAACGTACTCGTCTGCAGCTGGCACCGTACACTTCTCATCTGCGGAGTTACACAGGGATCCTGCCTGAGGCCGACCATTTTCTATGCATACATGATCCCTTTAGCCGGTATCATCACCTCTCACTGCATCGATGACCTCTGGTACGATGATGACACTCTCCCTCGCAGACTAGATGCCCAGGGCCCGATTCACAGAACTAATTTAAAACAAAATCCTAAACTTACTACCATTTTGGTATTCACAGAAGGCACTTACTCATTTCGGTATTCACAGAACTTAGGAGTCCTAACTTTAGGACTCCTAAATGCCTTCTGTGAATACCGAAAGTCTTAAAGTTAGGATGTTTCTCAGTTTAGGAGTAGTAAAGTTAGGAGTCCTAACTTTACTACTCCTAAACTGAGAAAAATCCTAATTTTAAGACTTTCGGTATTCACAGAAGGCATTTAGGAGTCCTAAAGTTAGGAGTCCTAACTTCACTACTCCTAAACTGAGAAAAATCCTAACTTTAAGACTTTCGGTATTCACAGAAGGCATTTAGGAGTCCTAAAGTTAGGACTCCTAACTTCTGTGAATAACAAAATGAGTAAGTGCCTTCTGTGAATACCAAAATGGTAGTAAGTTTAGGATTTTGTCTTAAGTTAGTTCTGTGAATCGGGCCCCATGTACCCAGATCAAGTTCAGCCCCTCCATGGCTGAAATTGGCCACTGGATGAAGACCAGCTGTCTAGAGACCAAAATCGTGATCTTCAGGAAGAGCAGTTCACTGTGGGCCTGCACCAGAGCTAGGACCAAAACCCACCCCCAACACCCACGCCAGAAACCTCTGGATCATCATTGTTAGCTAATTCGACATGTCTGCCCAAGTCAACACCGCCTCATGCAACCATACCCTGGTCACAAGCAATCTGGACTACGGGAACACCATCTAAGCCAGGATCAATAAACAACTCGGCAGAAGGCTGCAGATCATTCAGAACTCAGCAGCCAGAATCACTCTCAACCTCCCACACCCCACTCACACCACACCACACCACACCTGAAGGAGAACCACTGGCTCCCCATACACAAACAAGCACAAACCAGACTCCTCACCCACACTCTCAAGGCAACACAACACTGCCCCAGCATACCTCAACAATCACATCTGCTCTCACAAACCTTCCACACACCTCCGCTTGTCCAGACTCCTGCTTGCACACATCCCACACATACAGAAAACCAGATCCATTGGTCGTGCCTTCTCATACATCACTCCTAAAGCATTGAACGCCCTGCTGCTACACATCAGAGCCTCCTCCGCACTCCTTGAATTCTGCAAGAAGCTGAGGCACAGGCTTTTTGAGTGGTCCCACTAGGCCCTAGGTGGGCCTAGAATCACACCTGCCCAGTGCCAGGATACCCTCCCGGGTGAGAGTGCGCTCTACAAATCTGCATAACATAACAAACAACACAAATCAAAGCAGCCTTCCCCGTGACGTGGGATCAAAACCGACCCAGCTTCCCTGGTGGTCACTGTGGCTGCGCTGTACCCTCAGTCCTGTTCCCAGGGGTTCAAGTGTCAGCTTGGGAAAAGAAGAACTCTTACAAGGAGGATCAGCTGACCCTTGTTGGCTCTTTCAGCCAAGTACAAGCAGTATAGCACGGAGCATCAAAGACCCCTTTGCCCTTTAGTGACAGTGAGTGGGTGTGCGGGGATGGGCAGCCTGCACTCTGTGGTGAATGAGTGACCGTTTAATGACACAACTGCTGCCAATGGAGGCAGGAGACTCAAGTTCTAAACCCATTTAACCAATGGCTCAAGATGTGTCATCCTGGGCAAACAACTGTCTCCCGTGGACATGAGCAGGGCCACTGGAATAAAGCAATTTTGCAACCACATTGTTTTCCACATAACTGAATTTGCTGCTTTTGGCACATAAACCATCACCTGCTTCATAGTCTGAATATTTTAACAAAATTAATTTGTTGTTAGCGCAAATGGATCAAATGTTACTAAAAATGCAGCAACGTGTTGCTGAGTCTTGCACAAAGGTTGCCTGGTCATCGGTCAGTTGCTTATAGCGCTATGTGGAGGTTAAACTGGTGCTAATGGGTGAAGCATTTACCCACACAGTGTTGAAATGGGTGCAAATGACAAAATAATGATGTAATGCTATCAAAAAATGTGCTGCATAATTTAGTCCTTCCTTACTGCATAATTCCAGTGGCCCTGGCTATGAGTTACTTTACTTGCAAATCTCTGAGTCTGTTACACACAAGATAACCACAAACATTCCCTAGACATTAACACCAGAGTTCTACCTCCAGCAGCTTTCTCCAGCTCTACCTCCGCAGACCACTTGGCAGTGCTTAATCTGAGCCGGTTGTTTCCGGTGCTCAGCACCAGCACTTAATCATCAACACCAGCGCTTTTCATGAGCACCAGTTAAGGACACATTCATTTATGGGGATATTAAGTTATGTGCCCAGAATCACAGGATGTTGAGCCAACCCAGACACCCAAACCTGCTTCCCCAGCTCCGAAGTCCGCAGCTTTGGCCATTAAGCCACATCTTCTCTCAACTTTCATGGTTAGTAGTAGGTTCTGTTTTAGGCGGCGTTAACAGGAGCTAGTGCAAGCTGCCTCCTGACGACAGCCCCAGGCACTTATTTTTTTTTTAATTAACCACTGGTACTTGGGGGTAATTCAGTGAAGAAATCTTGGATTGGTTGTACCTTGTTTGCTCATTTTTTTTTAGTTAATAAAAGCATAAATCTGTTTTTAACACTTGTAATTGCATTGCTTCGAAACTGTAGTTTGCCACGGTTACAGTGAACAACAACACTTCATTATTTATTTTGAACTCATAGACTAAAATAACTATAGCAATCAGCACACCTCGGAAGATTTCCAAAGGTAATACTAAACAAATGTAATCATAATGGTTAGCATTTACTCCAACCGCTCCATTGTATATACCCCAAACCCTTGACCATTAACCATAGCCCTTTAACCCTACTCCTTTAACCATACATCCCTTAACCCAATACTTTTAATCCCTAAACCACAAACCACCAACCCTATAACCCAAACCGTATACCTGTACCTTTAACCTTGTATCGAATTCCCTTCACCTCAATCCTTAATCCCATATCTTTAACCTCTGTACCCTATAGTCTATGCCCCAACCTTCCACCCATAATACTTATACTTAAAAACCTATGAGCCCCTAACCTCGTACCCTGGACCCCTACACCTGTAACTCCTAAATCATAACCCTTTGCCCTTAATCCCCAACCCATATACTCATTCTCTATACTCAAACCCATGGCTCTATACCCGTGGTACTCGTAGTACGGCCCGCGGGCCACCAGCGGCCTGGCAGGACTTCCTTGGAGGTCCACAGACCTTCCAGGTTATGTACCCATGACCCCTGAGAGAGAGCGAGAGAGAGAGAGAGAGAGAGAGAGAGGAGAGAGAGTGGAGAGTGGAGAGAGAGAGTGGAGAGGGAGAGAGTGGAGGGAAAGAGAGAGAGAGAGAGTGGAGAGAGAGTGGAGAGAGAAAGACAGTGGAGAGAGAAAGACAGTGGAGAGAGGGGGAGAGAGAGAGAGAGAGAGAGAGAGAGAGAGAGAGAGAGAGAGAGAGAGTGGAGAGAGAAAGACAGCGGAGAGAGAGTGGAGAGAGAGAGTGGAGAGAGTAGACAGAGAGAGACTGAGCGAGAGACTGACAAAGAAAGACTGGCTGAGCGAGAGATAGAGAGACAGACTGATTGAGAGAGAGACAGACTGACTGACAGGACTTCCTTGGAGGCCCGCAGACCTTCCAGGTTATGTACCCATGACCCCCGAGAGAGAGCGAGCGAGAGAGAGAGAGAGAGAGAGAGAGAGAGAGAGAGAGAGAGAGAGAGAGAGGAGAGAGAGTGGAGAGTGGAGAGAGAGAGTGGAGAGGTAGAGAGTGGAGGGAAAGAGAGAGAGAGAGAGAGGAAGTGGAGAGAGAGAGAAATTGGAGAGTGGAGGAGAGAGAGTGGAGGAGAGTGGAGAGCGAGAGAGAGAGTGGAGAGCGAGAGAGAGAGGGAGAGAGAGAGAGACAGTGGAGAGAGAGTGGAGAGAGAAAGACAGTGGAGAGAGAAAGACAGTGGAGAGAGGGGAAGAGAGAGAGAGAGAGTGGAGAGAGAAAGACAGCGGAGAGAGAGAGTGGAGAGAGTAGACAGAGAGAGACTGAGCGAGAGACTGACAAAGAAAGACTGGCTGAGCGAGAGAGAGAGAGAGAGAGACAGACTGATTGAGAGAGAGACAGACTGACTGACAGGACTTCCTTGGAGGCCCGCAGACCTTCCAGGTTATGTACCCATGACCCCCGAGAGAGAGCGAGAGAGAGAGAGAGAGAGAGAGAGAGAGAGTGGAGAGGGAGAGAGTGGAGGGAAAGAGAGAGAGAGAGAGGAAGTGGAGAGAGAGAGAAATTGGAGAGTGGAGGAGAGAGAGTGGAGGAGAGTGGAGAGCGAGAGAGAGAGTGGAGAGCGAGAGAGAGAGGGAGAGAGAGAGTGGAGAGAGAGTGGAGAGAGAAAGACAGTGGAGAGAGAAAGACAGTGGAGAGAGGGGGAGAGAGAGAGAGAGTGGAGAGAGAAAGACAGCGGAGAGAGAGTGGAGAGAGTAGACAGAGAGAGACTGACAGAGAGAGACTGACTGAGTTAGAGACTGAGAGAGAGTAACTGACAGAGAGAGACTGACTAATAGAAACTAACTGACAGAGAGAGAGACTGACTGACAGAGAGACTGACTGACTGAAAGAGAGAGAGAGAGATAGAGACTGACTGACTGACTGACGGAGAGAGAGACTGACAGAGAAAGAGAGAGACTGACTGAGAGAGAGGCTGACAGAGAGACTGACTGAGAGAGAGACTGACAGAGAGAGAGACTGACAGAGAGAGATACTGACTGACGAGAGACTGACTGACGAGAGACTGACTGACCGAGAGACTGACTGACCGAGAGACTGACTGAGAGAGAGACTGACAGAGAGAGAGACTGACAGAGAGAGATACTGACTGACGAGAGACTGACTGACGAGAGACTGACTGACCGAGAGACTGACAGAGAAGGACTGACTAACTGAGAGAGAGACTGACACAGAGAGAGACTGACTGAGAGAGACTGACTCACTGACAGAGAGAGACGACTGACAGAGAGAGACTGACAGAGAGAGAGAAACTGACTGACAGAAAGAGACTGTCAGGGAGAGACTTACTGAGAGAGAGAGACTGACTGAGAGAGACTGACTGACTGACAGAGAGACTGACAGAGAGAGAGAAAGACTGACTGAGAGACTGAGTGACTGACAGAGAGAGAGAGACTGACAGAGAGAGACTGACTGACAGAGAGAGACTGACAGAGAGAGACTGACTGACTCGGAGAGACTGACTGACAGAGAGAGAGAGAGATTGACTGAGAGAGACTGACTGACAGAGAGAGGGACTGACTGAGAGAGAGAGAGACTGACTGAGAGGGAGACTGACTGACAGAGAGAGAGAGACTGTGATGGAATTGGGGTCAAAGTGTGTATGAAGCTATGCAATGCCTCTTAAGATTGCCATTGTCTGCTAATAAAAATGTATTATCAAAATGTGCTCTTTGTAGTTACATCTGTTTTTGAAATACAGCATTGTCCCATTGTCTAATGTTTTGAATCGGGCTTTATTGTTTTTCTCTAGGCCCGCCCACTCACAGACCCTGCCCCCATTGATCCCACCCCTACTGGTGCGGCCCTCGGCCACAAACCACACTGCAATTGCGCCCCCCCCCCCCACCCCTCGACAGAGAGTTTGTGAGTACCCATGCGCTCTACCTTCACCCCTATCTCCCTAACCTCTAGTCCCATATCATTCATCTCTAATCCCTTCACCGCTTCCCTACTTCAATATATTTTGGGCACAAAGATTTGTGGAACTGATACATTTTTGAAGTATTTATTTTTAGAGCTAATAATTTGGAAGTGTTCTTTTTAGAACTGCTATTTTGGAGGTTTTGCGGTAATCCCCTAATTTAACTTTGACATGCAGCCCTCACAGAGCCCTTCTCCCCTCACACGGGAGATCATCCCCTAAAGACGCTATGATCTGGGTTCTTATCCTAGCTTCACCACTAGGCCCAATTGTGTGATCCTGGGTGCACAGCTTCCTCCCTGGCCTGAGTCACTTTACGAGCAAAGATTAAAAGTTGTTCGAGAAGCAAGCGATAGTCACAACGTACAAAATGGACATTTACACGGAAATCAGAGGCCAGCGCTCTCAATTCAGCCGCTCTGAAGAGCATGGTTTCTTTATAGCGCTTAGAGACAGTATGGTCAGCCAGTACAATGTAAACGCAACAAAAGTCGACACATACATGTTCTCCCGTCTTCTCGCACCAAGCGCTGCAGGTTAGGAGAGCGCCGTTCTTAGCCCATATTGAGCCCCGGGGGTACTAGTGTGGTTAGCGCCATCCACATGAATTAATTTGAAAACATACTTGGGAATTCAATTAAGAACAACTTAAATATGTTTCGCACTGTGCCCGGCGGCGGGAGCATCTCTGTTATTAACTATCCCTTGAGCGCGCTGCCGTGTGGGGAACGGGATGAGCGTTGTTCCGCGCCTCCTGGAATCGGGGTGTGCTCAGCACTATATTTTTCTTTCAAACTCCGTCACTTCCACCTCATGAGGAGAAACCCCTCCCCCCACCGCCCCCGATAAATCAAGAGGGTGTCCTCGGAAATAATTGAAGCAAATGTCTCGTGGAACCCCAGCGGGGCCATTTGCCTGAAATGAGAGAGTATTTAGTTAAATCCCTTTCATGTGACCCGCGAGTATAGCCCCAGGCGGCCCGGGGTGCTGGCTTCCGTTCCGTCCCAAAACGTGTCCTTGGTTGAAGCCGGAATGATTAACCAAGGCCGTGGAATGGCGGCCTCTCCCGGACACACTGACCGGGCCCAGGAAGGGCGAGATTTTCAACACGTTCCTTCACAGGCAGAAACAGATGCGTTCCAGCCCTTTTGCTTCTAACCTGGTCTTTCTTTGCACCATTTGGAAATTACACAAACCCTTAAAAAACATATATTTATTGATAATGCCACGCATTAGGATAATTTTCCTACTACGCTCTACAAAATCATCTCTCCCCTAGCCTTATGGGGCAGCATCTTTTAATTCTGGGGGTGACGTTAGCTCATTTCCGAGTGATATCAATAATTTAAAATAATGTGCACTAGATCACACAGTTTGCTTACGGGTAAAAGTCGCGATTTCCCACTGATCCAACAGATGTATGTAGAGTCTGAAATTAGTATTGTCTGGTTTCAGGCGTTGGTGATTTCTTATGGTTCTTAGAGAGGATTTGTGTTTATTTGGAAGAAATAGAGGCGTGTGTACCACCTAATCCGAACAACCAGGGTGGCAGACCTGGTGCTAACAAAAAATACTTTCAATTGTGATTCTGATTGACAATTGTAATACAATTAATAACTTGCTTTCCGCTCTATTGTTTCTGTGTGCTGTATAGAAAAAGGTCACTAATACTGAAGCTGTGGTACTCAAGCATACGACCTTAGAAGGATGAAGGCTCGGCCTGCCCTGCCAGGACTTCGAGAGCACCACATTGTGTAAGAGGTGAATGTTCAGCTCACTGGGCCATCCCGCCAGCTTAGACTTCTATGGTTTCTCCCACAATGTTCACATTAAAAGTCCTATGACATGTTCAACTATGAGTAGGTTAGACTGACCCTTAGGGCCAGACTCAAAAAAGTACAAATATACTCCTGTTGATTTCCTCCTACAACTGGCGTATATTTATGATGCCATGAAGTTTATAAACAATTCCACAAACCCTCGCAGGAATTTGCGGAACATTCCTAAACTTGTTGTGGAATTCTTTTAAGGTTTCCAAGTTAGTTACGTGGGTTAACCTTGATGCGTGTGTAAACGTTTATATTATCAATGTGAAAATACTGTACTGTATCACTGGTGCTGGAACAATTTTTAGAGTGGGGGTGCGGCCATTAATGTTATATCCGTGTATTCATAGGTAGGGTGACCAGATTTTAAAAAGCAAAAACAGGGACTGGCCAGACATAAAAGTAGGACTAAAGCTTTTAACCTTACTTCTAGACCTGGCCTTCTTTGTTTCTATCACACATTACAAAAAAGTTCTTTATGTGTCCTTTCCTAACTGCTGTTTTAATTTGAAATATACGTATAGCTCATTTCCCTATATGTAAATGTTGCTGACACTTTCACACTCCCTGTTCCCCAGCGGGACTGTCATAGAGTTCTCTTTTACAAAATCCTCTCACTCTGAAGTCAGAGAAATCAAAGTAAACACCAGTTTCAAAACAAGCAGCAATTTGTCAGGAGACAGAGCCTGACATTTGACCTTTGTCTTCGAAGTGCATCAAATGAGAGATAAAGAGTTTGAGCCCATTCTCACGAGATGCCCCATAACAAAACCGCACGGGACTTGAAACTCGGCCTTCTCCGATTATATCTGGATGGGATAAGCACGTCCGTCTGTCCGTCCGCCCATGCATCCATTTTACAAATGGATGATGAGACTAGGTAATCCGTCCCCTAAAGGAACATGAGTCGGTAGTCACAGGAGCTGTGCCCCGAGGGCAGGGCGGGGGCGATCCCATCGGCCTCGACCAGTTCAGGAGAAGAGATACTGACTCGTGCATGCCTGCACGTGCGCGCAAAGCACCCCACCCGGGGCTGAACCCCCGATCCGGGTCTGATTGCAGACACCAGAGGTCACTGGGGGCATTTAAAGAACCCCCACCCGGGGCTGAACCCCCGATCCGGGTCTGATTGCAGACACCAGAGGTCACTGGGGGCATTTAGAGCACCCCCACCCGGGGCTGGACCCCCGATCCGGGTCTGATTGCAGACACCAGAGGTCACTGGGGGCATTTAATTGAAGGTGTTTATGGCAATTGATTAAGTAGAGTCTGGCTGCAGGCGCAGTCACCAGCCTCTGTTGTTATAGCAACGGAGGAAAGGTGAGCTCTGCCCCTCCCGCGTGCCAGGCTCAAGTGAGGGTCGAGTGCAGCAGACTGTATAGAAACTAGGGTCAGACTGACGACTCTTTAGAGTAATGAAAAATCATTATATGAGCAATCCTTAGTCAACCTGTTTAATTTCTATTAAGGAGGTCTAGAAGCCTGGAGAGAGGACCCTGTGGTCCTACAGTTATGTAGTGCGTTAAGGCTCCGCCCACCCTGAAGCATGAGTGTCCCTGATGTAGGGTCAGTCAACGACCTGCAGACGGGATGACCATAGCCAACAATGAGGTGAGATATCCCACAGGCCTCTTAGTCTCAGCCCTATAATGACAATAGGTTTGTCACATACTAGCAGTGTGTACTGTTCCTCATGCATAGCCAGGGCCACTGGAATGAGGCAATTTGGCGGCTGCAGCATTTTCCACATAATTATGGATTTGCCGCCATTTGCCACATTTTTAATCAACTGCGGCATATTATTCAGATTTTCACAAAAAAGTTATTTCGACCTCAAACGGATCAATAGTTACTAAACGGAGTTGGCACGTGTTGGTGAGCAGTGGAAGGCCCTTTGCACAGGATGGCTGGCCATCTCTCAGTGGCCCTGTACGCGGCACAGTGTATGTACAGCACCAGGTACAGCATCCTGCTGGTACACAAACTCTCTTTTACTCCTACTGTACTGGCATCTTTCCTACCCGTTGGGAGACCCAACACGCTTACTATCATTTTTCAGTTTGCACAACTGCTGTATTGTGCATTCCAAGATTGTGCACATCGACACCGCTGCGGCATAAACAGCTGTTTGCTCTGGAGAGAACCTTACAGAAGTACATGAAGGCCACCTGTGTGTCACAGGGCATTGAACAGCACACAACATACGCCTGCCCTTTCTACTGCGGCCCATAATGTGGCCACCATAGAACTCTGAGGTGTTCCACGCCCAATATTGGGCCCATCCCTCTGTAGACCATACCCTCCATCAGGGCTTTAAGTGGGCCGGGTCTCGCCGGTGCTGAGCTCCGGCAGTTTTTTAAAGAGGGCTTCACCACGGGTCACTATGGGGCTCTGTTTTGTGCCCTGGCACAGGCTGTCCATAGTTTCCGGGCCGCAGTGACAGCAGGCACATCATGTGCGTGCGCTCACACTGCTCCTTCTCACTAGTGGAGGAAATCCTTTAAAGAGAGTCATTTTCTCTCTGGATTTCCCTTCTCTTTTTGAAACTCAGAGCAGCAACGCTCTCGTGGTGTCACCAGGGCTTTAAGTGGAAGCTTTTTCAATATTATATACAAGCCATAGTTGCTGCTTATTTATCTTATGCAACTAACAACCATTGACAAAGCCAGCAGTCCAGACTTTTTGTAGGTATGATGTGACTTGTTGTATCATATATCTGGATGCAATGACAGAAACAGCAAAATACAAGTCGGGCGGCACACAATGCTAAGCACAGATTTTTAGCTTACGTGTTTTCAAGCCACGCCCTTAATTGCATTGGCCACGCCCCTTTGAGATACCCCCAGTTTTTTTCATCCCACTTAAAGCCCTGCCCTCAAGCTGATTTGTGCTGCTACCCCCTATCTCAGTCCTCTCTTCATGTGTTCCACCACCAGGCCATCCTTTTCAAGATTCTATGCTAGAACCTAAGGGGCAGGACCCCCAGACATCCCTAGCCCAGAGCTGATAAGGGGAGGAGGGGCAGAAAGATGAGGGATCCTGGACAGGGGAGGATCCAAGACAGTTTACACCTGTTGATCTCACAGGCTCCTGTTTTCCAGGCCTGCACCTGCCCAAGCGTGAGGCCTGCAGACCCGGCTCCCCTGTGCCTGCAGCTGGCTTTGGCACTTCTTTGGGGACTACTTCATGACGTCACAGGGATGAGCGCAGAGGGAGCCATGACTGTACCTAACTTAACTTTATTACTCTATAGTGAAACGAGGATCTGAGCTCATAGCCTGGCCCACCTCACATGCCTCTGCGTCCTCTAAAATACTGCTGCTTAATTATGTCACAGACAAGACAGCTCTTTATTTAAAGTGTCAGTGGGGGTCAGTATCACTCATTTATCCACCCCTTGACTCACACATTCATCCGGCACTCACTGATTTATACAGTATCATTCAATACACTCACTTGGCCTTTTCATCCATCGTACACTCACTCGCCCATTCAGTCTTGAATCAATGCAGCCACTACCAATTCATTCATGCAGACACTCACTCATCCATCACACACACAGGTCATTCAACCATCCATTCTCTCATCCATCTATTAACTCATTCTTGCATTCACCCACCACCCATCCACACACAAAGGGGCCAGTAATTTGAAAATCATTTTCACTGATTAAAAAGCTACACCCATTGCCTTTGTCAGTGCTGGTTTTCTTTCCAAGTCTGCGCCGCTCCTAGATTGGGACTCATAAATTATTTTATCAGAGATGTAAAAAGAGCGGAGGTATGATTGCTCCTAGCACCCAATTTTCCCACTGATACTGATTTTTGTTCCTTCTGTTAAAAGATGAAGTACAGATTCTTTAGTGGTAGTGATGGGCTTCTCAGTGATGGCAGTGTAAGTAATGGTCAGGGCCATTGGAATTTTATGATTGTGCGGCTATTTTGGCAAAATTATATATTTGCCACATAATCCATCATCTGCTGCATAATCTGCAGATTAAATAAAAATATGTTCCTAGCTCAAATAGTTCAAAAGTTACTAAACACACAGCAGCACATGTTGCCGCGCAGTGGAAGGCTGTCTGCAAAGCCTGGTGACCTTTCTGCAGCGTATTGCTACAATTAGGTGTTAAACTGGTATTAATGAGGTGCACCCAATGCTTAAACAGTGTTACCAAGTGTAAAAAGTACAAAATAATGAATACTATAAAATATGTGCCACATTATGAGCTTTTTCTTGCACCATAACTTACTCAACCCTGGTGCATACTTTGGCCCTCTACTGCCGCATAATTCCAGAGGCCCTAGCGATAGTCTATAGAACACTGGAATGTTGAGAGCTACAGTGAAGACAAGAGTGGCTCAGGGCCCATAATGGCTGGCATCGATTTTCTTCTCCAACTTTACAACGTGTTTTCCTGTTTCTCCATTTTTCATGTAGAACATTCTAAATGCATTTAGCCCTTCTGCCTCGTTAAAGGCCCTCAGCCCCAGTTTCAGGGCCTTTCGCAAATATTATAGTGCTCGGAAGTGGGCTAAAGTGGTAAATGATTAATGGTCAGACAAAGTCATGGGATTCCACTGTGCAAAACCAAGGGTTAGTGCAGGAATATTGAGTTTTAAATATTTTGCTGCACAAACACGAAAGCAGCAATATTGATGAGCAAAGTAGTGGCATGGCAAGTAAATATAGCGAGGTGTCGGTTTACTATACTTTACTCCACATACATTTACCTAGACAACATACATTTCGTTAGGATATGTGGATATGGAGCCAATAAGGGCAAACCTTAATTTGCCAATACATAGTTACCACCTCCATATTTGGTGGGTGATATTGTTTCTGTGATATTTGTATAGCACACTATTTTTTATAGTCCATACAGTGAACTACAACCCACGATAGAGTACCATGATATACTCAAATAACGCATATATTGGCTGTCATTTTTATGACCTATTTAAGCAGTATGTTTTGTGTTTTATGTGCGTCTGCCTAGTGCTTAGTAGCCGCCTCTGAGTGCCCAGGCACTGTAGGGATTCCTAGTCAATTTGAGGCAGGGGGACAAGGAAGCAACAACTCATCAGGGCCTGGTAATGTTCCATTTTTACAACAGTTCAACATGGCGGGTTAAGGGAAACTGGAGCCAGCCCTTAAACAGATATGGTCACGTGCTGCGTCAGGAAGCAGCTTTGCTTGCTTACTTTATTCGAGATGCTTATAAGAGAATCAATAAACGAACCTCTTTTCTGTCCTCATTTCTTTCGGTCAGCGGGGTTATAAATATACACAGAAGGTTGGAGTCCTCCGTTCCCAGGACCCTTTGCGGAATGCGCCCCTCTTGCACGCTGTCGCGGTGACGCAGGCGCATGTTTGGATTTATCGTCACAGCGCAGTGGTTTACAGCCTGGGAGCGTGCTGTATTCTCACGGCGAAGACTTATCCGGGGGTGGGCGCTTCTGCACCCTCATGGAAACCGCAGGCAATGTGTTCTCTCAGGGTAAGAAATGACAGCCAATAGCCCTCCACACTCGCACGGATGTCACTCCAGACCAATGATGTCACCCCAAGGCAATGGCGGCGGTCCATGGTACCAAAAAACGAGATTCACAATAGTTCAAAACAAAGTATCCTTGAAATTTCGCAAGGGTTGGATTTCCTTTAAGCTCTCGTCGGGTCCTTATGAATGGCCGGAGTGGGCGGTCGGGCAACATGACATTCCCAGGAGGATGCAGGGTCTGGGACTGGGGTCTTTCCCCAAAGTACTGATGGAGGGAGACCAGGGGTTATTGGCAGGAATAAGGGTGTTTAGTTGGCTGTAGCTCCAGACACAGTGTGTCTCCTCTGGTAATGACCCAGTGCTGCCGGCTTCCCTTGCTTTAACCCCCTGCCCCCCGAGCACTGTACTCCAGCAGAGAGCAGGGAGTGGAAGCATTTTAAACTCAAATAAATAGTCTTTTAGTTACATTTATTGTTGGTTAAAAAAGGTTTTTGTTAGTTTTATGAACACGCGTACTTTTTACTCGGAGACAACATCTCTTCAAAATTCAGAGCATCCCAGGCGTGGGACTCCATCCCTCAGAGTGCAGAGCATCCCAGGCGTGGGACTCCGTCCCTCAGAGTGCAGAGCATCCCAGGCGTGGGACTCCGTCCCTCAGAGTGCAGAGCATCCTAGGCGTGGGACTCCATCCCTCAGAGTGCAGAGCATCCCAGGCGTGGGACTCCGTCCCTCAGAGTGCAGAGCATCCCAGGCGTGGGACTCCGTCCCTCAGAGTGCAGAGCATCCTAGGCGTGGGACTCCATCCCTCAGAGTGCAGAGCATCCCAGGCGTGGGACTCCGTCCCTCAGAGTGCAGAGCATCCCAGGCGTGGGACTCCGTCCCTCAGAGTGCAGAGCATCCCAGGCGTGGGACTCCGTCCCTCAGAGTGCAGAGCATCCTAGGCGTGGGATTCCATCCCTCAGAGTGCAGAGCATCCCAGGCGTGGGACTCCATCCCTCAGAGTGCAGAGCATCCCAGGCATGGGACTCCGTCCCTCAGAGTGCAGAGCATCCCAGGCGTGGGACTCCATCCCTCAGAGTGCAGAGCATCCCAGGCGTGGGACTCCATCCCTCAGAGTGCAGAGCATCCCAGGCGTGGGACTCCATCCCACAGAGTGCAGAGCATCCCAGGCGTGGGACTACGTCCCTCAGAATGCAGAGCATCCCGGGCGTGGGACTCCGTCCATCAGAGTGCAGAGCATCCCAGGCGTGGGACTCCATCCCTCAGAGTGCAGAGCATCCCAGGCGTGGGAGTCCATCCCACAGAGTGCAGAGCATCCCAGGCGTGGGACTACGTCCCTCAGAGTGCAGAGCATCCCAGGCGTAGGACTCCATCCCACAGAGTGCAGAGCATCCCAGGCGTGGGACTCCATCCCACAGAGTGCAGAGCATCCCAGGCGTAGGACTCCATCCCTCAGAGTGCAGAGCATCCCAGGCGTGGGACTCCATCCCTCAGAGTGCAGAGCATCTCAGGCACGGGACTCCGTCCCTCAGAGTGCAGAGCATCCCAGGCGTGGGACTCCATCCCTCAGAGTGCAGAGCATCCCAGGCGTGGGACTCCATCCCACAGAGTGCAGAGCATCCCAGGCGTGGGACTCCATCCCACAGAGTGCAGAGCATCCCAGGCGTGGGACTCCATCCCTCAGAGTGCAGAGCATCCCAGGCGTGGGACTCCATCCCACAGAGTGCAGAGCATCCCAGGCGTGGGACTCCATCCCTCAGAGTGCAGAGCATCCCAGGCGTGGGACTCCATCCCTCAGAGTGCAGAGCATCCCAGGCATGGGACTCCATCCCTCAGAGTGCAGAGCATCCCGGGCGTGGGACTCCGTCCATCAGAGTGCAGAGCATCCCAGGCGTGGGACTCCGTCCATCAGAGTGCAGAGCATCCCAGGCGTGGGACTCCATCCCTCAGAGTGAAGAGCATCCCAGGCATGGGACTCCGTCCCTCAGAGTGCAGAGCATCCCAGGCGTGGGACTCCATCCCACAGAGTGCAGAGCATCCCAGGCGTGGGACTACGTCCCTCAGAGTGCAGAGCATCCCAGGCGTAGGACTCCATCCCACAGAGGGCAGAGCATCCCAGGCGTGGGACTCCATCCCACAGAGTGCAGAGCATCCCAGGCGTAGGACTCCATCCCTCAGAGTGCAGAGCATCCCAGGCGTGGGACTCCATCCCTCAGAGTGCAGAGCATCTCAGGCACGGGACTCCGTCCCTCAGAGTGCAGAGCATCCCAGGCGTGGGACTCCATCCCTCAGAGTGCAGAGCATCCCAGGCGTGGGACTCCATCCCACAGAGTGCAGAGCATCCCAGGCGTTGGACTCCATCCCACAGAGTGCAGAGCATCCCAGGCGTGGGACTCCATCCCACAGAGTGCAGAGCATCCCAGGCGTGGGACTCCATCCCACAGAGTGCAGAGCATCCCAGGCGTGGGACTCCATCCCTCAGAGTGCAGAGCATCCCAGGCGTGGGACTCCATCCCTCAGAGTGCAGAGCATCCCAGGCGTGGGACTCCATCCCTCAGAGTGCAGAGCATCTCAGGCACGGGACTCCGTCCCTCAGAGTGCAGAGCATCCCAGGCGTGGGACTCCATCCCTCAGAGTGCAGAGCATCCCAGGCGTGGGACTCCATCCCTCAGAGTGCAGAGCATCCCAGGCGTGGGACTCCATCCCACAGAGTGCAGAGCATCCCAGGCGTGGGACTCCATCCCACAGAGTGCAGAGCATCCCAGGCGTGGGACTACGTCCCTCAGAGTGCAGAGCATCCCGGGCGTGGGACTCCGTCCATCAGAGTGCAGAGCATCCCAGGCGTGGGACTCCATCCCACAGAGTGCAGAGCATCCCAGGCGTGGGACTACGTCCCTCAGAGTGCAGAGCATCCCAGGCGTAGGACTCCATCCCACAGAGTGCAGAGCATCCCAGGCGAGGGACTCCATCCCACAGAGTGCAGAGCATCCCAGGCGTAGGACTCCATCCCACAGAGTGCAGAGCATCCCAGGCGTGGGACTCCATCCCACAGAGTGCAGAGCATCCCAGGCGTGGGACTACGTCCCTCAGAGTGCAGAGCATCCCAGGCGTAGGACTCCATCCCACAGAGTGCAGAGCATCCCAGGCGTGGGACTCTATCCCTCAGAGTGCAGAGCATCCCAGTTGTGGAACTCCATCCCTCAGAGTGCAGAGCATCCCAGGCGTAGGACTCCATCCCACAGAGTGCAGAGCATCCCAGGCGTAGGACTCCATCCCACAGAGTGCAGAGCATCCCAGGCGTGGGACTACGTCCCTCAGAGTGCAGAGCATCCCAGGCGTGGGACTCCATCCCACAGAGTGCAAAGCATCCCAGGCGTGGGACTCCATCCCACAGAGTGCAGAGCATCCCAGGCGTGGGACTACGTCCCTCAGAGTGCAGAGCATCCCAGGCGTAGGACTCCATCCCACAGAGTGCAGAGCATCCCAGGCGTAGGACTCCATCCCTCAGAGTGCAGAGCATCCCGGGCGTGGGACTCCATCCCTCAGAGTGCAGAGCATCCCGGGCGTGGGACTCCGTCCATCAGAGTGCAGAGCATCCCAGGCGTGGGACTCCATCCCACAGAGTGCAGAGCATCCCAGGCGTGGGACTACGTCCCTCAGAGTGCAGAGCATCCCAGGCGTAGGACTCCATCCCACAGAGTGCAGAGCATCCCAGGCGTGGGACTCCATCCCACAGAGTGCAGAGCATCCCAGGCGTAGGACTCCATCCCACAGAGTGCAGAGCATCCCAGGCGTGGGACTCCATCCCTCAGAGTGCAGAGCATCCCAGGCGTGGGACTCCATCCCTCAGAGCATCCCAGGCGTGGGACTCCATCCCTCAGAGTGCAGAGCATCCCAGGCGTGGGACTCCGTCCATCAGAGTGCAGAGCATCCCAGGCGTGGGACTCCATCCCACAGAGTGCAGAGCATCCCAGGCGTGGGACTACGTCCCTCTGAGTGCAGAGCATCCCAGGCGTAGGACTCCATCCCACAGAGTGCAGAGCATCCCAGGCGTGGGACTCCATCCCTCAGAGTGCAGAGCATCCCAGGCGTGGGACTCCATCCCTCAGAGTGCAGAGCATCCCGGGCGTGGGACTACGTCCCTCAGAGTGCAGAGCATCCCAGGCGTGGGACTCCATCCCTCAGAGCATCCCAGGCGTGGGACTCCATCCCTCAGAGTGCAGAGCATCCCAGGCGTGGGACTACGTCCCTCTGAGTGCAGAGCATCCCAGGCGTAGGACTCCATCCCACAGAGTGCAGAGCATCCCAGGCGTGGGACTCCATCCCTCAGAGTGCAGAGCATCCCAGGCGTGGGACTCCATCCCTCAGAGTGCAGAGCATCCCAGGCGTAGGACTCCATCCCTCAGAGTGCAGAGCATCCCAGGCGTGGGACTCCATCCCTCAGAGCATCCCAGGCGTGGGACTCCATCCCTCAGAGTGCAGAGCATCCCAGGCGTGGGACTACGTCCCTCTGAGTGCAGAGCATCCCAGGCGTAGGACTCCATCCCTCAGAGTGCAGAGCATCCCAGGCGTGGGACTCCATCCCTCAGAGTGCAGAGCATCCCAGGCGTGGGACTACGTCCCTCTGAGTGCAGAGCATCCCAGGCGTAGGACTACATCCCTCAGAGTGCAGAGCATCCCAGGCGTAGGACTCCATCCCTCAGAGTGCAGAGCATCCCAGGCGTAGGACTCCATCCCTCAGAGTGCAGAGCATCCCAGGCGTGGGACTCCATCCCACAGAGTGCAGAGCATCCCAGGCGTGGGACTACGTCCCTCTGAGTGCAGAGCATCCCAGGCATGGGACTCCATCCCACAGAGTGCAGAGCATCCCAGGCGTGGGACTACGTCCCTCTGAGTGCAGAGCATCCCAGGCGTAGGACTCCATCCCTCACAGTGCAGAGCATCCCAGGCGTAGGACTCCATCCTTCAGAGTGCAGAGCATCCCAGGCGTAGGACTCCATCCCTCAGAGTGCAGAGCATCCCAGGTGTGGGAATCAATCCCTCAGAGTGCAGAGCATCCCAGGCGTAGGACTCCATCCCTCACAGTGCAGAGCATCCCAGGCGTGGGGCTCCGTCCCTCACAGTGCAGAGCATCCCAGGCGTGGGACTCCATCCCTCAGAGGGCAGAGCATCCCAGGTGTGGGACTCCATCCCTCAGAGTGCAGATCATCCCAGGCGTGGGACTACGTCCCTCAGAGTGCAGAGCATCCTAGGCGTGGGACTCCGTCCCTCAGAGTGCAGAGCATCCCAGGCGTGGGACTCCGTCCCTCAGAGTGCAGAGCATCCCTGGCGTGGGACTCCGTCCCTCAGAGTGCAGAGCATCCCAGGCGTGGGACTCCGTCCCTCAGAGTGCAGAGCATCCCAGGCGTGGGACTCCATCCCTCACAGTGCAGAGCATCCCAGGCGTGGGACTTCATCCCTCAGAGTGCAGAGCATCCCAGGCATGGGACTCCGTCCCTCAGAGTGCAGAGCATCCCAGGCGTGGGACTCCATCCCTCAGAGTGCAGAGCATCCCAGGCGTGGGACTCCATCCCTCAGAGTGCAGAGCATCCCAGGCGTGGGACTCCATCCCTCAGAGTGCAGAGCATCCCAGGCGTGGGACTCCATCCCAGAGTGCAGAGCATCCCAGGCGTGGGACTACGTCCCTCAGAGTGCAGAGCATCCCGGGCGTGGGACTCCGTCCATCAGAGTGCAGAGCATCCCAGGCGTGGGACTCCATCCCTCAGAGTGCAGAGCATCCCAGGCATGGGACTCCGTCCCTCAGAGTGCAGAGCATCCCAGGCGTGGGACTCCATCCCACAGAGTGCAGAGCATCCCAGGCGTGGGACTACGTCCCTCAGAGTGCAGAGCATCCCAGGCGTAGGACTCCATCCCACAGAGTGCAGAGCATCCCAGGCATGGGACTCCATCCCACAGAGTGCAGAGCATCCCAGGCGTAGGACTCCATACCTCAGAGTGCAGAGCATCCCAGGCGTGGGACTCCATCCCTCAGAGTGCAGAGCATCTCAGGCACGGGACTCCGTCCCTCAGAGTGCAGAGCATCCCAGGCGTGGGACTCCATCCCTCAGAGTGCAGAGCATCCCAGGCGTGGGACTCCATCCCACAGAGTGCAGAGCATCCCAGGCGTGGGACTCCATCCCTCAGAGTGCAGAGCATCCCAGGCGTGGGACTCCATCCCACAGAGTGCAGAGCATCCCAGGCGTGGGACTCCATCCCTCAGAGTGCAGAGCATCCCAGGCGTGGGACTCCATCCCTCAGAGTGCAGAGCATCCCAGGCGTGGGACTCCATCCCTCAGAGTGCAGAGCATCCCAGGCGTGGGACTCCATCCCTCAGAGTGCAGAGCATCCCAGGCATGGGACTCCATCCCACAGAGTGCAGAGCATCCCAGGCGTGGGACTACGTCCCTCAGAGTGCAGAGCATCCCAGGCGTAGGACTCCATCCCACAGAGTGCAGAGCATCCCAGGCATGGGACTCCATCCCACAGAGTGCAGAGCATCCCAGGCGTGGGACTCCATCCCTCAGAGTGCAGAGCATCCCAGGCGTGGGACTCCATCCCTCAGAGTGCAGAGCATCCCAGGCGTGGGACTCCATCCCTCAGAGTGCAGAGCATCCCAGGCGTGGGACTCCATCCCTCAGAGTGCAGAGCATCCCAGGCATGGGACTCCATCCCACAGAGTGCAGAGCATCCCAGGCGTGGGACTACGTCCCTCAGAGTGCAGAGCATCCCAGGCGTAGGACTCCATCCCACAGAGTGCAGAGCATCCCAGGCATGGGACTCCATCCCACAGAGTGCAGAGCATCCCAGGCGTAGGACTCCATCCCTCACAGTGCAGAGCATCCCAGGCGTAGGACTCCATCCTTCAGAGTGCAGAGCATCCCAGGCGTAGGACTCCGTCCCTCAGAGTGCAGAGCATCCCAGGTGTGGGACTCAATCCCTCAGAGTGCAGAGCATCCCAGGCGTAGGACTCCATCCCTCACAGTGCAGAGCATCCCAGGCGTGGGGCTCCGTCCCTCACAGTGCAGAGCATCCCAGGCGTGGGACTCCATCCCTCAGAGGGCAGAGCATCCCAGGTGTGGGACTCCATCCCTCAGAGTGCAGATCATCCCAGGCGTGGGACTACGTCCCTCAGAGTGCAGAGCATCCTAGGCGTGGGACTCCATCCCTCAGAGTGCAGAGCATCCCAGGCGTGGGACTCCGTCCCTCAGAGTGCAGAGCATCCCTGGCGTGGGACTCCGTCCCTCAGAGTGCAGAGCATCCCAGGCGTGGGACTCCGTCCCTCAGAGTGCAGAGCATCCCAGGCGTGGGACTCCATCCCTCACAGTGCAGAGCATTCCAGGCGTGGGACTTCATCCCTCAGAGTGCAGAGCATCCCAGGCGTGGGACTCCGTCCCTCAGAGTGCAGAGCATCCCAGGCGTGGGACTCCATCCCTCAGAGTGCAGAGCATCCCAGGCGTGGGACTCCATCCCTCAGAGTGCAGAGCATCCCAGGCGTGGGACTCCATCCCTCAGAGTGCAGAGCATCCCAGGCGTGGGACTCCATCCCAGAGTGCAGAGCATCCCAGGCGTGGGACTACGTCCCTCAGAGTGCAGAGCATCCCGGGCGTGGGACTCCGTCCATCAGAGTGCAGAGCATCCCAGGCGTGGGACTCCATCCCTCAGAGTGCAGAGCATCCCAGGCGTGGGACTCCATCCCACAGAGTGCAGAGCATCCCAGGCGTGGGACTCCATCCCTCAGAGTGCAGAGCATCCCAGGCGTGGGACTCCATCCATCAGAGTGCAGAGCATCCCAGGCGTGGGACTCCATCCCTCAGAGTGCAGAGCATCCCAGGCGTGGGACTCCATCCCTCAGAGTGCAGAGCATCCCAGGCATGGGACTCCATCCCACAGAGTGCAGAGCATCCCAGGCGTGGGACTACGTCCCTCAGAGTGCAGAGCATCCCAGGCGTAGGACTCCATCCCACAGAGTGCAGAGCATCCCAGGCATGGGACTCCATCCCACAGAGTGCAGAGCATCCCAGGCGTAGGACTCCATCCCTCAGAGTGCAGAGCATCCCAGGCGTGGGACTCCATCCCTCAGAGTGCAGAGCATCTCAGGCACGGGACTCCGTCCCTCAGAGTGCAGAGCATCCCAGGCGTGGGACTCCATCCCTCAGAGTGCAGAGCATCCCAGGCGTGGGACTCCATCCCACAGAGTGCAAAGCATCCCAGGCGTGGGACTCCATCCCACAGAGTGCAGAGCATCCCAGGCGTGGGACTACGTCCCTCTGAGTGCAGAGCATCCCAGGCGTAGGACTCCATCCCTCACAGTGCAGAGCATCCCAGGCGTAGGACTCCATCCTTCAGAGTGCAGAGCATCCCAGGCGTAGGACTCCATCCCACAGTGTGCAGAGCATCCCAGGCGTGGGACTCCATCCCTCAGAGTGCAGAGCATCCCAGGCGTGGGACTCCATCCCACAGAGTGCAGAGCATCCCAGGCGTGGGACTACGTCCCTCTGAGTGCAGAGCATCCCAGGCGTAGGACTCCATCCCTCAGAGTGCAGAGCATCCCAGGCGTGGGACTCCATCCCTCAGAGCATCCCAGGCGTGGGACTCCATCCCTCAGAGTGCAGAGCATCCCAGGCGTGGGACTCCATCCCTCAGAGTGCAGAGCATCCCAGGCGTGGGACTCCATCCCTCAGAGTGCAGAGCATCCCAGGCATGGGACTCCATCCCACAGAGTGCAGAGCATCCCAGGCGTGGGACTACGTCCCTCAGAGTGCAGAGCATCCCGGGCGTGGGACTCCGTCCATCAGAGTGCAGAGCATCCCAGGCGTGGGACTCCATCCCTCAGAGTGCAGAGCATCCCAGGCATGGGACTCCGTCCCTCAGAGTGCAGAGCATCCCAGGCGTGGGACTCCATCCCACAGAGTGCAGAGCATCCCAGGCGTGGGACTACGTCCCTCAGAGTGCAGAGCATCCCTGGCGTAGGACTCCATCCCACAGAGTGCAGAGCATCCCAGGCGTGGGACTCCATCCCTCAGAGTGCAGAGCATCTCAGGCACGGGACTCCGTCCCTCAGAGTGCAGAGCATCCCAGGCGTGGGACTCCATCACTCAGAGTGCAGAGCATCCCAGGCGTGGGACTCCATCCCACAGAGTGCAGAGCATCCCAGGCGTAGGACTCCATCCCACAGAGTGCAGAGCATCCCAGGCGTGGGACTCCATCCCACAGAGTGCAGAGCATCCCAGGCGTGGGACTCCATCCCTCAGAGTGCAGAGCATCCCAGGCGTGGGACTCCATCCCACAGAGTGCAGAGCATCCCAGGCGTGGGACTCCATCCCTCAGAGTGCATAGCATCCCAGGCGTGGGACTCCATCCCTCAGAGTGCAGAGCATCTCAGGCATGGGACTCCGTCCCTCAGAGTGCAGAGCATCCCAGGCGTGGGACTCCATCCCTCAGAGTGCAGAGCATCCCAGGCGTGGGACTCCATCCCACAGAGTGCAGAGCATCCCAGGGGTGGGACTCCATCCCACAGAGTGCAGAGCATCCCAGGCGTGGGACTACGTCCCTCAGAGTGCAGAGCATCCCGGGCGTGGGACTCCGTCCATCAGAGTGCAGAGCATCCCAGGCGTGGGACTCCATCCCACAGAGTGCAGAGCATCCCAGGCGTGGGACTACGTCCCTCAGAGTGCAGAGCATCCCAGGCGTAGGACTCCATCCCACAGAGTGCAGAGCATCCCAGGCGTGGGACTCCATCCCACAGAGTGCAGAGCATCCCAGGCGTAGGACTCCATCCCACAGAGTGCAGAGCATCCCAGGCGTGGGACTCCATCCCACAGAGTGCAGAGCATCCCAGGCGTAGGACTCCATCCCACAGAGTGCAGAGCATCCCAGGCGTGGGACTCTATCCCTCAGAGTGCAGAGCATCCCAGTTGTGGGACTCCATCCCTCAGAGTGCAGAGCATCCCAGGTGTAGGACTCCATCCCACAGAGTGCAGAGCATCCCAGGCGTGGGACTCCATCCCACAGAGTGCAGAGCATCCCAGGCGTGGGACTCCATCCCACAGAGTGCAGAGCATCCCAGGCGTGGGACTACGTCCCTCAGAGTGCAGAGCATCCCAGGCGTAGGACTCCATCCCACAGAGTGCAGAGCATCCCAGGCGTGGGACTCCATCCCTCAGAGTGCAGAGCATCCCAGGCGTGGGACTCCATCCCTCAGAGTGCAGAGCATCCTGGGCGTGGGACTCCGTCCATCAGAGTGCAGAGCATCCCAGGCGTGGGACTCCATCCCACAGAGTGCAGAGCATCCCAGGCGTGGGACTACGTCCCTCAGAGTGCAGAGCATCCCAGGCGTAGGACTCCATCCCACAGAGTGCAGAGCATCCCAGGCGTGGGACTCCATCCCACAGAGTGCAGAGCATCCCAGGCGTAGGACTCCATCCCACAGAGTGCAGAGCATCCCAGGCGTGGGACTCCATCCCTCAGAGTGCAGAGCATCCCAGGCGTGGGACTCCATCCCTCAGAGCATCCCAGGCGTGGGACTCCATCCCTCAGAGTGCAGAGCATCCCAGGCGTGGGACTCCGTCCATCAGAGTGCAGAGCATCCCAGGCGTGGGACTCCATCCCACAGAGTGCAGAGCATCCCAGGCGTGGGACTACGTCCCTCTGAGTGCAGAGCATCCCAGGCGTAGGACTCCATCCCACAGAGTGCAGAGCATCCCAGGCGTGGGACTCCATCCCTCAAAGTGCAGAGCATCCCAGGCGTGGGACTCCATCCCTCAGAGTGCAGAGCATCCCAGGCGTGGGACTCCATCCCACAGAGTGCAGAGCATCCCAGGCGTGGGACTACGTCCCTCTGAGTGCAGAGCATCCCAGGCGTAGGACTCCATCCCTCAGAGTGCAGAGCATCCCAGGCGTGGGACTCCATCCCTCAGAGCATCCCAGGCGTGGGACTCCATCCCTCAGAGTGCAGAGCATCCCAGGTGTGGGACTACGTCCCTCTGAGTGCAGAGCATCCCAGGCGTAGGACTCCATCCCTCAGAGTGCAGAGCATCCCAGGCGTGGGACTCCATCCCTCAGAGTGCAGAGCATCCCAGGCGTGGGACTACGTCCCTCTGAGTGCAGAGCATCCCAGGCGTAGGACTCCATCCCTCAGAGTGCAGAGCATCCCAGGCGTAGGACTCCATCCCTCAGAGTGCAGAGCATCCCAGGCGTAGGACTCCATCCCTCAGAGTGCAGAGCATCCCAGGCGTGGGACTCCATCCCACAGAGTGCAGAGCATCCCAGGCGTGGGACTACGTCCCTCTGAGTGCAGAGCATCCCAGGCGTGGGACTCCATCCCACAGAGTGCAGAGCATCCCAGGCGTGGGACTACGTCCCTCTGAGTGCAGAGCATCCCAGGCGTAGGACTCCATCCCTCACAGTGCAGAGCATCCCAGGCGTAGGACTCCATCCCTCAGAGTGCAGAGCATCCCAGGCGTAGGACTCCGTCCCTCAGAGTGCAGAGCATCCCAGGTGTGGGACTCAATCCCTCAGAGTGCAGAGCATCCCAGGCGTGGGACTCCATCCCTCACAGTGCAGAGCATCCCAGGCGTGGGGCTCCGTCCCTCACAGTGCAGAGCATCCCAGGCGTGGGACTCCATCCCTCAGAGTGCAGAGCATCCCAGGATCCCTCAGCGTGCAGAGCATCCCAGGCGTAGGACTCCATCCCTCAGAGTGCAGAGCATCCCAGGTGTGGGACTCAATCCCTCAGAGTGCAGAGCATCCCAGGCATGGGACTCAATCCCTCAGAGTGCAGAGCATCCCAGGCGTGGGGCTCCGTCCCTCACAGTGCAGAGCATCCCAGGCGTGGGACTCCATCCCTCAGAGTGCAGAGCATCCCAGGTGTGGGACTCCATCCCTCAGAGTGCAGAGCATCCCAGGCGTAGGACTCCATCCCTCAGAGTGCAGAGCATCCCAGGTGTGGGACTCAATCCCTCAGAGTGCAGAGCATCCCAGGCATGGGACTCCATCCCTCACAGTGCAGAGCATCCCTGGCGTGGGACTCCATCCCTCAGAGTGCAGAGCATCCCAGGAGTAGGACTCCATCCCTCAGAGTGCAGAGCATCCCAGGTGTGGGACTCCATCCCTCAGAGTGCAGAGCATCCCAGGCATGGGACTCCATCCCTCACAGTGCAGAGCATCCCAGGCGTGGGACTCCGTCCCTCACAGTGCAGAGCATCCCAGGCGTGGGACTCCGTCCCTCACAGTGCAGAGCATCCCAGGCGTGGGACTCCATCCCTCAGAGTGCAGAGCATCCCAGGCGTGGGACTCCATCCCTCAGAGTGCAGAGCATCCCAGTTGTGGGACTCCGTCCCTCAGAGTGCAGAGCATCCCAGGCGTAGGACTCCATCCCTCACAGTGCAGAGCATCCCAGGCGTGGGACTCCATCCCTTTAGAGTGCAGAGCATCCCAGGTGTGGGACTCAATCCCTCAGAGTGCAGAGCATCCCAGGCATGGGACTCCATCCCTCACAGTGCAGAGCATCCCTGGCGTGGGACTCCATCCCTCAGAGTGCAGAGCATCCCAGGTGTGGGACTCCATCCCTCAGAGTGCAGAGCATCCCAGGCGTAGGACTCCATCCCTCAGAGAGCAGAGCATCCCAGGCGTGGGACTCCATCCCTCAGAGAGCAGAGCATCCCAGGCATGGGACTCCATCCCTCACAGTGCAGAGCATCCCAGTTGTGGGACTCCGTCCCTCAGAGTGCAGAGCATCCCAGGCGTAGGACTCCATCCCTCAGAGTGCAGAGCATCCCAGGCGTGGGACTCCATCCCTCAGAGTGCAGAGCATCCCAGGCATGGGACTCCATCCCTCACAGTGCAGAGCATCCCAGTTGTGGGACTCCGTCCCTCAGAGTGCAGAGCATCCCAGTTGTGGGACTCCGTCCCTCAGAGTGCAGAGCATCCCAGGCGTAGGACTCCATCCCAAAAGGATGATCCTTTTTCCATCATCCTCCTTCCCCCCTTTTGGGTTTTTGCACTGGATGAACGTCTGTAAATAAAAAAGTGCTGGTCCTCAAAAATGAATTCCGGTAGGTCCCACCTGCAACCACCGGCTCAAATTAAGCACAGTCCGCAGACCTACACCTATTAACAGTGAGAATTCTCATGCGTTTTACTTTCACGGTTGGCCTTTATTGGCGGAGTTCACATTAGAGCACGCTAAACGTTAATAACGATGAACCATCTCTCAATGCAAAGAGGCCTCCATTTGCCATCTTACACTGACAGGGTTTCTTCTGTTCTCTCCAGGTTTCTGTAGGTAGCTGCGCGCTCTACAATGATCACTTTTACACTCAAGGTGAATTCAACATGAGAGCTGCTCCAAGCTGCCAGTCTAAAGCCATAAGCTGTGCTTTTATCGAGCACACTGCTAAGCACTGCATCCCATAACATGAGGCCCACATCCCGGTGCTCACCAGGCACACCATGGAAACACTTCCCACACAGGATCAAAAAACCAACGACAACACCCTTCCAACCGCACACCCTACACGGTGTATCTTGCTGCCCTTTTAGACAAGTGCTTCAGTGCCCCAAACAGGGGTAGTAAGTGCTATATACATGCTGCAATGCAATACACTACAATACAATCGGTGTCTGCTTGAGGCATGTACATAAAACACGTTTCCTACACACATGACCAGCCCTGTGAACAAGTTAAACAGTTTTTCTTCTCTTCTTCATGTGGAGGTTCCTGTGATATTTTAGCGAGCCACCAATTTTGTGTGTGTCCCTTTACACATAAAGGTCCAGGCAACTCAACTGGGCTGTGTGACCTTTGTCGCTAGGGCCATTGGAATGATGTGATTCTGCAGCCACAGCATTTTCCGCTTAATTATGTTTGCTGCTCGATTCCGAGGTCTGCAGACGCGTTAGGGGGACTTTGCGGAAAGTTGTTGGCGCCCTGCCTCACCTGCATGCATCTGCCGCCCTGAGCAAGGTGACTGTCTCCCTCATAATCGCCGCCACTGCACCCCAGAGTGAGGGGAGAAACTACACCTCCCATGCGCCTGAGCGAACGCTGACGCTACACACGCGCCCGGAGGCGCATAAAGATCGCCGCTTCCTCTGGAGAGCGGGAAAGCTCGAATTCCGAGGTCTGCAGAAGCGTTAGGGGGACTTTGCGGAAAGTTGTTGGCGCCCTGCCTCACCTGCATGCATCTGCCGCCCTGAGCAAGCTGACTGTCTCCCTCATAATCGCCGCCACTGCACCCCAGAGTGAGGGGAGAAACTACACCTCCCATGCGCCTGAGCGAACGCTGACGCTACACACGCGCCCGGAGGTGCATAAAGATCGCCGCTTCCTCTGGAGAGCGGGAAAGCTCGAATTCCGAGGTCTGCAGAAGCGTTAGGGGGACTTTGCGGAAAGTTGTTGGCGCCCTGCCTCACCTGCATGCATCTGCCGCCCTGAGCAAGCTGACTGTCTCCCTCATAATCGCCGCCACTGCACCCCAGAGTGAGGGGAGAAACTACACCTCCCATGCGCCTGAGCGAACGCTGACGCTACACACGCGCCCGGAGGCGCATAAAGATCGCCGCTTCCTCTGGAGAGCGGGAAAGCTCGAATTCCGAGGTCTGCAGAAGCGTTAGGGGGACTTTGCGGAAAGTTGTTGGCGCCCTGCCTCACCTGCATGCATCTGCCGCCCTGAGCAAGCTGACTGTCTCCCTCATAATCGCCGCCACTGCACCCCAGAGTGAGGGGAGAAACTACACCTCCCATGCGCCTGAGCGAACGCTGACGCTACACACGCGCCCGGAGGCGCATAAAGATCGCCGCTTCCTCCGCGTCGCGGGACGCGCGCGGGCGGCGCCGGGAGAAGCCCGGGACAAGGGCGGGACCGTCTGAGGCCGTCCGAGGTTGGACTAGGTTGGGTTGGGCCAGGGACCCTGCCTGAAAATCTATTTGTAATATTCCTGTACATACGAGCAGCTTGGTCTAATTAGGGTAATTATATCACCTATTTGATTCTTGTGCTCCAAGTGTACTGATTACCTCGGCCACCTTATTGACCTTACTCATGCCTGGAAAAAAACAAACCCTAGCTAATAATACTATAGATAATTATCTTATCCAAGTTGTGGCTAAAATTAACAGCGACAGGAGATCCTCACTGGGATTAGATTCATCTAACCAATTCCATATGGCCGATAAAGAGTATGGGGATTCCTCGGCTTTACACAATAGTTGTACATCTTGTGTGGCTCATGACCCTCTTTACGATACAAACCCCATTTTGCCTAGTGGCGTAGTTGTTCTTACTGAAGCCAACAGTGATAGCGAAGGGGTGTCAGTGACATCCACTAACATTGAGTCCCCTTTCTCTACTGCCCCTGTTCCAGCTCCGAGGGTTACTAGGGGTAAAAGTAAGGTTATCCCAAAACGAGGGGGGCTAAGATCTGGCAGAAACAAAATTGCAACCCCTTCGAGGAAAATATCAGAGGATGAGGAGGAGGAGGTTGATCTGCTCAGTGAAGCTCACGTTACCCTTTCTAACGCTCAATTTACTAAACTATGGAGCATGATGGACACAAAAATTAAAGGTATAGTTAAACCCCTGGTTAGTAAAATAGATAAATTAACCGCTGAGGTCAATAGACTAGGTGGTTTACTAGAGAAAACTTTGGCGAAGACAGGAAATATTACTGAAGTTGCTGTATCTAGGGTAGAGCCAGTAATGAGTAAAACAACACTTGTTGAGAATAGTGGATCTGTCTCTAATCCTGTACCACTGTCTAATGTACCTAGTGGTGCCCTTGTAGATACACCCCCTGTCTCTGCCACTAATAATTCTAACGTGGGGAAAGGGTCTTTTGAGCTTGTAGTTGAAGCCTCTCCATTAGTTCTTGTCCTTGCAAATGTCCCCCCTTTGGCTCCTGGGGAGGTCGAATCTGCCCCTTCTTTATTAAATAAATCTTTATCGTGGCTTACTAACAACATGGTAATATCACCTTGGGGGAAGCAACAATTATCTGTAGAACTTGTTAATGCCAGAAGGGTTGAGTGGATTGGTAATAGCGTCAAGAGGTTCAGAGGGTATTGTGTTATTCTTACCTTCACTGACCCCGAGGTTTTATCAAACATCTTGCCTAACATCTTGCCTCCACAGCGAAGGTCAACTTCAATTGTACCACTGACCCTGGACTTCTTTTATCCTCGGAAAGGAAGAGGTCCGAATCCTAGTATTCTAAGAACTAAATGGAATGTTGTGACCAATAGGAGTAGTAATGATGCTGGATTTCGCGAATGGGGTCTCCGTGTGGAAAATAGGTTTTCTGCCCTGTCAAACCTGGATGCTTGTGATTGACAACCATCCCACCATTCACCTGAGTCACACTGTATTGTTGCGCTAGGTCAACGAGTAGGTACTCGTCCTGAGATTGTTAACACGGAGGCCATAGCTGGTTTAATTACTGAAAATGTAAAATACAATGGTTTAAACGATACTGTGATGAATGGGCTTGACTCTAGCCCCAAACCTGTAATGGCACATGATATTGGGAACCTGTTATCCTGGAATGTGGCTGGGCTATGTTCAAAGCTGGATTGTGGAGACTGGTTTAGGTTTGTTAGCAATTTTGACGTTTGTATTTTTCAGTAAACATTGGCTTGTGACCCCGCTTTTGCTTTGGGGTACCTACATTTTCATGTACCAGCTTCTAAGGGCCCTAAAGGGCGACCGATGGGGGGCCTTACTATATGGGTCAAACAATCTTTAAAGGTTGTTGTAAAAAATATGGAGACTGGTCAAAAAGATATTCAGCTCATTAGACTTACGAGTAATTTATCCTTATCCATCGATATTTATAATATTTATGCCAGAGGTGGAAATGTAGGAAAATCTGAGGTTCTTCTTACCCTGTATAATCTCCTTGAGACACATTCTAGTGGGAAAAACATAATAATTGCAGGGGATTTAAACCGTACGTTTGAACCTCTAGACACAGGCGAAGCCTTCTTAGGTGCAGAGGAAGACAAACAATGGGACATCCCCTTACTAGATACTATCCCAGTAACTCGTTGGACAGAGGATATTCTGGGTTTGAATGCAATGTGCCTTGAACAAGGGTTAAGAGCTTTGAATGGAAGGACAAAGTCAGATAGAGTACCAGCTATGACCTTTAACAATGGGAGAAGCAAAAGTCGTATCGACTATATTATTTGTAGCTTTTCCCTTTGGCCAACTGTTAGAGATATGGTTGTAACAGAAATGCCAGAGAGTGACCATAATCCGCTATGTGTTACTCATAAATGGTGGCAGTCTGAATCCAATGCTTCTATTCCTCTGGAAGATTGCCTACCCCCGCTCATTGTACCAACAAATGATATGCGTAGGCTAAGATGGACAAGTGTTAGGACGGACCAGCAAGCTATAGAAAATATAGGAGTTGCGACCGATAAGGCCATTACGGCCCTAGACGGTGAAGCAGGGATCACTTCAGGTCAAGTCAACACTATTGAAGTACACGAGTCTCTTTTCCAAGAAATTAAAAGCTACTTTCTGAAACCAGTAAACTCTAAGGTGACACTTGTTCATAGAGCAGCTAAATGGTATAACCATGCTTGTAAGGTGGCACGAATTTCTTTGGGAGTTGCAATTAAGAGCAAAAACCTGGGGGCCATCCGCTCCGCCAGAAAGTTATATAAAACTTGTATTGCCAAAGCAAAAAAAGATTGGGACGAAGCCCATTGGGATAAGTTGAAGTGTGCTAGTGATCGGAAAGATTCTAGATTATTTTGGCATATTGTCAAATGGGGGCAAGAAAGGTCTGAAGAGGCTTGTAATAATAACGTCCCGCAGGATGCCTGGATAAACTTTTTTAGTGATCAGTATGCTACCAGGGATCAGATTGTAAATAACATCAGCCCTATCTATACAACTTCTGAGGACAATCTCTTCACGAAGGGTGAAATTCTGTTGGCCCTCAGAACTGTACATAGTGGACGTGCTCCTGGCATTGATGGAGTCCCAGCGGACGTTTTCTTAAATGATACTGGAAGGTGGTGTAAATATATTCACTTGTTGATAAACCACATAGCTAGGGGTGCAGCTATCCCGGTATCATGGCGGGATGCTGTTATTATCCCTGTGTACAAAAAGGGTGATCGTTCCCAGCCTTGTAATTACCGCCCGATTAGCCTAATCGATACAGTGCAAAAAATCGTTGGGCGAGTGATTGTTAATCGATTGCTCGATTGGGCGGAAGAATTTAATATTCTATCTCCCTTTCAGGCTGGGTTTCGCAGGGCCACTAGTACTGTGGACCAAGTTTTTCGGTTCCAGCTGATCCAGTGGAGGACTGTGGTGCTAGGTGGGGGCAGTCTTTATGCGGCTTTTGTCGATTTGCGGGCTGCCTTCGACCTGGTACCAGGGGCGAAACTGTGGGAAGTACTTGTGGCCTTAGGGGTCCCAGGAGTCTTGTTGACTATGATCATGAGATTACATGAAGGCACCTATGCTAAAATCCAATGGGGTGGATACGGTAAAGACACAGCCGAATTTCCTGTTGAGCGTGGGGTTCGGCAAGGGTGCTCAATGGCACCAACTTTGTTCACCCTTTTTATTAATGGCATTGTCCCCCGCATTCAATCACAGGCAGTGGATGCTCCCTCTCTTGCAGGTGTAAAAGTTCCGATTTTAATGTTCGCCGATGACACGTTAATTTTATCTAAAACTCCAAGTGGACTGCAAAAAGCATTGGACATTTTCGATAAGTTTTGTGGGGATCACGGACTGGAGGTGAATGCGTCTAAAACAAAACTCATGGTTTTTAATCCGTATCGAAACCTTAAACCTAACATTACCATGAGTGGACGCACTCTCGAGGTTGTATCATCGTTTACATACCTGGGGATCCTTATTTCTAATGATAATAGGTGGAACCAGCATTTAAATATTGCAATTTTAAGGCATAAGCAATTAGCTTGAACCATTATAAAGGAGCATAGGAAATCATTGACTAAACCGATCAAACCACCCCTGATTATATATGAGGCAAAAGCAATTGGGTCAGCATTATATGGGGCTGAGTTATGGGGGCATGAAAACCTACAGGAGTTACAAACCTCAGAGAACAAATTTTTTAGGAAACTAACGGGTACTCCACAGAGTAGTCCGTTATTGCCTCTGAGATACGAGCTTGGCAGGAAAGAAATCTCGGAAATGGGCAAACTACGACCAATTTTACTCACTATGCGGCCGGGTTCACTGACGTTATTAAAGCAGATTGCTTTAATAGAATTAGATGGTTCAAATTATTAAAACTTGCACTATCTGAACTAGGCCTGAATGCATTATGGTCTGACCCAGCTGGGGCATCATTTCCTAATAAGACAACCCTAAAAAATATTTTTGGGGAAAATGTTGCTAATAAAAGTTTGCTCAGTATCAACTGTGGGTCCATGACTGCTAGTTTTCTTGAGGTTAAACTGTACCCCATGTATGAATTGTATTGGGATTATATATCCAAACCTTTGGATAGGAAACTGCTTTTTCAACTAAGGGCGGGCTCTCTTCCTCTTCGTAACCTAACATCTAAGTGGAGGGAAGGAGGTCCAGCAACATGCCCAGCTTGTGGGGTAGGTAATGAAACACTTGGACATTTTTTGTTCTCCTGCAAACCATACTCTACTCCAAGGCGTGTTTGGTTGGCACCTATGTGTAGGAACCTGGGTACTAAAAGTAGTATGGTGGCTTTGCGCATAGTTAGATCGACTACATTAACTTGGATCATAATTGCCACCGCTAAGTATCTGGGGTGGGCATGGATAATCAGGCAGAGATTGCTACTCCGGTGACTACTCTCTACCTAGATGCTCAGAGACTGCTAGAGTACTGTCTATTCTCTGTTCAGTGTAATTTATCGTGTCATCTGGAAAAATTTTAAATGATTCTTTTTTAGTATAAAGATTTTACAAATTATACTTAATTGTATCACCAACATCAATGAACTTTACACCTGTGCAATGAAATTTTAAATGGTTCTTTTATTAGTACAAAGATTTTATAAACTGTACTTAATTGCATTATCAATATTAATGAATTTTATTCCTGTGATTATGTATATTACTTTTCTGAAAATAATTTGTATTCTTTTTAGAAAAGTGCGTATGTCAATATGACATCTCAGACTTAATTGTTTTTTATTATATGTTTGTATGTTTGCTTTTATGAGTAACACTCGAATAAAGCACTTTTTGACTTGACTTGTTTGCTGCACTTCCCACCAAATGTATCATCTCATAATTTTCAGATTTCAACATAAAAAAGTGTGTTTTTAGCTGAAGTGGATCAAAGTTGCTAAAAATGCAGCCACACATACAGCTGCATTGTGGGCAGTCCCTTTCCAAAGGTTAACTGCTTGTTTGTCAGTGCTGATTGCTGCATTTACGTGTTAAACTGACACTAATGAAATTGAACTTTTGCACAGATAATATTAAAATGTGTAATGATGACAAAATAATGAATGATGCCTTAAAATGTGCTGCATAATTTGCTCTTCTTTATTTTAAACCACATTTTTTATTGTTTTGTGTTTAGCATGATTGACACAAGAACTGCATCTAACAGCAACCACCACCCGGCCATCTATAGCTCATCCTGCCGTGCTGTGTATCACATCATTCAACTGCACCACCCCCCTCACCAAAGTCCGAACAAGCACTAGCAAAGTCAATAGGTCTTGCCTATACAAGAGCTATTGGCTTTGGCATGCATTTTTACCATGCTGTACACCAGTGTAGCTGCTGTTCAGCATGGCTAATAAGTGGCGTGGAGTGGAGCAAGGGGAGGAGAGTGTCATAGACTGGATTTGTTGGAGTAGAGGGTCGTAGAGTGGAGTAGGGGGAGCGGCCTGTAATAGAGGGGAGTAGAGTTCAGTGGCAAAGTGTTGTAGAGTGCAGTGTCATACAGTGGAATATAATGGGAAGGAATAGGGTGGATTGGGTTGCAGTGGACTGAGATAGTGGGGTGGAGTAGATTGGGATAGAGTGGTGTGGATTGGAGTAAGGTGGATTGGAGTGGGTAGACTAGCTGAGATGGATTGGATTGGAGTGGGATGGATTGAAATGGGGTGAGGTGAATTGGATTGGGGTGGATTGGAGTGGGGCATATTAGATTGACTTGAGGTGGGGTGTATTATATTAGATTGGTGTGGAATGGACTGGATTAGAGTAGGGTGATCTGGAGTGGGGTGAATTAGAGTAGAGTGGAGGGGTTGGAGGGGAGTGGATTGGACTGGAGAGGTGTGGATTGGACTGGAGTGTGGTGGGCTGGATGGATTGGACTTTGTGGGATTGACTAAACTGGGGTGGGTGGATTGGGGTAGAGTGGGGGGATTGGAGTGGAGTGGGGTGGATTGGATTGTGGTGGGGTGGATTGGAGTGGGGTGGGTTGGATGGGTGGGTAGATTGGATTGGAATAGAGTGGAGTGCAGTGGATTAGAGTGGGGTGGTATGGAATGGGGTGGAATAGAATGGAGTGGAATGGAATGGAGTGGGGTAGAATGGAGTGAATTGGATTGGCATGGTTGAGGTGGATTGGAGTTGAGTAGATTGGATTGCAGTGGGGTGGATTGAATTGCAGTGGGGTGGATTGAATGAGGGGGGTTGATTGGACTGAGGTGGATTGGTGTGGGATGGGGTGAACTGGGTTGGGTGGATTGGACTGAGGTGGATTGAGGTGGGGTGGATTGGATTGGAGTAGATTGAATTTCGCTGGATTTATTTATTTATTTTTAAAATTTATAAAGCGCAATGTATGCCCGTGGGCGTCTTGGCGCTATAACTCAGCTAATGCCTCCCTGATGATGGAAGCGAATTAAGAGATAAATGAGGTACAGAGAACATCTACTGGTCAAAGAGCCAGGTCTTCAGCAATTTCCTAAATTGGAACAATGTGGGTGTAGATCTGATCACCAAAGGAAGAGTGTTCCAAAGTCTGGCTGCGGTGTTAATGAAACATCGCTCTCCCCAGGTGACAGTCTTAGCCCGTGGCACCAGTAGTTGGTATGAATTTTTGGATCTTAGTTGACGAGTAGGGGAATAGAAAGAGAGCTTCTGTTTAAGAAACTCCGTCCCTAGCTGATGGAGGGCTTTGAACGTGTGACACAAGGTTTTAAATCTGATCCGGTTTTTGACCGTCAACCAATGATAATTCCTGATTACTTGCGTAATCGGTTTGAATTTGGGGGTCCCAGATAGCAGCCTTGCCGCCGCATTCTGGACCAGTTGAAGCTAGGCGACCACCCGACATTGAGCATTTGCAAGTAAACCGTTACAGTAATCAAGAGATGACAGTATCAATGAGCTCACTACAGTTTTTCTAGCACTTTCTGGGAGAAAAGGAATTATTTTTCTTAAGAGTTTAAGTTTGTAAAATGATGAGGAAGCTGTTTGGTTGGCATGATTAACAAAATGTAGGTTCTCATCAAAGATGACACCTAAATTCCTGATTGGGGTGAGGTGGATTGGAATGGGGCAGATTGGATTGGATTGGAGAAGGGCAGACTATTTAGGATTGAGTGGTGCAGATTGTTTTCGATTGGAGTAGGGCAGATTGTTGTGGGGCAAGCTGTTTTGGATTTGAGTGGGGTAGAATTGATTAGAGTGGCATAGATTGGGGAGGGTATGAGTGGGGTGGATTGGAGTGGGGTGAGTTGGGATGGAGTGGGTGGATTGGGGTGAGGTGGACTGGATCGGACAGGGGCTGCTTGGAGTGGGAGAGTTTGGAGTGGGGCAGATTGTTTTGGGATGGGGTGTGGCAGATTGTTTTGGACTGGAGTGGGGCAGATAGGAATGAAGCAGATTGAAGTGGGGCAGATTGTTTTAGATGGGAGGGGGCAGATTGTTTTGGAGTGGACTGGATTGGGGTGAGTGGTTTGGATCAGAGTGGGGTGGACTAGATTGGTCTGAGGAGGATTGGATTGACTGGGGCGGATTGGTGTGGGATGAGGTAGGGTGGATTGGTGTGGATTGGAAGGGGGGATTGGAGTGGGGTGGATTGGGGTGTACTGCACGAATATGTGTTAAAGCATCATTTCAGAAATTGCACATAACAAAGAAACAATGTCGCTTTGCAATAAAATACTCCTCATCTTTTTAGAACAGCGCCTACGAGCAAAAACAAAAGAAAACATGAGTGCAAAGTGAAACAAGCATTTGCAATGCAATAGGTCTCGCATTTATAAGAGTTTGTGCTATTGGCATTGTAAAATTACAATGCCTTTTATTTATGTATTGGTTTTAAGACAAATAAAAGGCATTGTCATTTACAATGTCAGTAGCATAAACTTGCATAAAAGCAGTGTGTGGAGTGCAGCAGTGTGCGGCGTGCAGCAGTGTGTGGCGTGCAGCAGTGTGAGGCGTGCAGCAGTGTGAGGCGTGCAGCAGTGTGCGGCGTGCAGCAGTGTGTGGCGTGCAGCAGTGTGCGGCGTGCAGCAGTGTGTGGCGTGCAGCAGTGTTTCGTGCAGCAGTGTGAGGCATGCAGCACTGTGTGGCGTGCAGCGGCGTGCAGCAGTGTGCGGCGTGCAGCAGTGTGCTGCGTGCAGCAGTGTGCTGCGTGCAGAAGTGTCGTGCAGCATGCAGCAGTGAGTAATGCAGCAGTGTGCAGCAGTGTGTGGCGTGCAGCAGTGTGCGGCGTGCAGCAGTGTGTGCTGTGCAGCAGTGTGTGGCGTGCAGCAGTGTGTGGCGTGCAGCAGTGTGTGGCGTGCAGCAGTGTGTGGCGTGCAGCAGTGTGTGGCGTGTAGCAGTGTGCGGCGTGCAGCAGTGTACAGCGTGCAGCAGTGTGCGGCGTGCAGCAGTGTGCTGCGTGCAGCAGTGTGTGGCTTGCAGCAGTGTGTGGCATGCAGCAGTGTGTAGCGTGTAGCAGTGTGCGGCGTGCAGAAGTGTGCGGCGTGCAGCAGTGTGCGGCATGCAGCAGTGTGAGGCATGCAGCAGTGTGCGGCGTGCAGCAGTGTGAGGCGTGCAGCAGTGAGGGGTGTGCAGCAGTGTGAGGCATGCAGCAGTGTGAGGCATGCAGCAGTGTGTGGCATGCAGCAGTGTGTGGCGTGCAGCAGTGTGTGGCGTGCAGCAGTGTGTGGCGTGCAGCAGTGTGAGGCGTGCAGCAGTGTGAGGCATGCAGCAGTGTTTCGTGTAGCAGTGTGAGGTGTGCAGCAGTGTGCGGCGTGCAGCAGTGTGCGCAGCAGTGTGTGGCGTGCGGTAGTGTGCGGCGTGCGGTAGTGTGCAGCGTGCAGCAGTGTGCGGCGTGCAGCAGTGTGTGGCGTGCAGCAGTGTGTGGCGTGCAGGAGTGTGGCGTGGTTTGTAAACAACAAGAAAAGCGGACATCAAAGGAAGGGTGGGAGGGAACGAGCATATGGGGTGTGAGTTATAACGAAAGTTAATTGTTGTAAGAGGAGATGCAGGAAGTGAGGCCGACCACACGTGCTGGCGAAAGCAGTCTGCTGCTTTCAAGTCCGATGCCAGATGCCAGCTTCGCGGCTGAATGCCTCACATGCACTGGCCATAAACCGCATTCCTACGGTCTTGTGCCCCTTACTAAATCTCTGTGAATGCGTGAGGCGGCGCACGCACAGGAAGTAGCTGGTGGCAAATGGAATGCGCGTGGTTGTGCGCGTAACCGCCAACCGATCCGCCTGGGAAGCCTTTGGGAGCATTTTCTGAAGCCCCTACATAAGTCTCGCTGAGCGTTCGCTTACGCGATAGCCAGGCGAGACCTAAAAAGAAGACATGGCAAAACAAATAGAAAATAAATCTTTGCCTTTTTATTTGTCCTGCTGGGTACGTTTTTGCTAGTCACACGCCTTCTGTTTGCGGGCACTAAAAGTTAAACAGGACAAAATAGTACCTCAAACACGTCGGGAGCAGCGTACAGCACCGATTAATTTGGATTAATCAGTGCTTGGTCCTTGCTCCACAGAGAGGGACGGAAATTATGTTAGGCCTGCCTTGATGAATTAGAAGGATGTAAAGAAGAGTGCCACACTAGCCAACAAATCGTAAGCAGCAGGTGAGCTCCAAGCCCTTTCATGTATACAACAGTGTCTCGCAAGCGAGATGCATGCGTTAGTCCATGCTCTCGCAGGCGCGACCCTAATAAATCCCCCATCTCTTCCCCATACGCTAGCATACTTCTTGGGCACCCTCTGGCCTGGTAGATAGGTTCCTCTAGTTGCGAGCACCAGTCTATTTATTTTGCCTTTGCTTAATGCATGATTTGGTCAACTGTGCTGGCAAAATGAGTCCTCCCTTTTCCCCTTATTCCAGTGTAACAGTTCCTAATCACTTGCTTCTTCTGGCACACCAGCTGCCCTCTGCAAGCAAAAGGGCCTTCTTTATTCCTGCTGGAGTGTGCCTCTGAATGCAGCTCTTAGGAGCTTTACATACCACGTAAGTGTAACTCCCTTCCTTATTTACTCTACTTATGCATGCGATGAATTGGCCACCTCGCATTCCGGTGTGTGTGTATCATTTACTTTTTGAAACATTGAATATAGCTGAATGAGTGTAAAATAACTTTTAAAGTTTACGGTGTATGAGTAAACAACATGTAAGTTCGAACCTATTAAACATCTGAGGCTTTACCATGATGAGCTTTGCTGGCTCAGTGCGGAGCGCTTGTTTTTATGCGCTTGCCGGCGAGTAAAGCACATACATGAACTCAATACTTTGTTTTCAGACAGTACAGATTAGAAACAGTGAGCAATATTTACGCTTTTTTTAAAATATGCTGTCTACAAATAAAGCACTAACTCTGAGAAACATTGGGCTTTTGAATTCTCTTTACAAGCTACAGTCGCATAAAAACAGGAGCCAGAGAAGACAACCACGATACAGCACCAGCTGTGAAGGTGAGCTGACATCTCAGCTGTCCATTCCAGTAGACAACTTCAAAGAAACCTCTTCAGAGGCTCACCTGGGATAAATGAGTTGTGTTCCCGCAATTCTACTCGGGGTTGGTGCCTATGAAAGACTCCTATGGTCAGGGATGGCTGGTAGGCTTAGAAAGTGGTGGGGCGAGCGAAGTGCCCCACCACTTCCCAAATACCTAAATTATACAACCCCCCTCCAAAAGCCAAAAGCATACCAACCACTCCCTCTAAAAGCCAAAAAAACAACTCCTCCACTTAAAGCTCCTAAATAAAGCATAACCATTAACTTAATCACTACACTTACATGCATTACACATTTCTAATAAATGACATTTAAAAAATTGTACTTCCCCCCCCCCCCCCAGGCTCCACGTCCTCCTCCGTGTTCCTCTGCCTCTGCAGTCTGATGCAGGAAGGATGATCCCCAAACCAGCAGCGGTCCGTGCATGTAACAATGGTGGGGTGTTGGGGCCGGGTCGGGGGGATTCCGACGGACGATGCAGAGGGAAAATTCGTTATTTATTTAATTTTCCCTCGGCATCATCCCTCAAAATCCCCCCCCCCCCCCCCCAACCCGGCCCCAACGCCTTTACCTGCACGAACTGCGGCTGTCCCTAACCAATCCAGATGCTGTTCTCATGCTGCTAACCAGCATGAGAGAATCAATAGGATTGGATGGAGAGGGTTAGCTGAATGCTCCTTCAAGCCCTAGAGGCCTGTGCTTGTTCTCCACCCAGCTGTCTAAGACAGCTGAGTGGAGAGCTTCAAAGTGTGCAAGCCACTTTGGCCGGCGCAAGACAGCCAGCCAAAGTGACATGCTGACTTTGGGGCGTACAGTCAAGCCACTGCTCCCGTCCTCTAGGCTGCCAATCGTCAGCAGAGGACACGCCCCCATTACTCCTTGCTGGGTGACAGGCTGGCGGCGCTCCTCAGTGACAAATATAATCATGTCATTGCCATTTTATTTTTCACGTTTAGAGCAGCTCACAGCGGGCGGGGGGGGGGGGGGGTGACACTCCCCCGCCCTCATGAAGAAGCTGCCACTGCCTATGGTTGGGTCAGAAGTTGAGATGTGTCGGTAAAATTAGGCAAGATTATGACTTTGCCTACTCCAACTTTGTCAGTTTATATATATATTTTTCAGCTTAAATAAATAGCTAGTGAAAAAACAGGTCTGCAAAATGTAGGAGAAAGTCCCTTCAAGCCACACTTTGTGCTAGAGAATGTTCTCTGTAACAAAATCGTAGTAGTAAAATTAAATGGCAAACTTTTTTCATAGAAAAACTAACCCCCAGTTAAAGATAGAGAAAGCAAACTTGGCAATTTAGTGGCATTCAAATATTATGCATTAAGCACCAATCTAGTGGTGGATTGGCAGAGTGACTCTCCTACCCTCCATCCACGCACGCTCCCCCCTGCCTCAGTCAACTGACCAACTCATCACTGAGGGAAGGTAAACCAGGGGAGACTCAAAATCACAACAATATCTTCAGGTATAAACTCATGCTTAACTTGTAAAAGAAAGAGTGCTGGTGCCCAGAGCTGTGCTGAGAAGACCACGGCTGGTGCTATTAAACGTTAGCGTGCCGAATACAAAGGCTGCGTCATTGTCCGGTCACCTCAGGCCTCTTTATTCCACTAACAGACACCTCCTTCCCCCTTACCTCACACTCTTGCCTGCTCCTGCTTTCTCCCTTTGTGACAGGTTTTCCGTCTTTCTCTTCCTCCTTCTTTCTCGTTTGTGTGTTGTTTTCCCTCTCTTGCTCTCAGGAAATGTCTTATCAGGAAAAATAAGTGCTGGTGCCCAAAATAAGTGCCCCCATCAACAGCCACCAGCCCATATTAAGCACTGTATAAGCTATTTGTAAAAGTTTCTATTTCACATTCTGCACAACCTAATTTCTGCAAACCAACCTGGCTAGATTTGTTTTCTGAAGAGATTGCCGGCATTTTCTGGTGCTTTTATAGTGTCAGATGGAGGGGAAAGCTGCTTCAAGGCACTCTGACCTGGAAGATGTAAGGAGACAAGTAGGGAGACAGGGAGCTGAAGAAGACCTGGCAAAAGAAGTGTGTCTTCAAAGCTCTGCTAAAGGCAGCTAGGTGGTTCACTTTGTTGTTCAAGTGTTTACCAGGCAATTTTGAAACTGTTTGTACTACTGATTTCGCAACAACATAACTAACAAGTGTATCCATGTCTTTCGTTAGACTTTCAGCCACTCTCAGCTATGTCAGTGGCGCTCTGCATTCTGGGGTATGTTTTGATTTACCCAAAAAGTGTGGGTTTGAAAACATCCAGTCTCCGCTGACCAATTGGCTTAAACACCAGGACTGGCTAAAGAATAGCGCATGCGGCATGGGGCCACTTAAAAGGTAACCAAAACCACAGTGTTCACTAATGTGCATGGGTGGCAGGTTCAACAAATTAATGATGACGCCTAGTTATTTGAGCAATTCAGTGGGTTAGTCAAACGATGAGCCTGCACCGCATGATGTCTTTGCTCACAAGCATGGTCCACGGAAAAGGCCCAAAAATAAAAGACATTATCCTAGCGCAAGAACAATAAGTAAGCAACTTTATTAATTAATTTTGTGTAGTACCAACTAACCAGTGCCAGGTGCTTGCCATCCCTGGAACTCCAAAAGCAGGGACCAACTTTCATAAAAAAGAGATGGGAAATCAATGGATCAGGGGGCTGTGCCACCACGGTGGGACCCGCAGACTGGTGAAGTCGGGATCGGGCCGCCAGCAGCTGTCCATGATCTTCATATTTCGTGTGCTGACCTGCAACCATGGGAAAGTGCGGCAAGTAACCATTGGTTACCAGGGTCCGGCAGGTCACTTGGGCGGGCTGTAGGTAAGGTCCTGCAGCAGTTCTCATTCGTCTTCCAGTGCACCGCATCATAATGGAGCTGGGGATAGTGTGGGAAAGGTGCTTGTACCAAGGTATGGCCTGGTTGCCCAAGCCCATCTCCTGACATGTGCCATTGTGGATCCCTCTTTGGGTTGGCACTGACATGGCTATTAGGGGGCCAGCTGACTTGCTGGTCTCTGCTTCCTCTGTCTTAGGATAGGATAGGATAGGATAGGATAGGATATATGCTTATAAAGCGCTCGTATGCCGTGGCGTCTTGGCGCTAAGGGGGGTAAGAACCTAGTAAAGCCAATAGCCTGTTACATGCAGCTATGTCCTAGAGAATAGCAAGGTTTTCAAAGCTCTCCTAAACGCCAATCTGTTAGATTGTAGTCGCATGGCTGCAGGCAATGAATTCCATAATCGAGCCGCCCGATGTGAAAACGCTCTACCACCCCATCTTGCCTTCCTGATCCTATCCAAACAAAGAAGATTTTGAGTACCGGATCGTAATGGTCGAGCCGGAATGTAGTGTCTAAACAGTAACCGCATAGCCCTGGCACCGCCTCCATAAAAAGCCTTATGGACCAAACATAAGGCCTTAAATTCAACACGATCCTGCATTGGAAGCCAGTGCAAGGTACGGATAGCTTCAGAGGTGGGTTTACCTCTGGGTATATCCAGAAGCAGTCGCGCAGCAGCATTCTGTAATGATTGCTGCTCTTCAGGGAGCTAGTGAGTTTGCCTTATAAATGTGATGCTGTAGTTAGCGCTACAAGGGCCTGCGGGGTGGTCAACAATGACACCTTATATCAACTGTTAAGGGGCCTGTGCAGAGTTATGTTCCTATTGTATTTTCCATGACGTGGTGCAATGTTGTAAATAGATATATGTATAAGGAAATGTTCCATGTTTTAAATGTCTTGTTTATGATGTGCAATAAATAAGGCCTGGGAATGTTACTCAAAAAGGCAGTGAGCCTCAGGACATTGTTGCATGCACAGTCCACTTCATGTCTGGGGCAGAAGATGTGTTCGACCACTGATGTCATTCAGATCTGACGCGCCTCGAGCTGGTCCCCCACCCGTAGCAAACACAACTAGATGATGGACGGAGCGCTGAAACTTTTCAGACACTGACCGCCAGTCACAGATCTGGGTTTAATCCAGCATCTGCTCACTAAGTTGCATGTCTAGCCACTTCATGTCTGGGGCAGAGGATGTGTCCGACCACTGATATAATGCAGATCTGACGCGCCACGAGCAGGTCATCCACACGTAGCACAGGCAGCGTGCACTGACGTATTTTCATCAAAATAACGACTGTCAGAACCTCATCACACCCTCGTTACATAGGTGAGGTTAAAACATATAATGTTGTATATTATATATGCCCGTAAAGATATGGTTTCAAGTACATATGTTCATTTATAAACCCCACGCAGGGGGCTAAAAAGACTATTTGAGCATTTGAAGAATAAACTAGATATTATCCCAAATGGAAATGTGAAAAGAACATGTAAGTTATTTTACTGATGTAAACCACATCCATATTTACTCGAATTGAGGACTTGACCTTATAAGATGGTCAAAATTACATTTTAAAACAAGGGCAACACTTGATTGGCAGGTTTAAAAAGGCCAGTTTTTCATTGCATGAAGTAAACTTTCTGCCTTGAATAATATAATGTTTGGGTGGTAAAAGTATGAGAAATGAGAGATGGCTTTGAATTGCAGCGGAGTGTCTCTGCCAGCCGACCTCTGTCCCATTTATAAGTTCTGACCACTCTTCCACACCTTACCTTTCTGGGGGAGGGCGCCTGGCGACGCTCGCGCACGTTCAGTCAGTAAACAACGCGAAAGGCCCTGGCCTAACCCATGAGCACTTAACATGCATTGTTGAAGCGCCACAGGCCCTTATAACCTGGCGCCTGTACTAATCCGTCATTGATTCCAGAACATCTCTGAAGTCCTTCCTGCCCCGCACAGGCTCTGCAGAGGAGCCTGCCCCTGGCACCGCCTGCGTTCACAGCTTGCACAACACGCGGCTGTGTAAACCTGTCCGCCTGCTGCAAACAAGAGGCCGGACATCAAATAACGTCGGGCTCCGTTCCTAGGCAATAATCTGCCGCCTCGCAGGTTCCTCCACGCTTGCGGTTTGACGGGGCCTGGGCCCGCGTTCGCTGCTCGCCTGAAGTAATGAGCATGTCTCGGCGTGAGGGCTCACACAGCTGGCTAAACAGGCCACCCGACCCGACCCCTGGGTCCCTGCCAGGAGAAAGTCCCCTTTCAACTCTGGATATCAAACATGGCCGCCAAGTGACCCCGTGTCACGTGCGACACTCTGGCTACCAGCAAGGGCTCATCAGGTTCCGGGGCAACAAATAACAGAGTAGTGAGACCTTCTCATCAAGGGTGGGCAGGCCATATGGGACACAGTGAAAGTCCGCATGGACCCCCAACCTGCTGAGGGCTTCACAATCCACTAGGCCCTGGAAGCCCGCCCCCCTGACACAGCAAGACAGACACTGTGCCAAGCCCTCGAACAATGGATTAACAGAAAGTTATCTTCAGAACTACCTGCTAAACCTAGGGCGTTTTCGACAGTATATATGAACATTTGTACCGTAAATTGAATCAGTTTGTCCTACAAAATGTTATCAGGGGAAACAAGTCCACCAAACTTCTGCGAGCAATGCAGCCTGAGCCTGCCTGGTATTATATGTCTTACAGGGGGGATTTTCAACTTCTGTCCTGTAATATACACTATGTTCCAAAAAAAAAGAGAAGGTGCTAGACCCTCACGGTGCTTCTTACACGTCTCCTCGCCATCAATAAAGATGTTTTTCATGAATCAGTTGCCTGGTCACAAGAGGCACGTGACAGGTGCCCCTGGAAAGTTAAGGTGCAGCGTTATTTGAAAGAATATGTAGCACTAAATCGCATCGCAGGACTTCTGGGTTGTAGACATGGAGAAGTACACAAACAAACTAGTGAGTTATCAACCTTTTATAACTTGACTGGTCCAAGTGCGGACAGACATTGGGCTCGCCTTCTATAGTCGGTGTAGTGAGCCACCTGACTACTACTATACATTGTATTCCACATACATCCAGAGGGCCGGTCGCGGACTGAGGGGTTAAATAAAGGGTGCTGCAATTCGGGCCAGAGCACATGACCACCCTACTAACAGTGTCTACGTTGCTGCATGCACGTTGTCCCGAAAGGGCCTTTACTGAAAGATTCACCCCCGATCCGACATTGGCGACAAGGCGGGCCCCCACTCCGTGCCAAAGCTGCTGGAGTGTGCCTACTTTTACATCAGCACCCCAGCAGAACTCACGGCTCTGTGGGACATTGTTGGCGCTGCGCACTATAGCGAGGAGCCCAAAGAGGCGAGTGGGCACTGTCGGGCTCGTGGAGCTGGCGGAAAGAACATATGGTGCCTGACAGTGAGCGCGGCTGCTACCAGCTCCACGGCTCGCATCATGGTGGCACACCAGGCGCAAGCGTCAGGTTGCGAGTTGTAGATAGCCAGAGTCCCCTGGGAGGACAGACATATGACATGCTGTCGGCAGCCCATGTTGGCAGCAGAAAGAAGCCAGCTTAAGTAAAGTCATTCATGGAGGGGTGAAAAGTACCAGATCAGAGTCCAGAAGAGTCCAAGTGTGGGAATGAAAGGCTGAGAAAGGAACTACTTCAAAACCAAGAAGAGTCCTGGTGAGGAGGGTCAAAGAGAGGCTTGTGTATTCACCAATACCAGATCACAGTGTGGTGGAGCTGAAACTAAGCGATGTATACAGACAACGGGCAAGCAAGCAGTTAGCACCAAGGCCATCCACTGGCATAAGCTGGCAGTAAGTGACTTACAGGTGCCATGTCAGCACCACCTCAAGCAGCAGCACTCCCTGCACCACAGCAGTGTACACATTCCCTAATCACAGAGTTATCGCTATTTAGTCAACTGACAGACTCTACAAAGGCCGTACCGCGGTGGCGTAAGTGGACTGGATGACTGCAGCATTATTTTCGCACCACCCGTGAGACAGACGGCTCAGTTAACAGGTCAGTGATGTTACACATGGGAGATGATGAGCTGTATGATTTGTTTGAGAACTTACCTAACATCGGGGCTGATAATGATGATTTCAACTCTGCAGTAGCGGCTCTGAACAGAAATTTTGACCCCTAACTAAATCCAGACAATGTAAGGTTTAAGCTCTGGCCAACACGGCGGGCGGAAGGGGAGTCAGTGGAAACATTCTTCACGCGGTTGTGCAAGTTGGCGAGCACGTGCACAGGTATTGATAAGCAGGAAAAATTTATGGTGCAGTTGATTCAAGGGTGCCGCTCCTCCAACCTCTGCAAGCTCATCTTGGGCCTCATGTAGGTAGCCAAATACCGGTCGGTAACGGCCGATTTTCGGTAATTATACCGTTACCGACCGGTATTTTGGCCATTGGTATGTAGGGGGACAAACTTTGCTTTCGGAATTTACCGAATCGGTAAAATTACCGATTCGGTAATAATACCGAATCGGTAATGTTACCGAATCGGTAACTTTTCCGAATCGGTAATTTTACCGATTCGGTAAATTCCGAAAGCAAAATCGAGATGTAGGGGGAGTGTGTGTGTGTGTTTAAGAGTCGGTATTTACCACCAACTTATAGTTGGTGGTAAATAATGAATGTATGTGTAAATGCATTTTTACGCGCGTAGCAGTGTGCAATGTGGCATACATACATGCCCTTAGGGCATGTATGTGTGCCACATGTGCACACATGGCCGAATCAGGGGTGCAACAGGGTGTCAATGTGACACCCTGCCACCCTTGTATGTGTTCCCCCCATTACCGAATCGGTATTTACCGATTCGGTAATGAGGCATACCTTCCCATCAATGGGAAGGTATGCCTCATTACCGAATCGGTAAATACCGATTCGGTAATTACCGACTAGTAACGATTCGGTAAAAAATACCGACTCATTACCTACATACCAGTTACCACTTCTAAAATACCGATTCGGTATCGTTCGGTATTTTAGAAGTGGTAACTGGTATGCTACCTACATGAGGCCCCTTGAGACAGCCTGGAAGGGTGCCTAGCACAAGGAAAGCCATGCCTCTAGTGTGGCAGCCTAAATCACTTTGAAAAAGTGTACCACAGCTCAGCGGCATAGGAAGGGAGGTGCGGTGGACGGGTGTCATCACTGAGGGGGCTGACAAAATGGCAAAAATATGTGCTTTAAAATAAAAAAAATTGGGAGGGGCTCATGACACTTAAAAAAAAAAATATATATATATATATATTATTTAAAACGAGATTAATAACTTCGTCTGACAATTAATTAACCTCAACAAGTCAACATAATACGTATTGAAACTTTTTAGTTGAGTCAACAAACGCTACAAATGTGGGGGGGAATTTGGTGACAAGAAATTTTCAGCACCAGATACCACCTGACCTTGCTATGCCACCTCCACACCTCCATTGCAGCGCCGGGGGCGAGCACGAAAGGACGGGGAAGCTCTAACATTAGACAGTTGTCGATGGAGGAGAAGGCTAAATGCTGAGAACAGCGCTAACACTAGCTGACAGGAAGAGGAAGACGGAGGGGAAGAGGTGTTCACCATATCCTTCACGGGCGAGATAATCAGAAGAGGAGGCCACTGCCCATGTGCCAGATGGACATTAGTGGCATCAAAATTACAGCCCTCATTAATACTGGGGCCTCAGTGAATGTAAGCAATACAGGGAAGCTCCTGAAACTAGATCCCCAGCCAGAAATATTCCCCACAAAGTCCAAGCTAAACACCTACGGGGGCACCGACCCCATCCCACTACAAGGAGTCATCAAACTAGTGATGGGCATGGAGGCACCAAGACGCAGACCAAGTTTCATATGACCAATGGCGACACCGGCACGGTCCTGGGTTGTCACACTGTGGCGGACCTCAGCCTGGTGTTCTTTGTGAAATAGATCCACCAGTCCCATGCGGATGACACTCTTGCAGATGGATTAAACCCTGATCTGTTGACTGGGGGTGAGTGCTTGCATTGTTCATCCCTCCGTCCATCATCCCCTTTGGTTTTGCTTTGTTCGCCCTAAGTTGGCAGGGTATGCCCAGACGTGGGTCACTTGCTCACTTTGCCACTGGATTCAACCTAGCCTGGATGATGACGGCTGATTAGCCAGAAACCGGTCCCAGGATGCTTGTTTCAGGTCCAGGGAAGACATGGCTTGGCAGTTCCGGCTGGACTGTTCCCATGAGGCACATGGTCAGACTGGTTTGCATATGGCCATGTCTGAACTGGGGTGGTGGAGTGAGCTAAAGAATGATGATGGATTAAACCCAGATCAGTTGACTGGGGGTGAGTGCTTGCAATGTTCAACACTCCGTCCATCATCCCCTTTGGTTTTGCACTCTTGCAGACTTCCCAGAGATGTTCAATGGGCTCGGGTGCTTGAAAGTCAAGCCCCACATCGATGTAACGGTCTGCCCTGTGGCATTGCGTGACAGAAGGGTGTCTTTTCATCTTCGACCATTGGTAAAGAAAGAAATGGAACAGTTGGAACAGGCAGGGGTAATAGAAAAAGTGACAGGGCCCACTCCCTGGGTGTCTCATTAATCATTGCCCCCAAACCCAAACAACCTAGGGCGATAAGGCTGTGTGTGGACAGGAGGTTGCCTAACCAGGCCAATTGCCGGGAGAGGCATATCACCCTGACCCTTGACAAAATTGTAGCCAACCTGAATGGGGCCCAATGGTTTTCTAAAGTCGACCTTAATTCTGGATAACAACAATTTATGCTGGAATAATCCTGCCGCTACATAGCGACCTTTTCCACTCACGTAGGACTGCAAAGTTTCAAGCGGCTCAGTTTTGGTGTCTTGACAGCAGCAGAGGTCTTCCAGGATGTAATACGAGAAGTCTTGTCAGGACTGGTGGGCATCATCAATGTGAGTGATGACATACTAACATGACAGCAAGGACTGACCTTTCATCGACAGAAATGCGAATTTTACACTAACTAAGTGGAATTTTTCGGGTACAAGTTCTCAAAAGAAGGGTTCCAAGTCGACCCTCAAAAGGGCTGAAGTAATCTGGTCTGCAGCTGTGTCCTGAAATCAATCTGAAGTTTGTAATTTCCTTGGAATGATCAACTACTGCAGGCGGTTTATACTGAATCTGGCCACTCTGTCTGACCTTCTTGGCGCACTGACCCGAAAATATGTTTAATGGCCGTGAATTGCTCTTCCACACAAAATGAAACTTAAAAAAATATACTGCTTTACAGGGAGAGTAGTGGTTCTTGCCAGCTCTTCGCCTTTCTTGCTGGTGCATTTTGGCTTGTTTGTTAGTGCCTTTTACATCGGTTCATCGCACTGCTGTCTAGACATTTGAAGCTACTCATAGGTTAAGTTTAAAATAAATTCGGCAGTATAATTTCCGTATTCCCCCATCCTCTCTCTACTTCTGCATTTTTACCACTGCTAAACATAAATTGCATTTTGCCTCACAGCACGACACTCATACAAACATTATCACTCAACAGGCGTTCACAATGTCAGACAAGCAGACATTGTTTCGCACATAAACACACACACGTAGTTCATGCAACAGATTCACGGACTGGGAAAGGTTCTCAAAACTTGGGTGGGTTTAACACCACCATAAGGAAAAGGAATATTAGTGACTAAGAATGGAATATCCAGAAACCTAACCCCGCGCTGGTCCTTTCTGAGTGCAGCCACTGAGTCACTCCAATTCTACAAACTATTGGTCGCATCAAAAGGTACAATTTTGGCGTCACCTCTGTCAACCTTCGCAAGGTCCTGGTGATGCTTTCTTTGCTGAGAATCTTTCTAAAAGGCAGTGGTTAACCCTGATAACCAGACACAAAGGAACCATTAAATAAAAATAAGCGGAAAAAAAAATAGAGCGCTCTGAGCTCTTACACAGGGCATAACTGCGCCGTGCAAATACTGATGACTTAGTGCACTTTGTTATCAAGCGTTTCTCACTTGCACTTTGTTGTCAAGAGGTCTCAGTTGAGAGTCTTATCTCTGTGAGTCCTGGCGTTTTTGCTAACAGCCGTTTGGACTCTGCAAATCTGCTGTGATGCAGGCATTTTCAGAACCGGAGGCAAAATTACATTTGACCATTTGTCATAGTATTTTCCATAATAACAAGGCGTTTCCAGGCAATTTGTTGCAGTTTTGCACCCCTTCCTATTCATTTGTGATAATGCTGTCAAGAAGCTGCCTACACAGCCTTAATGTAGATTTGGCCCATTAAACCCTGATAGTTGTTGTGTATTCCTTCCACAGCTCTAGTCAAGGAGGCCATTTGCATTGCCTGCACCAGGGCCAATTGTATCTACACTGCCATCACATGATAATACAAAATAAACATATATGGCAGTAAGAATTTCAATTGATCGAGTTGTATCTTCGGAGCACAGACCTTCCCCTTGGAATGATGTGGTTGCCAAATCTGCCAACATTCTGCTTGTTCGCTGGATCAGGCTGCACAGTATTAGATGTGGTCCTGAATGGTGGGGGTGCATGCAATGACCTTTTGGTGGTTTTCCCTAAAAAGGAAGTTTCCCATCAAATATCGTTGCATGACTTCAGTGGTTGTGGGTCATATTTACTACTCACGAATCTTAACTTTACAAAACCCTGCTAATGTTGTTTTACTGTTGGGAAAATTAGTTGTTAGCTAACACCTCAGGGTTAAACTGGTTGTCAAAGATGCTAAATCCCAACTTCCAGAAATTTTTGTGATGGGAGCCCCCGACTCCTAAAATGTTTGCCAGGTGGGGCCTTGGCCTAAAAAAGTTTGAAGACCCCTGCCATAGTGTATACCAGCAGAGGCCACAGTAGTGGAGGCCAGATATGCCCAAATATAAACAGAGGCGTTGGTCATTCGGTGGGTGTACAAACATTTTCACCTCTACCTACATGGTCAAAAGTTTAAATTGGTTACAGATCACAAACCACTGGTACCGCTCTTTGTGGGCACAGCTCAAAATGGATCCCTGAGGATCGAGAGGTGGGCTGTTAAGCTCCAGAAGTACTCCTTCAAAGTCACATACCGACAAGGGGTAAATAATCCTGCCAATTATTTATCGCGCCATCCTTTGACCTCTGATTCCAGTGCCCAGAGAGATGACCCAGGAGCCGAGGGGTTCATATAAATGGTCACGGAGATGTTGCTCCCTGTGCACTGTCCTTGAAGGAAATTGTGGAAGTGACTATGTTTGACACAGGCAAACACGAGAGTCAAGGAAGCACTGCGAGGACACCAATGGTATTTTCATGATGACATTCACGGGCTTATGGAGGAGGAGGGAGATGCCAGGACACAACTGTGGAGCTGTTGGGATGAATTGAGTGAAAGTGAAGAAGGACTCATTCTCAGACGCCAATAGTCATGCCTCGTGGAATGTAGGCCCGAGCTGTTGGATTGGCCCATTGAGGGCACCAGGACATTGCCAAAACAAAAGTCCACATTAGAAGCAAAGTGTAGTTCCCAGGGATGGATTCGCAGGTGGAGGAAAAAGTGAGGAACTGTCGGCCCTGCCTCCTCACAAGCGTGGAACCGTCTGTTGCTCCTGTGAAGCCTATGATTACAATGGATGGTATCAGTTCCTTTGGGTAAAGGGGAACACAGCCACTAATTATGTGGTGTTATAGAGAAGAGGGGTAGTCTCCTGGGATAGGTGAGTGTGTAAAGGAAGAGGAAGGTACTCCTTGGTTTAGTACGTAGTGCCCTCACACACCCTTTCGAGTGTATAGCATCATCATCGGGCAGTGTTGCTCCTGTGAAGCCTCCATTAAGCATGGACTTTGGAAGCTTCCCAGACCATCGACTCACACTAGTAGTCATGGACAGTCACTCCAAGTTCCCAGATGTGAAACTTGTCAAATCCACCTCGTTTGAATATGTGAGACCAGATCTAGACCAGATCTTTGCATTGCTGGTGTTGCCCGATGAAGTCAAAACACAAAAATGGGCCCCCGTTTCAGGGCAAAGAATTTAAGGACTACTTAGCTAACCTCAATATCCGACACCAGAGGATCACTCCTGAAGGGGCACGGGCAAATGGCGAAGTGGAAAGGTTTATGAGAGCACTTAATAAAGCACTCTGACTATAATAATTCCTGAGGGCCTGTCACCAAACTCCGCACAACACGACAGGGTGTGCGCCGAGTGACCTTTTGACTAAGCGGTCTGGGCGGGAATGTCCTACCAGCAGGTTCCCTGTGGAAACCAGCAGTTTTTGTTAGGTCGAGCCTAGCGCAGCGCACATGCGCTGCACTAGGAAAACAACCTCTTGGAATCACTCAGGACTTTTCACACGCTTGTGGGTGTGTTTTTTTTCCCGCATTATTTCTATTGGGCTTTGCGTGCGAAGACAATTGGGCAAAGGCGGGTGCATGTCCCACCTTTCCCAGTAAATGTATCCGCCAACGGCCTATGACTTGCGGTTACAAGCCAGGGCGCCATCTGTTCGGGATCATGTTTCTAAATAGCGCAGTCGCAGTCACCGCGCGACGGCTTTTGGTTTGTTTTTCTCTTGGCGTGAGCTGTTGTATGTTTTTATATCTGCTCACATACTCTCTTTGGTCTTAAAACTGAGTACGTGATTTTACTAAAAACGTGTGCTTTGTTTCAGCTCAGCAGACATTATGCGTTCTCTTAGCTGCGTCTTGCTCTTTCCTCCGTTTATTTAACTAACGGCGGTCCGGCGTAATGGTTTCAGAGTGCGTGGCTCGTATATGTGACACTGATAGTCTGTGCTGCCTGCTGCCAAGAGTTTATCGCTGCATTGCCACCAACGCCAGGCCTACTAGGCTCCAGACATTCCTTCTCCTTCCTTTCTGCTGAGTTAGAGTTATTTTAGTTGATTTTAAAAGCAAAATCAAGAAGCATGTCATATCTATGTCTGCTTATGAGAGGGCATGGCCTCCTAGTCCAATTCCAAGTACCCTGTGACCTTTAAACCAGACAGTGGGTGGCAAGGACTCCAATAGCCCGTACGCAAGGAAAAGGCTGCTCACCCACCAGTTGGATAGTAAAGGACAGAAAGAATCAGGGTGCACTGCCACCTCATGCTCTGGGGGCACAGCGCCACTGCAAACAGCAGCTGCACTGCTGACAGTAGCCTAGCGCCTTTATAACACGTGGTACATCTGGAGTGCCCTCAAATCGGAACCCTCTTTCTGCTTGCAATTTGATGTTAGTGTTACAGACTGTTGTATTCATCCTGGGCAACAGTAAACACAAATTTTAGCAGCATTTCTGCCCAAAACGTTATATCCTAGGTGACGGGGTCTCATGTCTTGTTCCCAACATTTGTACAGCTAACTGCTATCATTCTTAATCTCAGGGGATGGGTGCCAACATGAATGTGGGGCTGGCGCCAAGAAGGGTCAAGTTGCCCGCTCATTGGCAATGTGTCGCTTAACGGCTAGAGCGGCCGACTTTTAAGCTGGGGGATCAGGTTCAAGTCTGTCTGGAGACTCAAAACATCCTGTGGTTCTGGATAAATAACAATCTCCCCGCGCCTAAAAATGAATGCGTCTATCTGTAATGCAACTGGTGCTCATGTAAAGCGCTCTGATACCTTCGTGTCGAGTTTGCGCTTTATAAACCTGCTAAACAAATGTCTGCAGTGCGCTGCACAGTCATAGTTGGCGCTGCACATCTGCTGAGTGGAATACATCAGTTTAGCGCATTATCTGTATTAATGTAGCGCAAAATCACTTGCTGTTTATTGCATTCTGCTCTGTTGCCCGGCCTAATAAGGCTGCCTCGTTGAGCCGCATTATTACCAATTACGTACCTGCGTGCAGTGTTGTGTGGGTGGCCACGTGGCATGTTTAATCACCTTGCTCTAAATGGTTTGTGGGGGGCTGTGGATGTGCTGTTGAGGGTAAAAGGCAAGGGGCAACTGGTGTTTAAAAGGACAGTAGCTATGTCAGCCCATTACAGGGTTCGGGAACTTGGACTAAAAAAAACATGACTTACTTCATCGCCAGCACCTCACGTGAATAAAGCTTTGCCATGCCGCCTGCGAGGGGGCCATGAGAATTGAATTGTTTATTAAACTGCGGCCCTTTACTCCCAACACAGTGTGTATTGGTTTTGTTAAAGGCATGATCAGGGACTGGGTGTTAAACTGGTACAAAGTAGGTGCAACCTATGTCCAGACAGCGTTAACAAATGTAAAAAAAGACTGAAAAATTAACTAATCCTATCAGAAAATGTGCCGGATGATGCCACATAATTTTCCATTTCCTGCCACTTAATTTAGTCAACCCTGCCACATAATTTGGCCGTACCCTGTCGCACAGTTCCTGGGGCCCTGAATATGATGGTTTGGCACACACCTAAATCAGGAGCTGAGCCGAGTGTGTTACACTAGGGACTTGTCAACATATTAAGCAATGGGGGAAGCTCTTGACAGGTCCCTGGTGGGGGATTCTTCTTGAATACTTCACATGTTCTGGTTGGTGTACTTACAGTATGATGTATTGCCACCATTTGCACACGCCTGCATTTTACCACATGAGTGGAAGATATGTTTTTTACCAGACATCTCCACTGGTCGAACTGCATAGACTGATAGTCTGCACTGACTTCTGCGGCCAAGTGTTACCATGGTACATTACAAAGCAGGTTTCTGTCCATGACACACAGGGATCATGTCCTTAAACATCATAGGGCGTAAAATTGTGTGGCCGGATTATGAACAGGATAATGTGCTGCATGGCTAAACACTTATAAGGTCCCTAAGGCGAGAACTATTGGCTATGCCAATGCTTGTTTTAATGGCTACCCAACAGAAGAGACAACAATGAAAAGTTGAGCAGATACAGCAGAACTCCGAATCCAGGTGGAAGATAGAGTCATCATTTGAGATCGCCACCCGGGGTGGAAATATCGCACACCTTTCGAGACAGAAACTTGGGAAGTTGCCAGAGTCCGAGGCACCATGATAACGGCCGAGAGAGCAAGCATGGAAGTTACGAGAAATATATTGTGGTTTAAGAAAATTGCAGAGAGGGACACTCGTGTAATGGAGGAGGGTTTTGCAGAGGAACTGGATGATGTTGCCATTGAGAATGCTTCTGTGACCGGGAGGGAAGATACTACAACAAAATGTGCTAGGGAGGACCCCAGGGCAGGGAGATGACCCAGCGACCTTGTCCTCCAAAGATAACCCGCGTGGTCATCCGTATAAGCGGAGAGTCAATCACCGGCCCAGCCAGACAGATATTCTGTGTGCTGAACACTAAGCCATGGCATATAGTGCATACTGTGTTATTTTATTATTATTCTTTTTTTATTAAAGGTTATAAGGGATGTAGTGAGCCACATGGCCGCTACTATACGTTGTATTCCACATACATCCCAAGGTCTTTGCACAGCCCAAGGGTTTAAATCTAGGGTGCCGCAACCGCTCGGGGTTGAGCAGGTCACCACCCTACTAAAAATGTCCAGTGTCTGTGTTGCTGTGTGCACATAGGCCCAAGGGGGACTTTAACTGAAATATTCAATTGATCCGACAGCCGGGTCTGAGGACTGACTGCTTCCGGTGCAGGCGATGCAAGCAGCAGCGCAGTAAGGAAATGCAGTGGATGCAAAATGCTTTAAAGGTGACGCAGCAGTTGAGCGGAAGCCAAGCGTCTTCGGCGTCCAGAAGATGGAATCCTGTAGCCTCTTGCCAACTGTCTGTGGCTTTCACGCCTACCCAGAGAGAGCACATATGTTGAAGTGGTACTCAGAGGCACAGGGAGTTGGCACAGGGATGGTCGTGTGTTCCGACTTCCAGCAGTCGGCAACGGAGTCCGATGTAGACCCAAGAATGCAGGACCTATGTGAGATGTTCTAGAGAGCCACGGTGTTAATGGGGCCCATTTAGATTCATTGTATATCCAGTTGTCTCAATTGGGAATCCTGAAAATATGGCATGGATCTGGGTCTAGTTTGGACTCCCTCTCTACAGGGTAAGTCAAAAGCCCTCCACTGGTAACGGCTGTCTCCGACCACCTGGCCGGTGGGCAGCCATGAGGTCCCGTTTTCCTTTCCCGCAGTTGGGCCCCGTCACTCTTGCCAGGTCACTGCAGATATGGATGGTTTCAGGTTTTTTTGCTTTGTTTTAACTCTGGGCTGCTTAGGTTTTTGATCAACTGACGCACTGAAAAACCTCACTTCTTATACACGCCCCAGAAACAGCTGAGAGGCGGAGACAAAGAACGCAGCTGTTTGTGGGTAGCCAAACTTGCAATTAAGTCTGCTTTCGTGTCCAACCCCAGAACATTTGGTGCAAGATATCTCGGACTTCGAGGGCCTCGGAGAGACGAGCTGCCCCCGCACGTTCGCACACTGACAGCTTAATGCATCTGCCGCCCACCTGCTCTGGTATCCATTTCGCTGTCCCCGATGACGTGTTTGGAGCCCTCACCTCATCAACCAACCAGTGCTCACGCCACGCAGGTCTGACGCGCGTGCAGTGAACGTCAGAGGCCCAGGGACCAGGTTTACCTTGATGTGCAGTGCTGTGCCCCTATGTAAACACAGGACTCGGGTTATAGATACGGTTTACGATTTCATGGTGTTTATTTTCTAACATTTTCGTCTGAATTTATTTTCTGCTTATCTTTTAGGCACCGATCCGTATTTATTTTTGCGTACTGTGACAAAATATACTTTTTTGTTCAGTATATTTCCACATTTATTTAACCGAGAAAGGCGGTTTAACACTTGGACGTCTGTTGGAATGATCATGTTAGCAGCAAAAGCAGCCATGTGTAATACATGAATGCATTCGTTGTAATATTAGCATTGCGATGCAAATGTGCACATCTGCAGCTGTTGAAGAAAATTCGCATTTTAAACTCCCCGTGATTTCAATTTGCATAGCATTTGGCATCGCAGTTATGGCTGGCAGCCAAGACAGTGTTCAAAGGAAGGCCACCTGCTGTATTATGCCGTTTTAAAAAATATAAATACAGATAGGTCAAAATATTGCTTCCGTCTGTATTTATATGAAAGAATCAGAAAAAGTGGGAGGCTTACTTATAAACATTGCTCACTCATGAAAATCTTCAACTCTACATTGTCAATTAAGTCATTCTGTGTCCCTCAGTCGACGTAGTCCTACTTCTATTTTTATGTAAAGTCCATAAAAAAAAAAAATCAAAATCTGATCACCCTATTGTGTCCTAAACATGAACTCCTCCTTCTTAATTGCTAGTGGGCACAGCACGTAACTGCAAGCAGTGCTAAAAATGCAGGGGCTCCCTGCGGATCCCGGAAATGGCAGTTATTACTGAGCCAGATTTGAGACTTTTTTGTGAGCTCCAGTGAATCTGTAATAAGATTGTTGTGCTCTGCTCAGAGATTGTGATTGTGAAAGCAGAAGAGATTTCTGGTCTGGATGAAGGAGTGGAGGATGAACCCATCTGGATTCACCTGGACAGCAGGAGAGCGGGAAGTCTCTTTCCATGACCAGAGTAAGAAGGATGTAGTTATGACCTGAGCATCTAGTTTTAGCAAGCAGTGCAATGCGTGTCGGCTCACCTATTTTAGGGAAGGGCCTCTGGCTGGGACAACCAGCATTGGTGCTTCCTGGACTCTCAAAGCTAAAGAACTTAAACCTGAGAAAACCCAATGAAACCAACAACTGGGTAGCCATCAAATGTGACGTCACCGGACAACGAAACCTGCTTAAGAAAGTTAGATAGGTTAGTGCAGTGGTTCCCAACCTTTTGACTTCAGGGCCTTCCCCCGCTAATCCTTACTGCAACCCGGGGACACCCCACGAGCCATTACTCGAAGGTGCGGACCCCCAGACTAATCATTGTTAATGATTTGAACTGCAAAACAATACACAAAAAATACAGAAAAAAGCATTCATCAAACTAGTACACAAATGGGGAGAGGAGTTGGCCTAACGGCTAGGGTGGTCGACCTCGAAGCTGGGGAACCGGATCTGAGTCTCGGCAAGGACGCTCAACATCCTGTGATCCTGGGCAAATCACTTAATCTCCCCGTGCCTAACAAAAATGAATGTGTCCTCATGTAACGCAACTGGTGCTCGTGTAAAGCGCTCCAATACCCGATACCCTTGGGTCAAGTTTGCACTATATAAAACTCTGTAATATAAAAAAATAAAAAATCTACTTATGATCAATGAAAATCATCCCAAGCAACTAACAGTATTCATGTTTTAATAGTGACCACTTCCAACAAGATTACATTAGTAGCCACACCATTCAAGATTACTAGCCATGATCACCTCAGTGCATCACTCACAGTTTACAGCAGTAATGTAAAAAAGGCTTTGTCAGTTTGGAATGCCTTTACGTAGGTAATACATATTGGCTATAGCTTTGAATGCCACTGGCACTAAAGTAATACTATTAGTAAGCTTTAAATATATTTGGGAAATTCAACTATTTTTCTCCAAACAACAGCTTTTGAGCCCAGAAAATGTACTAATTTTCATCTTAAATACACAAGTTTTAGTATTGGTATAGATATACTAATTCAGCCAAGCCAAAGCTTCTAAATTAGCAGGCTGGGCCGGACACAGGAGAGCTACTTACACGTAGCTCACAAGCTACTCGTGGGAGAAGACTAGGTTAGACGGAGCTTTAACATTTTAATGCCGAAAACAAAGACAATCAGCTTGGCACTTCACGGGTACGACAGAGACAATCTGTAAAAATCAGTAAAAACGAAAGATGGTGAGCCTTGTTCATAATAACTCAGTCAGGTATGTTAAAAAGATTGGCACTTGCTTCCCACCAGGATTTCTCCTGCAGAGGCAATAGTCCACTAAACATACAACACAAACATAGGACCTGCCTCTTACCTGCTGTCTCTGCAGCAGGCGCATTAACCATCTCATGGATTTTATGATGAGTCATGGCTGCGACTAGGCTGCATACAGATCTCTCCTGCAAGTGCACCGAAGACCAGAACTATCTCACTCCTCTTATATCATACAACTTGCCGGGTAAATAAACATCTCTGCAGTAGATGCCTTACCCCCATATGCTGTTCTAAAATGAAGCATGTTTGCAACCATGAATTAAGCCAGGTCAGATTGACTATCACATTTGTTCTTGGTGTCAATTTCTTAGAGGCAAAGTTTAAAAAAATACAAATGTCAATTTGACGGTCAGATTCCAACCCCTTTCTGATGCCAGCCTTTTGCGCCCCCAAATGTGTCGGTCCCCAAAGTGGATTTTTTCTATTCCAGTCCTGACTGCAAGTGAACCCATGATTTATTGCAAAGAGCATCTGCAACAAGGCCCACGTACACTTTTGTGACATTTGTTGATCCACTTTGTGTGGGCATCTGCCTTGTCCATCTGAGAATCCCATAATTAAAGAAGACCGCATGCTGGTAAGTATAAGTGTGGACCAAGTAAACCCTTGCCGCAAAGTGAAATTTCTTAGACGAAGTTTTTAGCCAAAACAAAGTTTTCTCCCGGCTGATTTGCACACCTGGGCGTTTATCAAGCCACAGGACGTGGACGCAGATTACCTATGGGTAGAGAGAGAACAGGTAGGCAACTGAGCAGGGTTGCGGGGGGCTGGATCGTATGCATGGGCCTGGATCCATAAGGATGCTTTACATTGTGGGAAAGAGAAACGAAGAGCGGCTCTTGCAAAGGAGAGTGACTGGTGGGGATAAGACCAAGGATGCAGCTGTCAATGGTGCAGGAGGCTCAGTGGCTCTGGGTTCAGGGGCCAAATGCACTCAAAATAGCTCTTTTTTGCTGCCAATCCATGGGGCCAGTTTCCCCTGCTATCCTTAGGGCCCATGGTGCCTCTGCTGCACCACTATGTGAAACGGCCTCTTTTTAGGAGTTTTGCACTTGGCACAGCTAAGGTAGTTTACAGATTCCCGCTCTGCAGACCCCTGGGTAAGACCCAGCTAGAATTTACCCGCACAAATGAAGCGCTCAGTGCTCACCGCAGGGAACTGAACCTCTTGTGCGTCACCATCCACGAGTCAGACCTGTTTCTGAATTATGTTGGGCTAGAATCAGACAGTTGGTGGCACAGTGTCCCCAAAGGGATTTTCAAAATAATTTGTCCCATTAATTGCCTGGAATTATTTGCATTTTACCCTATTCATAAAAGAGCCAAGTCCTCACCCAGCAGATTTATACCTACGGCCTTCTTGAGTTATATATATTTGGGATTAATATTTACTTACGGTACTCCTAGAAATCTATGGTAGTCATGCATTTCTGGGTGCACACCTCCCCAATATTTACTCAGGTATAAACAAACACTTGCAATGCAATAGGTCTCGCAGTTGCAAAAGTTTAAGCTATCTGCATTGTAAATGACAATGCTTTTTTATGTTTTAAAAATCAAAACTTAAATAAAAGGCATTGTCATTTACAATGCCAATAGCTTAAACTCCTGTAAATACGAGACCTCAGGCACTTATATGAAGCCGTCTGGACTACTGCAATGGCTTGTTGATTTCTGCTAATGAGGTCTCGCTTAGCAGACTGCAGGTAGTCCAGAGCACGATTGGTCCTCAATGCACCTCCCAGGACTGCCTCCCGCCCCCTTCTTTGCCAGCTGCACTGGCTTCCTATACGCGAGCGGGTCAAGTTCAAAGTCTGTTGTACCATCCACAAGGCTTTATTTAACCTTGGCCCCGCCTATCTCTCCGAGAAATTCACACCTCATCTGCCTTCTAGGTCCCTCCACTCGGGATCCAAATCTCTTCCTGTGGTCCCTCGAGTCAAGAAAGCCAGATTGGGTGGGAAGGCTCTTTCCCATCTCGGTCCCCTATACTGGAACAAACTCCCTCTGCATCTAAGACAATATTCAGACCACCTACAATTTAGAACGCAGCTTAAAACTGCTCTTTTCCATCTGTGATGTTGCAATTCAGCCTCATGTTCTGCCACCCGTCCAAAGCGCAGAGATACCCCTTCGGGGGTCAATTCAGGCGCTATACAAACAAATAAATAAATACATTTAATTTCAAAGAAGCGGCCGCCATTTCCCTGGCTGCATAGAAAGTGAAAGCTCACATGGTGTGCTGAATATTGCAGGAAAGCAAGTTGTGTCTGCAGTAGGAGAAACTCATTCAAGTAAATAGTGTTTACAGACTAAATAAGACGTACTGTGTAACAATAGAAGTAAAAGGGCCAGTCGTCATGGGAGGTTACAAAAGAAGACAAGGCGGTACTAAGGAGGGAATAACAAGCCTAATAACTATTTAGAAGCCAGCATTCACGAAGGACAATGACACAAGCCAATGAAGAATGTAGGTGGAGAGTGGGTGGAGCTTCAAGTCCATACTCAAATACAGCTTGCCTCTCCACAGAAAAACACTGTACCATGTGGGGAAGAGTCTTGCACTCCAGAACCATAAACAAAATGAAGATAGGAATTTTCAAGCACTCTGAGTCTTATCCAAACTTACTTCACTTTTTTTTAGCACTAAAGTCATGATAGTAATAGGATTGAAAACGACATTCATAATGTCCATAAATACAAGCTTACAACTTTGTGGATGTTCACCATGGTGTCAGTGGCCACCTTCTCATCTGTCAGGAGGGCCCATGCTCCCACCTTTAAAGCCACGCATGACTGGAGAAAATCCGCAATCCTCACTTCTTTTACACAGGAGTAAGTAGAATGTGCAGATGGGAAATTCTGCATCGTGAGCCAGGATCTGGGAATTATGACTGTAAATTCCACTTTTTATGGTCCAGTATAGGACAGCAAAACAATTTGTCAGAACCCCGTCTTTTAACACCCTCAATTAGAGGGCTCCACACATCCAGTGGAAATAACACGATGTGCTAATAAAGCCGTCTCGCTCAGGAGGTATAGATTTATCCCAAGATGACTCCCTTGTTCTAACAATGTCACTGCCAGTTCTTTTGCATCTATGTGTGGGATGATGCGAAGAACAAACTTTGAACCCACCCACAAATGCTTCCTTAATCCAATGTCTGCAGATCTCTCGGTAGATGTCGGCTGTAGCACCTCCCGCCCCGCACACTCTGAGGGTAGTTTATGGGTGCAGGTCTTTCTTTCAGCAGGCCGAACTTTAGCATTTCACAAAAATTCTCCATTGAGAGGGTATTTACAACCCAGGGTACTCTGGCCACCACTGGACTAGGGCACAACACAGGGGTAGCAAATCTAAAGAGGTGTCCAATCCTCCCCCAAGCACTGGAATTCAAAGTGACAACTAACCAGAGGTTGTATGACAGAAGCACGCATGGCCAAACCAGAAGCATGCATGGCTCACCACGCGTGCCTCTACCACGCTGCCCCCAACAACCGATGCGTCTTAACAACACATTCCTTTACCACGCATGCCTTTACAGCACAATTTTGTGGTAAAGGCATGACTGCAAAGGGATGTGCGTGGTAAAGTTCACACTCCAGCCCCTGCCCTGAGCCCTAAAACCCAGCCCCACGTACTAAAAACGACCCGAACCCAGCCTTGAGCCCTAAAACTGCCCCAGCCCTTAAAACTCTCCCTTTCCTCCGCCCTGAGCCCTAAAACCCGCCTCCACATCCTAAAACCCTCCCCAACACAGCACCCCTGCCCTGAGCCCTAAAACTGCCTCCAGGCCTAAAAACTGTCCCTTCCCTTATACCGCACCCCTAAAAACTGACCCCACATTCTAAAAACGACCCTGAGTCCTAAAACAGAATCCCCACACCATAAAATTACCCTGAGCCCCAAAACCTGGCCCTCGCCCTATAAACAACCCTGACCCCCCATGAGCCGTTAGAACTACCTCCACCCTGAAAATCGAGCCCCCACCCCTAAAACCCACCTGCACTTACCAGACCACGTTCTCTCCCGAGCCTTACTCTTCCGGTGCCCTGTGCGTGGTTAAGGCAAGCATGGTTCCGCTTGCGGGGAAACGGCATGTGTGGCTCAGTCCACGTTGTAAAGGCAGATTCCCCGAACCAGACCTTGGCACCTTGACTCATCCTCAACCTCCCACACAGAACACACATCACAGCACAGCTCAGGGAGCTCCCCTGGCTCTCAATACACAAAAGCACTCATTTCAAATGCCACACACACACCTTCAAGAGTGCACACAACTTACCCCCACCTACCTGGACAGTCACCTCTCCTTCCGCCAACCACAGAGACACCTCCACTCTGCAGGACTCATGCTCGCACACATCCCATGCACACACACAAGCAGATCAGGAGGATGTGCGTTCTCTTGCATCGCTCCTAAAGCGTGGAGCGGCCTCCACTCCACCTCAGAGCCTCCTCATTTCTTCCTGAATTCTACAAGGAGCTGAAGACCTGGCTTTTCAATTAACCAAGCTACCATAGACCGGGCTGGGCACACACCTGCTCAGTGCCGTGATACCCTGGCGGGTGATAGTGCGCTTTACATATACACATAACATAATTGCCTGTTGGTGATAACAAACTGACTTTAGTGCAAGCAGCAGGGAAACAGCCTTTTTCAGTGGACTCCAGTACTCCCAGAGAGTGTGCATGCTTCTAAGGAGTTTCCAGAAGGGGGAGGGGGGCAAAAAAAAAAGGTCCTGTACTGATGCCTTGTCTGGTGTTCAGCAGGGACCTAGCTTCCAGCAGCCTGTAGGGACCACCTAGTTGCTACTTCCATTAATCAATGGCATCTCAGTGGCAGGCTTACATGAAGGTCTCAGATACCTTGATGTGGCTCGAAGAGTAGCCCACCTTCTGTGGTTAGCAGCTGACGTTTGGAAACTCAAGTCAATAGGATGCAAACAAGCAAGCTGGTAAGGAGGCATTCTGGGGCAGAGTGTTGTTATCGGCTTCAGGAATCAGGAGGGTCCCTGCACTGACCATGGTGGTCCATGTACGACATTCTGCAAACATGAGGCACCAAAGGGATGTGCAGGACGGTGTGCAGCTCACCCGCCACCACGTACAATTGATGAGGGTGATGATGATTTGGTTCCCAATCAAGTGAGCCAGTCATGAGCGAGTGCACAGACAGCACCCAGGCCACACAGAGATGGAAGCTGCCTCCTATGTTCTGTTCCCAGTCTGCAACATGTGAAGAAGTTCACTGACAGCGGTCTGTGGCCAAGGCGGTCCAGGGAAGTAAACTGAGGGTCTGAGCTGTGTCCTCACCAGCAGCTCACCTACTGGTGCTCACGTGCAGAATGTGCCTGTGCGGAAGGAGGAGAAGTGGAGCTATTCACATTGTGCTTTTAAGGCGGGGTAGCGGTTTTACCTATAGTCTGGGCCATTGGAATTATGCGGCTGGTGATAACCAAATTAAGCAGCAGGGTTGACTAAATTATGCAGCAAGAAAAGGCAAATTATGCAGCATAAAGCGGCACATTTTGTGATAGTATTACTTAATTATTTTGTCGTTTTTTTTCACATTGTAACACAGTCTAGTCAAAGACTTCAACTTGTTACTACCAATTTGACACACAAATACAGCAATAAGAAGTTGAAAGATAACAAAGGGCGCAAGAACCCTGGCATTCCTGGGGCCAGAGCCTGGAATAAGCTCCCAGCCCAGAATAAACTTTGTAACACTGAACTCTCATTCAGGAAAGCTCTTAAAACTTGGATCTTTGGCATCTCGGAGGACTGTTGTCTTTCTTTGATCTAAGTGCTCTTAGCAGGTCAATATCCTTTCCTTCTCATCACCGTACGACGTCAGCGCCAAGATACTCCTCGCGGAGTGATAGTTTGCTTTATAAATACAATCTCAATCAATCAATCAACCAGGCAACCTTTGTGAAGGGCTTTCCACTACGCAGGTGCACGTTGCCATGCGTTTAGTAACTTTTGATCCGTTTGAACTAGAATTTTGGGTTTAAAATTTGAAGATTATACAGTAGATGATGGATTATGTGGCAAACGCGTCAAAATCCATAATTATAACGCCACAGCAGCATAATTCCAAAGGCCCTGTCAACAGAGAGAATGTTGAACATCTGCATCATCAGCATCGGACAAGGTCAAAGGGTTCTATCGCTCCTCTTGATCAGATGGCTGAGCCTGACAGACATCAGTCATCCAGTGCTATGGGAGGTGAGGCCTTGCACCAAAGTGCAATCAGTTTACCAAGCACCGCCTGTTCTGCTGCAATCCCTGCGCCCATCGCTTCATTCCCTTAGCCCAAGCCGCTCCCTTTGGCTATGGTGATGCTGAGCCTGCCTGGGGCTCCAGGTCAGAGGGAGAAGCCATGCAAATCAGCACGGGAGGGCCTAGTAATATTTTGGCCATCAAATGTATTATGTGGCATCTCTGACTATAGGGTAAACCAACAATTGCATGTGTTTGCCAATCTGTAACCCCATGGATTTGCCATTCCCGATTGTCCAACTTTGGCAATATGGCCGCCTCGTCTGCCATTGTGTGACCAGCGTCCCAGGCATGAGTTGCCCATCCCTGTTATATAGTGGTCCTCCCAAACATTCAATGGGATGAGGGGCATTAACACTGGCAGCGTCTGTCCATGTGGGACTTGGCGAAAATGACAAAAACATATTTGTGTTCTAAAAATAGAAAGCAGGGATTTGAATGCTAAATTATGAAATTTTTCAACAATGACAAGCTAATGGGTAATGAAAAATATGATGATTTCCTAAAACGAGAAGCTGATGTTTAAGGAAGAGGGAGTTATAATAAAATGACATGCTGACGTCGACATTAAAATCATGCTTACTTGGGGGTGCTTAGGGCTGAAGTTGCCCTAGCAGAGACCCCACGCATCCGCAGAACCAGAGCGGGAGGAAGAGCCTTCTCCTACATTGCGACCAAAGCCTGGAACGAGCTCCCAGTCAACATCAGACGCTGCCCCACTCGGCACACCTTCAGGAAGAGCCTCAAGACCTGGACCCTTACCAACCCCCCCCCCCCCCCTCCCCCCCACCCAGCGCCTTGAGACCCTCACGGGTGAGTAGCGTGCTTTAAACCCCCTGATTGAAGTTGTGGCATCCTTTTACTGGGGTCATCAACAATTGGAGGCCTCAACCTTAGGTCTTAAATAGCTGCGGCATAGACCTCACGTTAGACCAACTTCCAAGGCTATCATAATAGGGGTTTTTATTCAATAAATCCAGAGTTTACCCAATTGTGTGACAGAGGTACACGAGGAACCAAGGGGATATGTGTGAGGTATGAAGGGCAGAATAAAAGGAGGATGTGATCACCCCAGAGAACACTGGAAAGGCACATTGAAGGTACCATGTTCCTTCTGCAGGCCACACCTCCAGAAGGCTCAATATTGAAGACAATTATGGTCTATATCAGAAATGCTACAGACAAACCTGTATACCAAATTCTGAAAAGGAGAAGACGGACATTAACTCCTACTAGGAGCGGCTTCCATTGGCTTGCCCTATGGTACCTCGATCTGTCCTTGCTACCTATAGCCACAGGGGTCACAAAGAAAGCAACAGGAACAGAAAGTAGGTACTTCAAAGAGCTATGCTTATTTGTTGTAGTTTCCACAGCATGCCTTGCCCAGAACCCAGCACCAAGCGGAAGGTATTGCGGGGCTAAGGGTCGACCATGTGATGTCGTTAGGGATTAAAGGGTACACGAGGTCAGCCGTTACATATATAGGTTTTTATTTTATTTTTTTTTAATAAAAAGACAACAGTGTTGAACCAGGATGTTCAAGACAGAGATGTTTGCCATAGAAATTGGATTTTAAATGTGCCAAAAAGACACATTCCATAGCTTTTTAACATACAGCCTGCTCAGCTGGACGTCTCTCGAGTTAATGGGGATGTACGGAAGGCTTGGTGGAACTAGAAACTGTTAGGGGGAAGCTTGAACCAAACCAGGTCAATTTTTTAAATATAGACTAATTTGAACTTATTTGTCAATAATGATCATTTATTTTTATGTAGCAATTCATACCACACGTATGCCATTTCTAAGCACTGTAAATAACAGATGTTACCATTGCCAGTTTATATGTATGTATATGTAGATATATATGTATGTGTGTATATATATGCATTTATATATATATATATATATTTTTTTTTTTTATTTTAAAAACATGAAACTAAGGTGGGCTTTTGCTTTCATTAACTATAACTCTTCGCTTCATGTGAACTTATATATTTTCTTTTTGAAAACTCTTCTTGCGTTCAATCGGATGTTTCCCAGGTGGGGCGCACTTGTTTACACCGGCGCACATAGCGCCCCTAGAGACTGCAGTACATAACAATTTTAATTGTAGCTATTGCATCACTGGAAAGCATGTTAGAAACAGGAACATTATGCATGCAATTGCTCACACGTTTGTGTTTCACTGCACTCAACGTGTGTCAACTACATCACACTTGTGAGTCCCAAACAAGGCGCATAGTGTCTGTGATTGTTGAACACATTTGAGAACTGCTTGACTTGGGCTGTCAAAGTCGAGTTTAAAAGGGCCCTGGCCTCAGACTGTGACATTACTGAGAACTTTGCTTAAAATCCTTTGAAGCTAAAAAGTGGGCGTCCCTAGTTCCAATCTACATAAGAGCCTCTGTGTATGATTGTCGGGTGAAATCTAAAAAGGAGACGGGTCAGAAAAAGACTGACCCTGCAGTACCGTGGTAGTAATAAGAGTGCATCATTTTATACCTGACAGTGGAGGGATTTGTTCTGTTCCGTTACTACGGAGCAGCCAAGGGGTCACACGTCCGATGTGACACGTCAGCCGCTCCAGATGTTTTAGCCAACATTTTAGAAGCTGAGATTAAAGCATCTATACTTAGATATAAACAACGAAACTGCATGTCCCAGAATGCATTGTGCTGTTGGCTGGCGGCCCAGCACGTGACACGAGTGTCACTTGGCAGACACCCCTTTTGCAACTGTTCTACCGTTTAAAATACATTTATGGGGCCTTTTTAGCTGCGGCCTTTTAAAGGAAATCTATGTAAATTTAGGTCGGAGCAGAGACTCCAGAAGTCCAATCTTTCTGTCCAGGCAGCCAGGGTGGAAATGCCGACGGGCAGGTGTAGATTGTATAGACACACGGACAGTGGAGTGTGTTGCACACTCGTCGTCGCACACTCACCAGTTCAAGCTTCAGCGCCTTGATCTTCTCCCCCAAGCCCTGGCTCCCCGGCAGCGGCGGCCCCCGAGCTCTGCTCTCCCCTGGACCCGCGAGGCTGTCCCCCAGCAGCTGCGCAGGGTCCTCGCGCAGCCACCGTAGCAGCCCCTCGGGGGTCTTTCTCCCCACTTTACTCTCCAGTGACTCCAGGTCCGGAAGGGTCTCACTCCAGACCCCCTCCATGGTGCGCCCCAGGCTGGGACGGGCCGAACCGCGCAGCCAACTATCCAGGAAAATGAACGCAAAGAATTTATATAGCGCTGCTTAAGGGCACTTGCAGCTTCAGAGCGCTCCCAAGTGCATCGGATACAGGAACCAACGAAACAGTGTTTCCAGGATCACACACTGCAGCTAAACGCAGAAGCCAGGATTAGAACGCGGGTCTCTCTAATGCACAGACCGCTGGCACTGGGGTGGGTACATGTGAGGTTACTTTCTCGGGTGGACCAGCACATTTCTCCCTCAGAGGTGGTCTGCGCTCTTTGAAGATTCAGCTGCGAGGAGTCCGACCTCCTGCAAATACATCACAAGACATGCAGCGCATGCAGAAAACACAGGCAGGGGAACATCCCGGCCAGAAAAAGATTGAGTGATGGGCTTAAATCGGAAATATTCCAGTGCTTCCCTGCAGTGAAAGGGTTAGCCGGCAGATATTACCACAGAAGCCTCGGTGTCCACCTCCCAGCTGCTGGATCAGCAAGTCTGGGCGCTTAGCGCACAGCTGCCCTTTAAACCGCAGCCTGGTGTCTTTCCCGTGCACAACCGACCACTGCAGCCGGGGCTTCTCCCGGGGAGGCTCGACCTTTTCTCCTTGAAGTCAGCTGAGTGAGTGTGCAATGGTCCAGGGTCGGGAGCCCCCGGCCGCCTCTGCAGTCCAAGGCACTGGCAGGGAGTCGCCCGTCTCCGAGAGGCTCCCCCTCCTCTCTGTTCCCTTCATGCAGGGATGCGCTCCCGGGGCGGTAATCCTGTTTGTGTTTGTGTGTGTTTGCCTGTTTGTTTGCTCCCAGGGTCTGAGCTGTGTGATCTGCTGCCCAGGCTTCAGTTGCGTCCCTCCTCCTCTTCAGATCTGGGTCCACCTGCATGAATGAAAACACTGCAGAGAAACAAATTGCTGTGACCCGCTCTTACCGTACTCTCCCTACTCGAAGGGACGCCGATTCCCCCTTACCTCACAATCGCTAGTAGAAGCGCAGACAAAATATATAATTGTGCTCTAAAACGAAATAAGCCCAAACAACAACAAACATAAATTAGCCTTTGGTTTCTAATATTTCTTCCAATAAATCTAGGGATATCCATGGGAACCGGTGACCGCTACAGAGTACCAGCGGCACCCCCATGGCTAATCGCTAAAGAACGAGTTACTGTTCGAGGTGCATGTTTACACATGCAAAAATACTTAGAAATGTACATTTACAATTTAAAAGTGCTTTTTTTCTTACACTACAGGTGTTTAACCATTGGAAAATCCACTTCCACTTCTCCCCCATCAGTTTTGGGAATCTTCCCGCCGCATTACAGACTTGGATAGGGCAATGCTAACATGCATGGGGTCAGAGATTAACTCATGCCCTTGAGAGGAGTTATTCTGTGACCATAACCAGGTTAGGACTGTGCCTTGAAAACGTTCGAGAATAGCCTCTTATTCAAAAGTTGTTTGTCAACATATTTTCGTCATGGACCAGCGACTCCTGCTATTTTGAGGAGATTCTTTTTATATTCAAGAGTTCTGCATATCCATGCAAATTTGCATGTAGTTGCAATTGCAAATTCATGTTTTGTAAATACCAAATATGAATTAACAGTTGAAAATCATGTCATTTGCACCTCTAAATTCAACTTCTATCCTCAAATGGCATTGTAAATTTGACTAAAAGATTTTTAACTTTTAAATGCCCTTTTAAATTCCATTAGCCCTTTCGGCAGGGTCACCCTGTTATTTTGCCTTTTTGCTGAAACCTATTTTTGCTGGCTATAGAAGTCTGTGCACTGTATCCCTCATAACCAGTGGTTAAGTACTTGAATTCCTCCTTTCAACATGATGAAATTGGTATAAACCTAATTGGCATATTTAACTTACCTATAAGCACTGCTTTAAATGGGCCGGTACTGTCCGGTACGGAGTACCGGCACTTTTTTATTTTGAGGGGGAGAGTACCGGTACTTCTCAAGAGAAATGGTATACTTTTAATTGGAGAGTACCGGCACTTCGCAGAAACAAGCAGGTACTCTGGTACAGAGAACCTGCACTTCTATTTTCCCATTTCAAGCACTGCCTATAAGTGCCTAGTATATGGTACAAAGGTGTACCCAGGGCCGATAACTTAACAGACACAAGTGGACTGCAGTTGTGCCATCCACTACAGTAAAAACATAAACCTCATGGCAGGCCTGCCACCAGTACCCTGGCAGTGCAGGTTTTAGATGCAAATGTTTCCTGACAAAATAAGCTCTACTGACAAGCTCAAGACCCTCCTTTTAAATATTGATGTCACCCCTAAATAAGCTTTACTGTGCATGGTATTTAAATGTAGGATATGTAAAGGTTAATGTTAAATATATTCTTATATTGACTAGCATCTCAAAGCTATTTGCACAAAGATACCAGGGTTGGCTGGTGTGTCGGAAAGCATTGGGATACAATATAATGTTTAATAACTTTTATCTCTGACTAGGAAAGACCTGCAATTTTCATTTTCGGAATTCTTGTAATATTTATACAAGACCGATTCACAGGGGAGGTCAGATTTGTAATAAATCATTTGGAAATATGAATTAAAAAAAATCACATTGTCCATGCCTAATGTCCCTGGAAGCGAAATCTACTTTTTTCTCTTTCGCTTCTGGCAGGCAGTAATTCGCATTTCAATGGGCCTGAATGAGGTGTGAACTTGCTCCTAGGACAGGGACAAAAGCCCATTGGTGTGGAGAAATGTTGTTGTGCCCTTAACAGGATGGCCTGTGGGCTGGGCCAAAGAACTTGACTAACTTCAAAGAGGTCTAGCAGATGTAGCTAACACCCAGGCATGCACCTTTCTATTGTCCCCCCCAGCCAGACTGACTTCCATCACAGTGGACATCTTGCTGACATCACTGTGTCAGATCCTGCTGGAGTACGAAAATAATTTATGTATTTCACTGTCTGGATGCTGAAATGTCAGCTATGTCCTACCAGACGACCGTCCCTGAGTTTATTGGGGTTACAGGCACTGCCTAAAACTGGATTTTATTGTTAGGTGTAGGAGGACACCAGTATTACCATAGTATAACCCCCCACGCACACCCAGCCATCAGTGCACAAGTTTAGGGTGATGGTAGACTTCAGCCATTTTGCAAAGTGGGCTGGGTTAGCTCCAGGAGCCTTACTCCATTGGTTAGGGCATCAAACTTGTGTCAGGCATACATGTGGCATCTCGTGGCATACACTTCAGAACATTACTGGACCCGTGGAAGATCAGAAAAGGACAGAACCAGCTGCCTGAGACCTGAGAAGAGTCATAAAGGAGTGGACCTGATGTCCCTCTTGTATCCAGGATATAGAAGCAGACTAAAAAAGTCATTAGGCTGACAACCAGTTCCAGCAATAGGCATAAACAAGCATTGGCATAGACAATAGGTCTCGCCTTTGGGACCTTATAAGTGTTTAGCCATGCAACAGTTGCATAACTAAACACTTATAACGTCCCAAAAGCGAGACCTATTGGCTATGCCAATGCTTGTTTTAACTGCTGCAATCTATTGAAGCCTCACGGAGAACATCAAAGTGGCCGTGCGGCCGCGAAAGTGATCGCGATCAAACATCAAAGCGGCCGCGAAAGTGAAAGTAATAGCGGTAAAGCGCTACGCGCGCGCCCGCGCTAATGCACTGTAGCTCTAGGCTGGCCTGGTAGCACTTTTTGGAGCCCTCACAAAATGTCTCGCCAGACCAGCGCATGCGCTGGGTCAGGCGAGACCTAAAAAACCTACAAACCTACAAAAGGCCTTCTTTGTAACTGTCCAGCTGATCAGTGGCAACTGGACCTGGACTGGACTCTGCCTGCCGCACTGTGAGTCTCTACGTGCCTCCCCCGAGGTCCTGGCGGGCTTTAGAAGCGTACGCCTGTGATGGCTTGGGACTTTAAGGACTAAAGTTAGAAGGTAAAATCTTTGACCATGACAAACATGGTTGGTGTATACGAACCGCACTCCACCGCGATCAACGTCAAATCATGCCTAGGTTCTGGGCTACCGTGACTATTGACTATCATTGGCACTTTGTGCTTCTTGGCACTAGTTCTATGTAAAACTTTAAAAAATCCTATCTTGGGTTCCTCTTATTAGATTTGTGTAATGATACTCTATTTTTCTAAGTTATTTTGGGATTTTTATTGTTTTGCATTTTGACTTTATTACTTTTTAGTAGTACATAAATACTTTACACATCATCTCTAAGTTAACCCTGTCTGCTCTGAGCCGTAGCTACCAGGGGATTCTTCTCAGCTTTATTTAGTGATTTTAGTTGTTCACCCTGACAAGGATTGTGATTAATACTTGAGGTGGAAACTCATCCCCTCAACTAATAACCCATTTTCTCATAATTTTGTTTCACGAAAACACTGATGTGGGAAGCTCCTAAAACCGTATGTCACTTGATGTTAGACAAGCGCACTTATGTCAAGTACAGCTCCAAATGAGCAAAGCATTAAAGAAGATACTGAATGCAATCTCCAAAGCAATCAGGTCCTCATATCACCTCCCCTTTTTGCTTACTTATTTGTCGCATTTAGAGACAAAATGTCTATATAAAGAAATGATAAAACACACGCTATTGATATGAATAGCGATTCTCTCGAGCAGTATAGTGAAAACAAGGGTTTAAATGGCGCTTGGGCTTCCACTAAGCAATGCCCAAAATGGAGGGGAGACCCCATGCCATAGCTTCTCTCTGCCCCTTCAAGGCCACAAATATCTTCACCATCAGTTTGAAGTGGGTGAGGATTAATACCCAAATGTTACTGTCCGTAGCCCTTCGTCCACCCAATGCCGCCTTCTGGCTCCTCTGTGGCCTTGATTTACAGGGCAAGTATTTTGCATCATGACCCAAAAATATGCCGGTGTCCTTTCTCTCTAACAACATGTGCAGTAGAAATCAAAATATTTAAAATATTTACTTTGTGATATTTCTCTTTTGGTTTGTATTTACACTTTTGTTTGCTGAGACAATATTTCATTTTGTAGTTTCGCGCTGTGCTTGTCAGCCCAACAAATGGGGAAATTCAGTGCAGTTTTTAGGGTTGCTGCAGTGAATACGTATCCGGGCAATAGAAATAGAAGGAATGTTATTACAGATTATTTTCAGTTTTGTTGGTCATTCTAAAATCCCAGTTATATTATCTGGTAGCTTCACAATTGTGAACGAGCAAGACTTGTGTGCTGGTGAAACAGTTAGAATTATTATACTAACTCTGCTGGTGTACGCCTTGAAAGAAAGGGAATATTCCAGTTTACAGTGGCCACATGCAGAATCCACCCTTTTAATAGTTTTACTGAAGGTGCTAAAGAAGTTGTATTATATGTGAATGCTGACGTCCCTTGCACTAATGGCTGTCCAATCCTTGCATTAGTATTTGCAGATGATGCCTGGCTGCAGCGCTTTAAATGAGCAGGTGGTTTCCGGTGCTCGGCACCGGCACCTAATTGTCAACACCAGTGCTTATGACAGTCTGCCACATGGTGGTGCTGTCTACCTATTTTAGATATGAGTGTAACAACAGCTGTGCATTAATTTCATTACATTAACGTTGACTAATACCTGCACCCAAGCCATTCTTATAGCTTTGGGGGCTTGGAATAGTATGAATTGTCACACTTGCAAGAGTGTGATAGCTAATAGTTGTGTTGGTACTGTCATTGGCAGCACTAGCAGGGTCAATGCGTGGTGCAAGCTGCAGTGGCGTCCTGATGAGGGCCTGGGCACTCATTTTTTCACAAATTAAGCAGTGCCCGACTGATTGCCTCGGCAAAAAACTCAGTGAAAACACTGGCTCAGGTATTTGTCGACAACAGTGCCAGAAAGAAACTCATGATTAATAAGCAAAACACAAAGGTAATGTATGTTGGACATCTTATAGATTTAAAACTTCAAAATGCACAGAAGGCATTCTAATCAAGTTAATTAGGATGTTTTATTATTCAGGACTTCGATTGGCTGTAAATCTCTGGCTAGGCCAAGGCGTTAAAAAAGTAAAGAATATATCTGCCCCTAGGAGCCAGGCTGTATTTCATTTCAATATATAGATAGGCATCCATCAGAGTCTTTAAAGAGGGCATAGGGGTTTATAGATCCAGGCCTTTATGGACAAGCAGTAGTGTGGGGACATACACCTAGCAACCCTTAAGAGCTGGCTGACCTTACATCTCTTGGGAAGCTAGTAGCATTGCCAAAATGTGTCCCACCAATCTGCGTGAGAGCAGAATCGAGGATAAAACCAGTTGACATTGGCTGCATACAGTTATTATTAATGTGGCTAATAATATGGGTTAATCTGGGGCATGGGGCAGATCTGGGGGCTTGGGGAATTTGTGAGGGAATATACAGAAATCCCGTCCGCCATCCTATAAGTGCCATAATGCTATAATGCACCCATCATAATGCCTAGGTGGCATCCGCCATGTTTGTGATGAAGCACCCTGACGGCCAAACTCCAAATAGGGCTGTAAGTCTAAGGTATGTAAAAGAGATGTGTAGTAGTCTCTTCTCTATCTTGTTGTTTATTCTATGTGCATGTCCTTCTCCATGATCACTGTGATGTCAGTGTCATGGTGATGGAGTGTTGTGCTTTGAATCGCCAGGTTGACCAGTTGGTTCCTGGAAGCTGTGGAGACAGACAGTTAATAAATGCTGTACATTACTTCAACTATATCTAGCATGGTTACTACAAATTTGGCGACGAGAACTGTCTGGATATCCACCCACGCGTGCAGAGGTGCATCCCTGGTGGTTTGTTACTGAAATTACAGCTCCAAACCTATCTCCAACGAGTAAATATCTGCAAATCTCATTTTAAACGAGAAGAAGATGACAGCGCAACCTTAGAGATAAGAAGATACAACACACGCACACCTGCATCATTCGACGTCTGGCAATGTCTGTCTGGAAAAACTTATACAAGCTCACGAGTGAAATTGACAAGGAAAAGTGATCCCGTCACCTTCACCGACCAAGCGATCATCCAGAACTGTGATGAACTGTTAAGGCACACCGTCTAGACCTACGTGAGTGTCTTCTTACATTTGTTGCGGAAGTTGTTTGAAATTGATCTCTGTGCGCTGTGTGACCCGTTCCTGCCGCTGCCGATGGGGAAATGATGACGTATTCGAACGTGCAGCAGGATTCAGCGAGGGCGGAGACGTCACAGACAAGCTAAAGAAGCGTTCTGGAGGTCTGTATATGCGCACGCTACGTTAGGAAGCTACGTGAAGGGGATGACAAGCACGTACTTTGTACCAGGAAGTGAAAGTGTGTAAACACGCACGGCCGTTACATGAGCAGTATAACACAGGAAGTAATTCAGTGATCCTCAGTGTACATGGGAAGAGGGCGTGTGTATAAACACGCCCGGCCATTACGCTAGTAGAGAGTGTAACATAGGAAGTAATCCAGTGATCTTCAGTGTACATCGGAAGAAGGCGCATCTTAGATTCAGCTGTGTATTCGTGGAATAACAGCAGTGGTAATTCTTTTCGGAATATTGCTTTAATATTGTAGGAATGGGGGCAAACATTTCGTGACTACATCGGAATTCCGATTGCTGGGTGAATGACTGCAATACAAGCTGAGACACGTGGGAGTGTGGCGAAGTAACCAACGTACTGTGTTTGAGTGTCTCTTACAACTGAAAGGAATGTTTGAATTTTGAGCATAACGACTCTTCTTCTAGACCATCCTTTGTGACATTTCAACCTGATATTTAGAGGAAAACTGATCCTGAAGTTTTTAAGTGCATTCTGCATTGATTAGGACATTCTCCATTATTATTATTGTAAAATACTTACTTTCAGTGCTTTTGATTTTCTTTTCCACAAGAGGACAGGGGACTAGTTCTAATTAAGAACCGCAGTTTTGTTTTAATTAATTTCTACTATATTTCAACATGCAGAATGTACAAGCCCCTCCTCCTTTTTTACAGCTTCCAGGAGATCCCCCGGTTAAATGGAAAATATGGCACAGGGCGTTTGAAAAATATCTTGGAGCAATGGGGGGCTCAAGATTCAGCGCTGAAAGGAAAAGGTTCATTTTAGAACATAATTTAGGCTTTGAAGGTCAAGCTGTACTAGAGCACTTACCTCCGATACCTGTAGTAGTAGGAGAAGAAGTTTTGAATGAATACGATCAAGCCGTGAGAATGTTAGAAATTCAGTTCGACATAGAGAGTAGTCTAGTGGTATCTAGACATAAGTTTTTTACTAGGGAACAAGAAAGTGGAGAAAGTATTGTATCCTATGTAGCAGCATTACGCATTTTAGCGTCTGAGTGTGAATTTGAACACTTTTGTTCCCAGTTAATTCGTGATCAGATTGTAGTTCATTGTCGTGATAGGAAGGTTCAGCAAAAACTGCTTACCTTAAAAAATCCCTCTCTAGAAGAAACAATTGGGATCGTGAAAAGTATAGAGTTGTCAGAGAAATCCTCTAAAGAACTCAAACCAGAGAAAAATACAATAAGTATTGTAAAAGAACACAGCGAGGACAAAGACTCAAAAGATTCTAATGATAAAAGTACTGATAAACTCAAAGCTAATAATGATCAGAGGAGTATTAGATTTCCTCCGAGTAAGTTTGTTCCCAACAAATCAGGAAAGAAAAGTGGTTATGCGAGGAATCTGTGCAATAAGTGTGGATTTCCCTCTCATTTTCCTGATGCACGAGTGTGTCCAGCTAAAAATGCTGCTTGTCGGAAGTGTGAAAAACCAAGTCATTTTGCCAAGATGTGTACCTCTCGTGGGGGAGTGTTGTGCTTTGAATCGCCAGGTTGACCAGTTGGTTCCTGGAAGCTGTGGAGCCAGACAGTTAATAAATGCTGTACAGTACTTCAACTATATCTAGTGTGGTTACTACAAGATGTTGTCGTTTACATTGATCGAATCTTGGATGTGGAACCCTTAACTGTAAGTAGCAAAGAGGTCTAGAAGTGTTCTTGATGGGATAGACTGTTTGAAAAGCAAAACTAACTGGCTCCTTGGAGTGTGTTGGTCACTATCTATTTGGAAATAAAAGTTTATAAGTATTGTCAATTTTACATGAGCGTCATGACTGCCCCACTTTCCACAAATGTGTTTGTGAAATTCAGGGTGAACATTCTGCCACTGGCTAAGTTTATAAACGAGCACTGACAAAGCCAATTGGTCTCACCTTCTAAGAGCAATGTGGACCTACTGGCTCTGCTAACGCTTTTTTGGGAGAAAAAAATGCTTGTTGCTGCTGAGTAGCATCAGCAAATATTAAAAGGCAATAAGTCTGTCTGTAATGTATCAACAAATGTACACATAGGCTTTCACAAATTCTGTTGGCATGCATTGTTTGTACAAATGTTGTTCTTTAAATTAAAGTCTGCCCTACTGTCTTTGCCAATGCAGGGAATAAAGTAGTAAAAAACATCATTTTCAGTGTAGAATGCATATTGGAGAAAACAAACTGAATGTGAGAAACAGCATAGTTGAGTTTACCTTTCATATTTAGAATAGTCGGGGGGCATGACGTGCTGCGATCGAAGATGACGTCCTAAACGCAGCACTCTGCTTCGGACCCCAAAAAAGCTACAAAACTAACAACATCCCGCTGTTGCTGACCATGGTTAACATGATCCGAGCACTCAGTACCGACTGGCAGTGTGGATGGTGCTGCTGACTGCTTCAGGTTATAACGTTTGCTGTAGAGCTTAAGCGGGCTGTAGACGCGGGCCAGTGATGATGGCGGCGGCGACTACGCTCTGTTAGGTGTGGTCGTAGTCATGGGCATGGCTGCAGGGGTCGCAAGTGTGAATTGGTGGCGTGGTTACTACTTATGGCCACCTGCCCCATTCACCTGCAATCCACCCTCTCACAAGAGGATTTGAGCGATTTATCGGATGTTCATAAATGGTCTTATTTTTGTGCCCAATTGGTAACAATTTCCATGATTTATAAATACACATAAACAAGTTTTACGTTTCTACACAGATTGTACTATACTCCTACCAAGCTGCAAAGGATAGATAATACTAGGTCTCATGATTGTCCCCGTTGTCACCATCACAGGCTGATTTCTTCCATCTAGACTCATACTTGATCGTCCATGCCGCACCCATATCACACTGCACCTCAGAAAGCTTCACTGGCTCCCCATTCACAAGCGCAGCCAATCCAAACTTCTCACGCACACATACACATCCCTACACAACACAGGACCAGAATACCTGAACAGCCGCATACACTTTCACCAGACACCTACGCTCTGCCTCACTCTCACTCGCACACACACCCAGATCAGCAAAAGCAAAACTAGAGGTCGCTCATTCTCCTACATCGCACCCAAGACGTGAAATGACCTCCCTCAACAGATCAGAGCCTCCTTCCCACTTACGAAGTTCCTCAAAAACTGAAGAAGTGGCTCTTCATATAAGCACCTTGGGACAACACACCTACATGCCTTGCCGAAGCACCTGGAAACCATCTTGGGTGATTAGTGCGCTATACAAATCAACATAACATAACAATATGAAAGTGCCAGTTTATTGTCGACTACTTTTGGGCAGTACCGAATGTGATATCCTGTGTTGTTGGGTGAGAGATTCCAAATACTACGGACATTGTAGTGCTGGGATAAGTTGCTAAAAGTCTTACATCTATAGGGCCGCCTGATGGTGCGGCTCCTACTGCTGGCCAAGAGGGAGATAGCCCCCTCCTCCAGATAAAAGGCCCGTCCCATACGGCAGAACTGGCTCAAGTGTTGTTGTTTGTAATACAAATGCTGAACTCTGCAAATATGCAGCCTGTTGTGTCCAGGAATATGCTCTTTTCATGTTGCCACATGTGCTGTGTATTATTTATGGCCAGATTGATAACCATGTTTATGTTGGTCTCATTTATGTTCTGACTCAGCCAGCATTCCTGTTATAAGCTGTATTGGTGTATGTGATGCACTGCGACACTGCCCACTGCTCTCAATTTGATTGCTGTATGAATGGATGCTCTGATTTGTATAATGTTTATTACATAATAAAAAAGAATACAAATAATTAGAATAGTCCCTCATGCATTCTGTTGGAGGCGCTTCCTAGAAGGCGAAATGATACATCACCAGCTGTTGGCCTGCGGTGAGAGATTAATACTCCTCTGGTTGGAGTTATGCCAAAGTCCACTCTGTGCCAATTTGAAAAGAATTGATAAAGCAATGTGCTGTGCAGACAGCTGTGTTGTCAAGTAAGACCTACAAAGAGAAGTATACCTTACACAGATAGGCCATTATTCCCACAAATGTATAATAGTCATGACCGAATGCTTGGTGATTTTTTTTATTCATGGCCATAACTGCTTTGGGGGTGGTTCAGAGTATGTGGGAAGCTAAACAGATCTGGTAAAAATTGTGGAAAGTTGTTTCAGTGCATCTAACTCAATTTTTACATTTCAAGAAAAGTACTGCGTTCTATGGGGCATATCAACAACAACCGGCGATAATTATCGCTGAGCGCACTTAGCGCTCGGATAATTATCGCCGGCTAGTGCCGATTTTTATCGCTGAGATAGCGTGCTATTAGCAACACATCTCAAAAGCGATAAAAATCCTAGCGCTAACTGGCTAACGTGAGATTATCGCTGGAAACCCAGCGATAATCTCACGTTAGCTAGTTGATAGGGACTCACAAACTTAGCCATGATATCCACCTTCCATAGGATATCATGGCTAAGTCAGTCCTGAAGCAGGCGTAAGGAAAGTAGCGATAACAGGGGTTATCGCTACTTTTCCTGACGCTATGCTTCATAGCATTAGGCTTGCTGATAGTAGAAATGTTGCTTAGCGACATTTCTCCTGTCATGCCAGGTCAGGAACGCCCACTTTGCATCTCATTAGAGATGCAAAGCTGGGCGTTAGGAATCCTGACGCTAAAGCAAGGTTTCACGCGTTAGCGTGACCTTGCTGATTAGGCGATAAAATTATCGCCGCTTTTCGGCCGAAAAAGGGCCGGAACAGCGGCGATAATTTTTTATCGCCTGCTTGTTGATATGCCCCTATGTCTGTTAGCACCAGCGAACAAGCAAAAGGCTGGAGTTAAATTAACACCAAAAGTTGTGGAACCACAAACAGAAACGTGCCAAACAAAAATGAATGTGTCCTAATGTAACACAACTGGTGCTCATGTAAAGCGCTCTGATATCTGATACCTTCGGGTCAAGTTCGCGCTATATAAAACTCAGGAAAAAAAGAAACAATGCTTGCACATTCATCTCTAAATTTGTGGTAATGTCACGATTACTTATTGTGGTAACACTGTTACTGAATAGTGATATAACAGCAAAATAACAACATTCGGTACATGACTCCATTAGCACAGCACAGTTCTACTGTATATAAACTGTAAAATGTATTCCATCAGTCTTGAAAGTGCTTCCACTGATGCCCTAATCATATTCTTCTAACTTTTCAAAGAGGTTAGATTTTTCATGGGCTTTTTCATGGGCCTTATAATGACGTTCCTGATAACACCCGATAGCTCCTCCCCAGAATTACCTCAATACCAGGTGCCTTTTTCGGTCTCGCCTAGCTATTGCGTTTACGCAATCGCTATGCGAGACTCTAGTAAGAGGGGCATTTCAAAGCGCTCCCAAAAGTGGATTGCATGGCGAGCATGCGCACAATCACGTGCATCGTGCCGCCATGCAATCCGTCTGGGGAAGCGCTTCAGCCCACTGGCACGTGCACGTGTAGCCACAGCCTCGGCATCATACTTCAAAGGGTCTGCTCCCCCGCCTGGAATGCGCTTCCCTTCCCCCGCCACAGCATGCAGAGAGATTGTTTCCTCATGGCGCCTCTCACAACTGTCCCTCCCCCACCACAGGGCTAGTCTCACGGACGCATTGCCATCCATCGATTTCACTTTCATGCCCGTGTTCTCTTTGCCTTTCAGCACACAGCCCGCCCTCCCCCTCCGTGTTTTCTTGCAGCTTTGCCCAGATCTGAGTCTCAAACAACCAAAATAATAAGTTTGCCCTGCACGCTTTCTGCGCTTACAAAGTTAACATATGCCGCGCTCATTCCCTTTTCATCCTTCTAAGGTCGATAAAATTAGCTCCATTAATTCTGCGTCTAAGGATTTAAATAACCATATGTTTTCTTGCAACTTTAGGCACTTAACACACACAGCCCCACTGCTCACACACACAGGCATCAAGACAGCAACAGAATGCTCTGAGCCCCACCAGTGTTTGCCACACACACATGCCTCTCGCATCTCGTGTTTTCTTCCAGCTTTGGCCCGTGTTCTCTTTGCCTTTCAGCACTCAGCTTCCCCGTAACCACCATTTAACTAACATCCTGCCACACTCATTCCATTTTCATCCTCGCTTTCACTTTCATGCCCGTGTTCTCTTTGCCTTTCAGCACACAGCTTCTCCGTAGCCACCATTTAACGACCATCCTGCCACACTCATTCTATTTTCATCCTCGCTTTCACTTTCACTTTCATGCCCGTGTTCTCTTTGCCTTTCAGCACACAGCTTCTCCGTAGCCACCATTTAACGACCATCCTGCCGTAAACACCATTTAACTACCATCCTTTTAGTTAAAATAAAAGAATTGCCTCTAAGGGTTTAAGGAACCATAGAAATACAAGGCAAGGCAGCAACAGAACGCTCTGAGCCCCACCAGTGTTTGCCACACACACATGCCTCTCGCCTACCTCCCCCCCGCCCTCCCCCCTCCGTGTTTTCTTGCAGCTTTGCCCAGATCTGAGTCTCAAACAACCAAAATAATAAGTTTGCCCTGCACGCTTTCTGCGCTTACAAAGTTAACATATGCCGCGCTCATTCCCTTTTCATCCTTCTAAGGTCGATAACATTATCCCCACGTCAGCCCCACTGCTCACACACACAGGCACTGATCACACGCACCCCTGCGTCTCAAACAACCCAAAAAAATAGTTTACCCTGCACGCGTAACAAATAAGCGCATTCTTAACAACAGCACTTTCGAAAGACACCGGCACACTTTTTATTACACAGCATAAAAAACAGCCACAACATTAAAGAAAACAAAAAAACAGGAAATATTGAATTTAAGATTCATTTATATTTTTTACATATTCGGAACACCTTAAAGGAAAATAAAATGTTAGTTTTATTTTTCAAAGGGATACATATTACATCACTAGAAACACACCGAATACTCTTACCTGCCACTACATCCACTCCTCTCTACTCTCTGCTCCCGTACACTGCACTATATAAAACCTACACTACATATACCACAAAATGCAACACAATTGCACGCCACAGATTTACACTGCACTAAATGCAACACACACTCCACACAATACCACTCAGCACCACATATTTATATGCTACATAATTACAATGCACACAATACGACAAACCCACAAAACAATAACACTCAATGCCATATAATTACACATCACAAAATTACACTGCACTAATTGCAAGATACACTCTTAATACCAGTAAATGCCACCTACTTACATGTGACATAATTACCCTACACTCAATTCAACATACAATCCAAATAGCACTCAGTTCCACATAATTACACTGTGCTCAATGCAACATACACTCCAAAAACAACTCAATGCCACATAATTACACGCAACATAATAACACTGCGCTCAATGCAACATACACTCCAGATACCACTCAGAGCCACATAATTAGACACAACGTAATTACACTGCACTCAATCCAATATACACTGCAAATCACACTCAGTGCAACATATTTACATGCCACATAATTACACTGTACTCATTGCAACATACACTCCAAATACCACACAGTGCCACATAATTACACACCACATAATTACACTGCACTAAATGTAACATACACTCCAAATAACACTCAGTGCCACATAATTACACACCACATTGTTACACTTCACTAGAGGCAACATACACTCCAAATACAACTCAGTGCCACATAATTACACGCCAAATAATTACACTGCACTCAATGCAACATACACTGCAAATGCCACTTACTGCCACATAATTACACGCCACATATTTACACTCCACTGAATTCAACATACACCCCAAATGCCACTCAGGGCCACATAATTATACAACAAATAATTGCATTGCACTTGATGCAACATACACTCCGAATGCCACTCAGAGCCACATAATTACATGCCACATAACTACAATGCACTCAATACAACAGACACTCCAAAAACCAATCAGTGCCACATAGTTACACACCACATAATTACACAGCGCTCAATGCCACATACACTTCAAATACCACTCAGCGCCACATAATTACACACCACATAATTACACTACACTCAATGCCACATGCACTCCAAATAACACTCAGTGCCAATTAATTACAATGCAAACAATGCAAGATACACTCAATATAACACTCAATGCCACATAATTACACGCCACTAAAATCAACATACACTCCACACAAAACCACTCAGTGCCACATAATTATATTCTACATAATTACACTCTATCTATCGCCCTCACTATCTATGTCTAAATTATTAGTTCTAAAAATAAATACTTCAAAAATGGATGAGTTCCACAAATCTTTGTGCCCAAAATATATTGAAGTAGGGAAGCGGTGAAGGGATTAGAGATTAATGATATGGGACTAAAGGTTAGGGAGATAGGGGTGAAGGTATAGAGCAGGGGTACTCACAAACTTTCTCTCGGGGCCAAATTTACAGTTTGGTTTGTGGCAGAGGGCCGCACCGGTGGGGGCGGGGGCAGTGTGGGAGGGGGCGGGGCTAGAGCAAAAAAAAACAACTGTGACCATGAGGTTGAACACAGGCCCCTGCAGCAGATGCCTTCGTCCACTGAGCCACCAGACCCGGCATTCACACATCTCTATCTATCTATCTATCTATCTATCTATCTATCTATCTATCTATCTATCTATCTATCTATCTATCTATCTATCTATCTATCTATCTATCTATCTATCTATCTATCTATCTATCTATCTATCTATCTATCTCTACATCACTCAAGGGCACCACCACTACATCAGTCAAGGGCACAGCATCACTCACCGCCACCACAGTATCAATCTGTACAACCATTCAACAACAACTGGCTCTAATATGTTCTCTCAATATTTAGGCTTTATTACAAATGGCACAAAAAATGATAATATTTAACTTCTGTTCTTGGATTTTAGGCGCAATTAAATACACTAAACATAATCTTCACAAGAGTTATTAACAAAAGGTTAAACGATTGCCATTATAATTTACATTAACTTTTATGTAAGTATTAATTATTTGCAAAAATTAAAAGCCATTGTTATTTGTAATATCAATACATCTAAGTCACGTAAATACAACACATATTGCATTACAAATGCTATAGGTGTCACATTTGCAACAGTTAAAACTATTGACATTGTACATGAGAAAGCTAGTAATTTCAATATTTTCAATACCAACACATAAATAAAAAATTATTCAATTTACAATACAAAAAGCTCAAACTTTCCTAATGCGAGACCTATTGCATTGCAAATGCTTGTTAACCATGAAGAGGGAGGCGATGTAGAAATAACACGCATCCCAAATGGGCCACGAGGATCACCTCCGAAATGAGGAATTACAGAAGTGATCAATAATTTGGTTCACGATTTTTCCAGGTATTTCGCGAGAGTGTATTCCTGTGGCCACTGTGAAGCTTGGACCCTTTCTCGCTGTTCAAGTCTACAGCTCCAGTGTCTAAAGAAGCCAAAGCATTCCATCGAGGAGCAACAGACCTTGACCTCGGTCAAAAGCCTGCACTCTCCCCGGCAGCTCCATTGCCTCCGACGTCACCGCTGAGCCCCCAGCCTGGCTGTTCTAGGCTGCTGTCTGCTGTGCGCGCCGCAACGCGGTAATTGTGCGTTTATCATCTCCTTGTCTCTCATTGTCATTTATTGTGTAATTGTGTCCCGATTTCTCAGTTTTTCTGCTCACTGCACCATTTGGCTTTCACTGTCCCATCTACTGCCCCTCTCTCATCCCCTCGCCATTCGCACCTCCCTGTTCCCGCCGCTGCTGGCCCGTGATCCCCCGCCTGCCCTCATCCGTTTTCCACCTCCCACCTGAGCGTTCCTTCCCTCCCCTACATAATGCCGAACGCTGCGGGGGAGCGCTAGTAAGACCTTGCCCTCGGTCACAGGCCTGCACTCTCCCCAGCAGCACCTTCGCCTCCGACGTCGCCGCTGAGCCCCCAGTCTCAGTGATCTAGGCTGCTGTCTGCCGTGCGCGCCGCAACGCGGTAATTGTGCATTTATCATCTCCTTGTCTCTCATTGTCATTGTCATTTATTGTGTAATTGTGTCCCGATTTCTCTGTTTTTCTGCTAACTGTATTGTGTTCTGCACCGTTTAGCTTTCACTGTCCCGTCTACTGCCCCTCTCTCATCCCCTCGCAGTTCCCACCTCTCTGTTCCCGCCTCTGCTGACCTGTGGCCCCTCCCCACTGCCCTCGCCTGTTTTCCGCCTCCCAGCTGAGCGTCCCTCCCCTCCCCTACATAATGCCGTCCGCTGCGGGGGAGCGCTAGTAAGACTTTGACATCGGTCACAGGCCTACACTCTCCTCGGCAGCTCCTTCGCCTCCGATGTTGCCGCTGAGCCCCCAGCCTGGCTGTTCTAGGCTGCTGTCTGCCGTGCGCTCCGCAACGCGGTAATTGTGCGTTTATCATCTCATTGTCATTGTCATTTATTGTGTAATTGTGTCCCGATTTCTCTGTTTTTTTGCTCACTGTATTGTGTTCTGCGCCGTTTGGCTTTCACTGTCCCATCAACTGCCCTTCTCTTATCCCCTTGCTGTTCCCACCTCTCTGTTCCTGCCGCTGCTGACCCGTGGCCCCTCACCCTGCCCTCACCCGTTTCCCGCCTCCCAGCTGAGCATCCCTCCCCTCCCCTACATAATGCCGACCGCTGCGGGGGAGCGCTAGTAAGACCTTGACCTCAGTCACAGGCCTGCACTCTCCCCGGCAGCTCCTTCGCCTCCGACGTCGCCGCTGAGCCCCCAGTCTGGGTGATCTAGGCTGCTGTCTGCCGTGCGCTCTGCAACGCGGTAATTATGCGTTTATCATCTCCTTGTCTCTCATTGTCATTGTCATTTATTGTGTAATTGTGTCCCGATTTCTCTGTTTTTTTGCTCACTGTATTGTGTTCTGCGCCGTTTGGCTTTCACTGTCCCATCTACTGCCCTTCTCTTATCCCCTTGCTGTTCCCACCTCTCTGTTCCTGCCGCTGCTGACCCGTGGCCCCTCACCCTGCCCTCACCCGTTTCCCGCCTCCCAGCTGTGCGTCCTTCCCCTCCCCTACATAATGCCGACCGCTGCGGGGAAGCGCTAGTAAGACCTTGACCTCGGTTACAGTCCTGCACTCTCCTCGGCAGCTCCTTCGCCTCCGATGTTGCCGCTGAGCCCCCAGCCTGGGTGTTCTAGGCTGCTGTTTGCCGTGCGTGCCGCAACGTGGTAATTGTGAGTTTCTTATCTCCTTGTCTCTCATTGACATTTATTGTCTACGTGGCACCCTTGCCTACAGACCCACGGGACCCCGCTCCCTGGCCACAACAGCTATCACCGACCTCGTCGAACCCCATGCCATCACCTCCACGGACTACATCCTTCTCAGAGACCTGAACTTCCACCTCAACAACTGCAGCGATCCGGACTCCACCACCCTCCTCGACAACCTCTCCAACATAGGACTAAAGCAGCTCGTCAACACCTCCACGCACAGAGCAGGACACACCCTTGACCCCATCTTCGCAGGAGGGTCTAACGTCTGCTTCAGCCACACCACGCAGCCCCCCTGGGCAGACCACCACTGCGTACATTTCACCTTCAACACCACCACCAAACCCAAGCCGGCCCCCCGCCCGCCACGAAGGAACTGGAGCAAAATCACAGAGGAGCACCTCAACACCACCCTCCTTCTAGACCCCCCCATCACCACGACCGATGCCAACTCCACAGCCAAAGAACTTCACCGCTGGATCTCTAGATGCGCCGACAAGATCCCCCCGCCAAACAACGCCCCCTGAAGGCCGCCTGGTTCACCACCGAACTCCAAGTTGCCAGGTGCACCTGCAGACGCCTCGAGAAAAAATGGTGAAGCTGGAAAACCACAGAAGACCTGAACAACCACAGGAGCGCCCTGAAGGAGTACCACCAGCTCATAAGGGACACCAAACGGACCTTCATCAAGAACAAAATCGACACCAACGCAACCAACGCCAAAGAACTCTTCAACGTAATACAGCAATTCACCAAACCCCCCCAGCGAAGCCACGGACGTCCCACCATCTCAGGAACTCTGCAACAAGCTCAGCTCTTACTTCCATCTGAAAATCAAGGCCCTCTACAACCACTTCAGCGACCAGACGCCGTTCACCACCCCTTCCCCCTCCGCTGACTACCAGCCGACCAACACCACCTGGACGCCCACCATGGTGGAACTCATCACCACGACCATGATGAAAACCCGATCAGGAGCCCCCACGGACCCCTGGCCACCACATATCACCACCATCGCCCCCGAACTAGGACGGACCATCCACGCCTCCCTCCAACCCGGCATCTTCCCTGATGACTGGAAGCAGGCGGAAGTCAAGCCCCTTCTTAAGAAGCCCACGGCCGACCCAACGGACCTGAAGAACTACCGGCTCATCTCTCTGCTCCCTTTTATCGCCAAGGTCACCGAAAGACTCGTAAATGCCCAGCTGACCGCATTCATCGAAGAGAACTCCATCCTAGATGCCTCCTGGTCCGGATTCCGCAGCAACCACAGCACCGAGACCGCCCTCCTCGCCGCCACTGACGACATTCGCATGCTACTCGGCCATGGACACACCGCAGCCCTCATCCTACTAGACCTCTCCGCGGCTTTCGACACCATCTCACACCACACCCTCACAGCCAGACTGCACGACGCCGGGATACAAGGAACCGCCCTCAACTGGATCCGTTCCTTTCTCTCCGGCAGAACCCAGAGGATCAGACTCCCCCCCCCCCTTCCTCTCCGAACCCAGTGAGATCAACTGCGGAGTACCACAGGGATCATCGCTCAGCCCCACGCTCTTCAACATCTACATGGCCCCCCTCGCAGCCATCGTCAGACAGCATGGGCTCAGCATAGTATCATACGCTGATGACACCCAGCTCATCCTCTCCCTCACGAAGGACCCCGAAGACACCAGGCTCATCTTCCAGGAAGGAATGAGGGCCGTCGCCACATGGGTGAAGGATAGCTGCCTGAAGCTCAACTCAGAGAAAAATGAGGCTCTCATTCTGGAACTCTCGAACTCCGCCTGGGACGACACATTTTGGCCCCCTGCCCTCGGGCGTCCTCCCAAACTGACAGACCACGCCCGGAACCTCAGCATCATCCTCGACTCCTCCCTCACCATGAACCGCCAGATCAACGCCGTCGCTTCCACCAGTTTCAAATGCCTCCGCAGCCTCCGAAATACCTTCAAATGGATACCCCCCGAACACAGAAAAACCATCTGCCATGCACTCATAACCAGCAGACAGGACTACGGAAATGCCCTCTACTCCGGCATCAACAGGACCCTTCTACACAAGCTCCAAACCATCCAGAATGCCACAGCCAGACTCGTCCTCGAGACTCCACGGCATGAACACATGACTCAACACCTTCAAGACCTACACTGGCTCCCCGTCGAGAAGAGAATAACTTTCAAGCTTCTCACCCACACCTACAAGTCCCTCCATAACATCGGACCCAAATACCTCAACGAGAGAGTCTGATTCCACACACCCAAAAAGGAACCTCCGATCCGCCGACCTCGCCCTGGCAGATAACCCCCGCAGAAGCAGAAGCAGAGCAGGAGGTAGGACCTTCTACATCGCAGCCAAGACCTGAACGAGCTCCCAGTCAACATCAGACGCTCCCCGAACCTGCACGCCTTCAGGAAGTACCTCAAGACCTTGCTCTTCGACTGAGCCGGAGCTGCCTACCCCACCCCCCCCAACCCAGCAACTTGAGAACCTCATAGGTGAGTAGCGCGCTTTATAAACCCCCTGATTGATTGATTGATTGATTGATTGATTGATCTGCTTTCAGCCGGCAGAGTCCCTCAGTGAAGGTTAACAGGTAGAAATCAGATTGTATGGTTCAGGGAAAGGAAGCATTCATTAAGGGTAGTACAGGGTTTTTAGGGCTCTGGGAGGGTAATTTTAAAATTACAGTATATTAAATAAATAAACTTAACTTAGCATTTAATACATTAAAATGAACGATTAAATAAACCTTTTGGAATTGAAATCTACAAAAATACTTATAAGCATCCCTGTGGAGTTGAGTTACCGTAGATGAAAAAACTGTGATGTAAAGGTACTCCCAATGTACTTACCTTCAAGTAATGACTCCCGATGTAAATGTTGACAACGTAAGGACTGACAGGATCGTGGGCTCAAATTTAGAGAAGTATAAACACAGAGGAGCCGAGGAACTTAAAAAAAGCTTTGATATGACTCTCAAGCCCATAAATCTTTCAACTAGGAATCAGAAAGAAAAAAACACCATTCTCTGAAGGAAGTACCACGTCACCTTTTCCCTGAAGTTGATCATGGGGAGGGGAGAGGGGATGGGTCTGGGACTGCAATATATCAACTCTTTGCTCCTGAGTGTCCTCCTCCAGTCTGTGCTGCTACCAGAGAACGATAAACTTCATACTTATCTAGGTCAGAGATATATAACAGTGCCATGGAATATGTATCACCTGGAGGGCAAGCTTTGTTAACACAATATGTTGACTTCATAAATAGCCCTGGCCTATGCCGTTTGATAAACAAATTATTACAATTGCTTGGAGGGTGAGCACTCTTTCTGCGGAGACACATCAGGACTAGCCACAGCTGCAGCATCTAAAAAGTATGAAGATGTGAATACTTGTATGTGGCAAGCAAATGTGTCATGATGATACAGCAGTCCAGCACAAGGATGTATATGCACGCATGCAGCACCACCAATATGCTTCCATATGACATGACATATCCCTTTTTTTTATCATTTCAAGATGGCGAACTCCTTCTTGGAGCATTAAAAAAATTTGAATACAATATGTGTTCGCATTAAGAGTAGGTTCTTAGCACCAACTTGCAGCTGCCTGGACTCCAAAAAACATCCTCAAAGCACCGGGGAGGAGCAACAGAGATGTCAGTGGGGGAGGGTAGTCAACACCGCTGAGCAGCATGAGCAGCACTGGCCAGAGGAGAGGAGGGGGGATTAAAAAAAAGCTGGTGGGGTGAGCAACATGGAGAATCAGAGGTGGATTTTGAGTGGTGAAGCAGCACACGAGCAAGAAAACACATGAACGTCTATGGAGTGCTAGAAGAAAAAGGAAAAAAGTAGTTCCCCGAATGCAAGCATCATAGGACAAAAGTCTTATAATCAGACAACAGTAAAGAAGAAATGCTCCGTGTTGGACTTGGCCCTCTCTGCAAGGTCACCCCCAACCTTTTTGCCTTCCTGTTTTCTGAAATTTCTGTTGTCATTAGGATCTGTGTACTTTACCACTGCTAACCAATGCTCAAGTGCTTGTTCTCTCTCCTTTAAACACGTTAAAATTGAATTACACCAAATTAACATATTTAATTTACTTGTAAGTCCCTAGTAAAGGCCTGTAAATTAAATGTTATAAATGGGCCTGCAGCACTTATTGTGCCACCCACTTAAATAGCAATTTTAAACATCTCTCATGTCCACCATTGCAGCCTGTGTAAAGTTTAAACTGCCAAATCAGGCCTAAACTTCCCTTTTTAATGCATTCAAGTCACCCCTAAGGTAGGCCCTAAACAGCCCACAGGGCAGGGTGCATTGTATTAGTAGTGAAACTCTCCTAAATTTGTTTCTCACTACTGCGAGGCCTACCGCTCATTTGATACATGTCATGTTTGGTCTTAAAAGAATTGTAATTGAAAATCCTCTTTGATGGTAAAGTTGGATTTTAAATCAGATTTCTGAAATGCCTCTTTTAGAAAATTGGCATTTTCTTGTCCTAACCATTTGGTGCATGCACCCTGTGTCCTGGATCACATGACTGTGAATAGTTGGCCTTTCTGTATTGCGAGACAATGGGGGACTAATTGTTGGCAGGATGGGTCATCCTGCCAGGATGGGAAGGCGGAACAGGCATCTACCCTACTTACATTTCAGAGGAGCTGCTTCCAGCACACTCACAAAGAACTTGACAACATTGTTTGTCACCCCAGTCCTCTTTGAGCCTGGATTGGGGAAGGAGGGAAACTTCCAGAAACCAGATGTAGAAGGGTCTAGAAGTTTCTCTCACTTCAAAGGCGTGCGCCAGGTATAAATATTGGACCCTCAGACCAACTCTTCAGTTCACTCTTGGACCTGGAGAGGACACCCAGAAGGACTTCCTTTTATATGAGAGATCTTCCCTGCTGCTTGAGGCCTGCTTTGTATCACAGGGGACTACCCTGCTGCTACCAGAGGGCTGGCCTGCTTCTTGAGCCTTGCCTTGTTGCTTGATTCCAGAATTACCAGAGTAACTCCAAGGGCTAGTTGTCTGGCCTCCTGTTGTGACCTACAAGGACATAACAACCTCCAATAACCTCTAACCTGCACCTGGACCCTGCCTGAAGTGTGTCCTGCCCTCCAAGTGGTGGGTGCCCATCCTGTTCTGGATCCTTGGAAGAAGTCCTAAATGTGCCCAACAGCCAAAAAAAAAAACTTGGAACTTAAAAAATGTTCCACCAAAACGTGATCTGAGAACCAACAGGAAACCGGGACCTACTTGCTCACCGATCCTCACAAGGTGCAGCCTGACTTCACAGTAGCTCCTGCTACGTTCTTCTCTGCAGCAGCATATCCTGTTCAGTGGCCTCTCTTGGGAAGCGTGGATGGCCTTGTGAAGCCCTTATTGGCTACAGCCTGCAGCTTCGTACCACTGGAGGTTTTCGATTTCCAAAAAAGTAACTAAGTCCAAAAGTGACAATGTGACAAAATCTTCACCGCAACTTCATCCAGAGGCTCCCTGACATTGACCCCTCCTCCTCGGACGCCACCGGCTGCCTTGCCCCACTGGACTTTACCTTCTCATACATTTTTCTTTGAAATTCCTTTTAAGTCCGAAAGTAAGCAGAGACCAGGTCCAATCCACCTCATATATCTGAACCGTGCTCCATCACGGTCAACTATTACTTTCGACTTTGCTCTGGTCTCACATCACTAGATGCCTGCAGTTGGCACTTTGATATTTTAGGTGCTAATTTTGACTAGAAGCTTTAAAAATGTGTACTCCGGTTTTACTGATTGGGTTTAATTTGCTGTGGTGTCAAATTGTTTATAAAAATGTTCTCTGTTTTTCTAAATTGTGGGAGTTTTGTTGTGTTGTGTTTTCACTTTATTAATGTTTTTGTGCTACATAAATACTTAACACATTGCCTGTAAGCTAAGCCTTACTGATTTTGTGCCAAAGTACTAGAGGGTTAAGCACAAGTCAAAATAGTGACTTCTGTGGTTCACCCTGACAGATATTGTGGGTGTTGCTTGGGGAAGGTTTTCATCCCCCTCAAACAAAAACCCAATTTCCTACACTCCAGAAGCGGGACAAACAAAGAACAGGAAGGTAAGCCCTTTAATAAGAAGCAGGGAAATAGATGAGAAGCCACTCAATCAAGGGCATTCTGGAAACGGATCTGAAACAGTCTCACACATTATGTTGTTCTGTCCTGGGTATGGCTGTGCCAGGAAATATTGGTTGCTCCCAGATTTGAGGGAACAAGGTATAAGATATGTACATATTGCATTAACAGAACTTTGCATGACTGATCAACTCAAAGTAATATATTGTGTTTCTAATTATGTTTTTAATGCCTGGCTGGTACGTGGCACATTTCTGCAGTAATAGTTGCTGTGCCATGCGTAGCGTTGGTATTTTGCACTAGATTATAATGTGCTTCTTGGTTATTCGTGTTCTTGGAGAATCGTATCATATTTGGGGGCATATTATCAAGCCAGGCGATAAAATTATCGCCGCATTAGCGGCAGAAAACTGCCGCTAAAACGGCGATAATGGGCTTGATAATATGCTCTATGAAATTCCAATTGAAGCCCATGTTAGATGTCCTTCACATTCAACATGGGCTTCAATTGGAATTCCATAGAGCATATTATCAAGCCCATTATCGCCGCTTTAGCAGCAGTTTTCAGTAAATGGTGCTTTCATCGGAAACTGTGATCAATTTGTTTCATGCAAGCATTGGACTTTATAACATTTTTATGCCATTCTTCTAACACTGCATCAAGCATTAACTCCTCTTGGTTCGTTGCTGCCCTGCATACTGATAAGTCGATGAGTATATGGTCCAATATAAAGATGAGTGTGTATGGGGGGATGATGCACCCAATATTTATCTGCCTCTGTAAGGTGACAAGGATTGCACTTTGAACCCCTAATACTGATTTGGGGATAATGTGTTGTAATGCAGCAACACATTTTTTGTGTGATGTGCGCCACAGCACAAAGCTTGGCAAGGCAACCAATCAGAGACATCTTAAGGATTTTGGGGGCCCAGACCAAATGTATTTTGGGGGTCCCTGTTCGAAACAGCTTTGAATGTATGATTCAATTTCAGATCTTTCATGCCCTCTTTGGCCATAACCTTTGTTCACATGCAATATTCAAGAATAGTGATGTGTGTTTTCAATGTTGCACCGCAGCAGCAGTTCAGTAATATTACTGCAAATAATATTTGGGACCCCCTCCTATTTCCCATATGTGAGGTCCTATTGTGATCTAAAATAAACTTTTTTATGGGTGTTCCATGAAACATAAATACTGCATTTCTCTGCAAAATATCTGTAATAGACTCTAACACATCCCCCACATTAAAAAAATGAAAGGAAAACGGTATTTTAAACAGTCTTTGTAATAATTATTGAAAGTCATCAGGGCAAGACTCTGCAGAACAGAGCTGGTTCTATCAGGGCCCCCTAGAAGGCTGGGGCCCTGGGCCAGAGCCCACTTTGCCCATGCCTTAAAACGTCTCTGCAACCAATCTCTCCAGGGCCGGACAGAAGCAGCCCTGGCAAAAATGCTCAAACCAGCCCCGCTCCCATCGTCTCCTTGCGCAATCTCTCTCTTGCCATCCAGCGATACTTTCTCTGTCCTCTCGTCTGTGATTGCTTTGTCTCTGCCTTCCCCATGCCTCCTTGCCCATCTTTCTCCCTGTCTTGAAGCCTCCCCATAAATGTTGCATTGCTTTCTTGCGATGCGATCCATCTTGAGTCCGCAGGGCTGACACCTAGGTGTTTCTATTTTTCACCCGCATGGCCAGTATTTTAACCCCTTCGCCACGGCACCAAATTTGCCGCGGCGCTGGAGGGGTTTGGGGGGTTTGCGGCGCCGCCATGCTCGTGACGGAACCACTCCGTCATGAGCCACGGGCGCGCTGTGCTCATGACGGAGTGGTTCCGTCACGACTCCGCCCACTTGCATTGATCGCTCGCACAGGCGGGGAATCAGTGCCGCGTGGGCGGAGCGGCCGCCCATGGCCGCAGCATGACGGAACCACTCCGTCATGAGCACACGGCACCCGTGGCTCATGACGGAGTGGTTCCGTCATGAGCAGGGAAGGAGTTAATGATCCAGCCACATAAAGTTAGGAAAATCACCTAAAGCCGACATTTTTCCCCTTATCAGTGTCAACGTAAACAAGTAAATGTATGGAGCAGAGCCCTTTAAAATGTGTCCTGGAGCTGCCTTAATGACCCATGACTGATAGTTAAAGTAAACCAAGACAGCAAAGCCACATTAAAACGGAATATAGACGACTGTATAAAAAGTCCTATTTAAGAATTATGTCCCGGCCTTTGCAGAATCTTAAAACATAAACAAACGGGCAGCATTTTTCTCTGGGAGCGGTGCCAACCCTTTGGGGTGGGCCTTATTTTTCATGGGAGGAGCAGCTTCCTGTGCTGAGAGCCGGTACTACAGGTAGGGGCATGACGGGATCCCTGTGAGTAGAACGGAAGCGCCTTGACTCTGAACTCTATTGATAAGCACACATCCAACATTTAAAAAAAACACTGTGGCATTGGAAGAAGATGGACTGAGAATATCCCTGAGCAGTACAGTGCAAACCACATTTCAAGGCTTATAATTACTGGTCATTTCCATTTTTGCAAAGTAAAATGAGGTTACATTTATGTCTGTGTTTCTATAAGTATTGGTTTCTATCTAACTTTGGAGTCTGGTCTCACTGTGCTTTATAGCAAGAGCAACAACCTAACAGAGAGTGAAAAGACAAGGCCACCCACTGGGATCTGGTGAGGACCCTTGCAAGTTATATAGTTTAAGCTACTTTGCAGTCTGGTAATGTAAGCTGTGCTTGTACTGATGTGATATTAGTTAAGGAACCCCCCTGCTTGATGACCACAATCTGGTCCAGAGCTTCACAGGGGCTTTTGGTGCATTGGTTCATGGTATGTAGGGAGGTTTCACAGCAATTGAGGAGAGATATCATGCCTTGGAGCCCGGATTGGTGGTAGGCCTGCCACTCTCCTATCAGAACCACAAGTCACTTGAGGACACATGCTTCAGGATCAATGACCACAGTGCCACAAAAAAAAAAAAACAACCATCTTGTGGATCCCGTGGCCATAATATAGATAATCGAGTTGAGATACGAAGTTCTGATAAAGATTGAGAGGGTGAATGTACGTGGAGGCTCCTATAACAAGCCTCGTGACCCAGACTTGCACTTGCTGGACTGTTGGGGAGCAGTGTCAAGACATTGCATATGGCTGGGTCCAAACTGGTGTGGTGTGGTGAGCAAAACAACGATGGAGTAAGCTAGATCTGTGACTGGGGGTGAATGTTTGATTTGTTCAGCATTCCATCCATTCCATCCATCATTTGTTATTTTTGCATTGGTCACCCTAAGTGGGAAGTGTATGCCCAGACGTGGGTCCCTTGCTCACTGTGCCACTGGATTCAAACTAGCCTGGCTTATGAGGGGTGATACCCTGAAACTCGACCCAGGATGCTTGTTTCCAGTCCAGGGAGGACCTGGACTGCCAGATCGGGCTGGATCAAAACTGATTTGCATATGGCTGGGTCCAAACTGGGGTGGTGTGGTGAGCAAAAAAACAATGGATAAAACCCCACATCTATGACTGGGGGTGAATGTTTGATTTGTGAAGCATTCCCTCCATCATTTGGTCTTTTTGTATTTGTTGCCCTAAGAGGGAAGGGCATGCCCAGACGTGGGTCCTGTGCTCACTGTGCCACTGGATTCAAGCTAGCCTGGCTGATGAAGGTTGATACCTCGAAACAGGTCCCAGGATGCTTGTCTCTGGTCCAGGGAGGACCTGGTCTGGCAGTATGGGCTGGACTGTTCCCATGGGGAGCAGGGTTAAGACTGATTTGTATATGGCTGGGTCCAAACTGGGGTGGTGTGGTCAGCAGAAAAACGATGGATTTAACCCAGATCTGTGGCTGGGGGTGAATGTTTGAATTGTTCAGGATTCCGTCCATCATTTGGTCATTTTGCATTTGTCGCCTTAAGTGGAAAGGGTATGCCCAGATGTGGGTCCCATGCGCACTGTGCCACTGGATTCAAGCTAGACTGGCTGATGATGGGTGATACCCTGAAACTCGACCCAGGATGCATGTTTCCAGTCCAGGGAGGACCTGGCCTCGCAGTTCGGGCTGGACTATTTCCAGGGGGAGCAGGGTCAAGACTTATTTGCATATGGCTGGGTCCAAACTGTGATGGCATGGTGAACAAAGAAATTATGGATTAAACCCAGATCTGTGACTAGGGGTGAATGTTCAGCATTACGTCCACAAATAACAGCATTAAGATTCACCAATATGCCAATGATACACAACTTTACTTGAAAGTCTCCTCTGCTTCAAACATTCAACGCCTCTAACTCTGCATACCCATCATCCAGTTCTGGATGTCCAGCACCTGCCTGAAGTTCAACCCAACCAAGGCAGACTTCTGGTTATTTGCCAAGAACAACAAACAAACTAAAGTGCAAACCTACTCAATAACATGGAGCTTGACGGCTTCGATCCTAATCTTTCACCGAATGCCAATCACCTGGATTCACCATGGACATCAACCTCACTCTAAATGACACGTTGCGAAAGCGTAACAAAAATCAACGATGACCTGGAACCAGCTCTCTCTCGTAAAGAAAGTCAAGCCATTTCTTCCAGAAAGCAACTTTAAAACTGCTGTTCAAGTCCTCGTACTCTTGTATCAGGTTGGTGGTAATCCCCTACTCTATTGCCTGCCAGATTCCTTACTGGCACCCCTTAGATGCATCCTATATGCAACAGAGCGTCTCATCTGCGGCCTTAATAATAAATATGACCACATCACCTCCATCCTGATGGAGCTCCTTTGGCTCCCCTTGCTGGTCCACATCATCTTCAAAGCCAGCTGCATCACTTACGAAGCCATCATGACTAACACAACTCTTATCTTGGAACACAAGCTCACCATCTCTGGAGGTTCTCAGCACACCAGCAGCCAGGACAGCATCAGACTGGAGAGTAAGAATGTAAAAAAACAATACAAAGAAAGCGGGCCTTTTTCATCCATGTACACAGAAACTGGAATAACATCCCGTATCCAGCAGGACTGCCTCAACATTTCTCCTATTTCTGAAAGGGTTGAAGCATCACCTCTTTACAGAACACTATATCTCAATGCATCCACAACCCAGCTATCTCGCCTATCACTTGTTGACTCTATGTTTGTTTTTGACCACACAAAGCTCTCTGCAGCCTCTTGACTAGGTTTGAGATATATAGATACCACATACGTACATTAGTGTACTTCACAACAGAACCAGACTATGTTACACACTTTTTAAGGCACTGTGAGATAATGTGATTTGTTCAGAATCACAAGGAGTTAAGCAGGGGCCGGGTTTCGAGTCTGGTTTCTCAGGTTCAAAGTCAGCAGCTCTAGTTGTTAGGTCACATCTCTTCCCATTTGTGTTGCATGACAGCCAAGATGGACAGCAGGGGCAGCCAGTGGCGCACCGGGGCCAGCAGGGTGTCAGCCCTGGGGTGCCATGCTGGGCTCAGGCTGTGTCAGATGTTGGCAGGCACAACACCAAGATTGGCTGCACTGCCAGAGAACAGCACCCCAGCTCCCCTGAAGGACAGAATAAGCATGCGCTTAGGGATGGACAGGACTTCGAGCCCACCCTTGCTCAAACTGGCTAGTCACTCCCATAGCTCACTCAATAGGGGGTGCAGCTCCTCTTGGGGTGTGGCCTGTTCCTGCCTGAGACGTTCTTTATAACCAATCATGTGCAGCATTTTAATGGCTAATGTACCTCCCACATACTACTATAAAGCACCAAAGTAACCCCAGAGGTGAGTAGTACTGTGTGATTGTGGAGAATGTTTTGTTTGGAATATATCTCTTTACAACGCATGCTTTAGATCACATGCCATTGCAACACGGTCTTTACAACAACCGCGTTGTTACAACACGAACCATTACATCACAAGTCGCTACAACGACTTGCTGTAGGGGGCGCACTGGACTTAGGAATAGTATAATTTACTATTCTTCCTCCAGTTTGTGCAACAGCAGCGAAAGTGTTGAATTGTAAATCCAACACCTTCTGCCCCCTACAAGTCGTTGTACCGACTTGCAATGTACTGGTTCGAGTTGTAACAACGCGGTCATTGCAACAACCGCGTTGTAATTTCATGCGACCTAAAACATGCATTGTAAATGCTGATTCCCTCTTGTTTGTGGTTACTGCATGCATGTGGTCCTCGGTTCATGCTTGAGTCTGCATTATAGCAGCTCAGTTACACAATGTCTTGGAAATAATAATTTGGATTTATCATCTGCATCCGATTCTAGGGGCCTAATACTCCGTGGAACATAAGTACCGGTGGGGTCCACCAACGCTCACTGGCACAAATTAACCACTGTTGAGATACTGTTATCTCCTGGACAACCTCATATTTGTTTCCGCTACACAGTAAAGGGACACCAGGCTTCAAGAATAAGGCTAGGCCCCTGAAGTACTCTTCCTGAGTACAGGTTAGGATCCTATGGAGGTACCAAGCATCAAACATGTGATCCTCTACAGCAGCAGGGGTGAGGACGCCAGGGCAACCCTTATATGGATGAGTTTACCCGTAGAATCTCTGGCATCAGTGGTAGTCAAGGAAGACGCTCTGGCTCCACCTTCCGAATGAGCCAACTTCCTGCTGACAACTCATTGCACATGTACATGCACCTAACATTCGCATCTGTCTTCACCTTCTCAGCTCTTCAGAAATCCCACACTCTAGTAATCATACATGCCTTCTCCATGTGATCCTCCCAACTTCCACAACGCATATGTTTCCTCGCTCTCTCTCTCATTTGTTAACTCCCACTCCCCCCTTCGACACCAGTATCTTGTTTTCACCCTCGTCACCTTCCTGCTCCGCGCCCCACTCCCCGTGTTTATCGTCTGGCTTGAGAGAGCAGCTATCGCTAGACAATTATGTGAGCATTACTAGAGGGTGGCTTTGGCGCCGCCCACAAGTTGGCAGCCAGAAGTACGTTTTAATTGTGCTTCCACTAAAAAGGGATTGTTCTCGAAGTAGCTATGACACACACATGGCATTGTAATGCTATTAAAGTATGTTAGAGAGCTAGATAATTTATGGTGTATTGCTCTTACAGCAGCACAGATGGGAGGAGGGCAGTCATTAACCTACATGGATGTTTAAGTCTGGCTTGACAGTGAAACCTTTTGACCTTTTAATCTACAGCAATATTGCTACAGTTCCTTGTTTCCACACAAATACATATCCATTCCCATGCTATTTACTTGTAATGCTTCACATCACCATACGCCTATTGGCATTGCCAATGCTTGTTTAAATGTTTTCTCTTACTGTTTATTTTTGTTTTTCAAGGGCCTGATAGCTTTCTAATGCTGCGAGACTGCTTAAATCCTTTTCAACAACGCTTGCTCCACGCATGTTTTCCCCTCCCTGTGTTTTGAAATTTTTAATTTATTTCTAATGATGACCTGGCTGCTGCCAAGTACTGCTGGGCCGCACAGGTAATTTAGTTGCTTTTTTAATTTTTACAATTTTATTTATTGTTCTAACATGGCAAGAAAGGTAATTGAAAAATTTCCTCCATGCATCATGGCACGTGCACATGCCTCAGCCTTTGTATGCACTTGTGTCACAACACAGCATGCATTATGATGCGCATGTATTACGGCGTATGGCAGCCATCTTGGAATGGTTTTTTGGGTTTTAGGAAGCCCATTTTCAAAACTGCAGCCATGCACGCAGATGCATTTGCATGCTAGTGGAGACAAGCATTGGCAAGGCCAATTACTTCGCTTTAAAGCTGAGACCTAGTGACTTTTCCAGTGCCCCTTTCCTCCTGAAACCAATAAAAGGAGTGATATATTATGTTACATTAATGATTATTTAATAAAGTTCATGGGTACTATAGGTTTCATGGCGCTGTAAACTGAAATGAAAACGATGACTGAAGTTGAACAAAAACTATTCCATGAAGGCCTGCCTAAAGAGCCAGGTTTTCAGGAAATTTCTACATTTATAAAGATTGTTCTCCTGTCGTAAGTACAGTGGGAAGGAGTTCCACGGTCCAGGGGCCACCACTGAGAAACTGCACCTCTCATTCTCGCCCTCCTACAAATAGCAGTGGCTAGGATATTCAGGTCAGCAGACCTCAAAAAGCGTGCTGGCACAAATCTCCTTATTGTATTGTTAAGAAATGGCAGCGCCAGACTATAGAAGGCTTTGAATGTCAAACAACACATCTTCAATTGTACCCTCTGTTTAATTAGCAGCCCATGCAATTTTTCTTAAAACAGAGGACAAATGAGACCTTTTCGGAAGTCTAAAAATTAGAAGTTTCGCCTCATTTTGAATGATCTGAAGTCTCTGAGTCATCTTAGCCGGAAGCCCCAGGTAAACAGTTCACATAACCCAACCTAGAAAGACTAGTAGCCACAAGGGCTTCTTGAGGAAGAAAGTTGGTAAGCTTCCTTATAGGTTCAAAAGGAAATTCAGCTGGCCAGTACGGGCTGGACCACAGATCGACCTGATCGTATAACATAACAATCTCAGTCTTGTCAGTGTTAAGTTTTAGCTGGTTGTGATTCATTTAATTCCAGTTGAATTTCATAGAGTTTTGGACAACTTCATGAACGGTAGACGACACTGACATGCTGAATAAGAGTTGAGAGTCATCTGTGTGGTTATATAAGCGGCAGCCTTTCCTGGACAGCTCACTGACGAGGGGCCTAATGCAGATGTTTAACATGTGAGGTGACAGTGCAGAGCCCTGAGCTGAGAAGACGCGTTGTACCACGTGCCCAGTCCTCAAGGAATTGCGTCATGCAGCTCAAAGCTGTGCCCGTCAACCCTGCCGCTCTTAGTCGATCCAGCAAGATTAAATGGCCCACTGTATCAAAAGCAGCCGACAGTTCCAACAGCATCAGTGCCATTATCATCCCTCTTAGGACTGACTTTAGCACTGGTGGCGCTAGTGGCACCTGGTGCGACAATCTTTTTTGGCACCCTTCCTGCCTGTGACCTGCTTCTGTATTACCTCATTACCACCCGACAAAAGTGCCCCTCATCTCGCCATAGCCTCTCTCACGTACATTTAATTTGTTTTAAAGCTCTGGTAAAGGCTGGTTAAACTAACTCAGATCTGCTTTGTGCAGCAGGCATATGAACCCTCTGAGCTACTTTATTGTGAGTCAAAACACCACTAGACAAAACTCCAATCCCTCACAAGATGTTATCTTGACATTTTTATTGCTGCCTGAAAGCTGAACACATAAGGAATTCTGCAGCAGAAGCTTTTAAATCATAAATTATTGATAAACACAGCGCCCACCCCTTAGGTCAGTGCCCCCTCCCCCCCCAGGTCAGAGCCCAGTGCGGTTGCACCTGTCACCCCGCCCTAAAGCCTGCCTTGATGCATCTAACTCAGTCCATCAGCGGTGGACAGCATCACAGCCTCCGTTCCATGGCCCGGGTGTAAAATCGAATCGTTGTGAGTGCCTGCACAGCACTTGCGCTATATGCGTCTCCAGATTTTTGGCAACAAGGGGTTAGAGCGATATTTTTGAACAATTTTCGGTAATCACTATTTTTTTTGCGAAGTCGAAGAACCACTGTGCGTTGAAAGGATTTAGAAACCTGTGCTTTAGTTAGCGATGTATTGAGCACTGTCATCAAGTTGGTTAAGAAAAATAGCCATTGTCTAAGCTAGTGGTAATTTGATGTGTATAAAATAAGCGGTCATTGTAGCATTCTGAGATAGGTAAAATGAGTAACCATTAAGGTTGGTAATAAAAGCGTCCGTTATCTACGCTCCTAGTTATAATATGAGGTATTTAATAAATGGGCATTATTACCCTTCTGAGATATATACAGAGTGCCCTTTAAGATGAGCGGTAATAGCATCAATTATCTGGGCGCCTGAAATAGTCTGCAGCGTTTAATATTAATTCTTATTATTGACCATTTTCGATCAATATAAGGAGTACCACTCGACTAATAATAGCGCCTAGTATTCCTGGACTCTCTGTGTAGTAGCCATTATTTTTTATTACAGTGGACCACTTCAAAATGACGGGATAGGAAAACGAGGGCATGTGCAGTATCTCAGGCCTAGCAATATGGAAACGTTGCACTTGGCGGTAGGTAGCACCCCCTGCCTTCAAGGCGCTATCATTTCTCTCTCGCTCCGCTGCCTGCTCCACACCATATGGCCTATAGCTATGGCCGTCCCGTCTGCCCGTCCCAGGCCGTTTGCATTCATTAGGTCTCGCCTGACCCAGCGCATGCGCTGGTCTGGTGAGACTTATTGAGAGGGCTCCAAAAAGTGCTACCAGGCCAGCATAGAGCTACAGTGCATGTGCGCGGGCGCGCGCGCGCCGCGTTTTACCGCAATTACTTGCACTTTCGCGGTCGCAAGGCCGCTTTGATGTTGATCACGATCGCAATTGCGATCACTTTCACTTTCGCGGCCGCAAGGCCGCTTGGCATAGCCAATAGGTCTCGCTTTTGGGACCTTATAAGTATTTAGTTACGCAACTGTTGCATGGCTACACACTTATAAAGTCCCAAAGGCGAGACCTATTGGCTATGCCAATGCTTGTTTTTAGGTCTCGCCTGCCCCAGCGCATGCACTGGTCTGGCGAGACTTATTGAGAGGGCTCCAAAAAGTGCTACCAGGCCAGCCTAGAGCTACAGTGCATGTGCGCGTGCGCGCGCGCTGCTTTTACCGCAATTATTTTCACTTTCGCAGCCGCACGGCTGCTCTGATGTTTGATCGCGATGGCGATCACTTTGGCGGCCGTACGGCTGCTTGTCTTTCTTCTATGTAAGGGGTTGGTCGGTCCTATCGGTTCTTTCTTTCAGGACCGCACTAATGTAATCTAGGCTAACTCGGGCAGCTTGTCTACCTTGACGTTTTTTTTTCCAGGTTCAACATCTGGCCATGAATGCACTTTAGCCTCTTCTAAATACATTGAGAGGCACAGAATCAATGAATCAAAACCACTTTACCAATCAGATTCCTTTGAGTAACCTATTACGTATGGGGAAATCAGAAACTGCAGTGCATTTCATTTAAGCATTATTGTCAATGACAAGGACCTCTCATTCCCTCTTATCGAGCACATATAAAAATAAAGTCCTTTCTGATGATACTACTTCACTAAAATAACATGGGCACCTAATGCATGCACTTTTTCAGTAGATTGAAATAAAATTAATTTAATTCATAGATGAGAGTCCTACTCAGGTGAACGCATTTTTTATAAAGATGAGACCAAAATTAAAATTTGACGCCTTTAGAATATGCAGTCAACTTAAAAAAATCAAACAAATCCCAGGGCATGTTATTTTGCTGATCTTCAGCACGAAAACAAACCAAGCCACAGGGGCTCTGCCTTTCTGTAACCAAGCACAGTCACATATTTGTTCAACTATCACAGTCTGTGTCATGTGAATTTACATTCCTATATTTTAATTTCCCTCACCCCCACATCATGGATCATAACAAATTCCTAATCGACAACTAACTCAAGAATCGTTTTAGGCAGAATTATTTGTGTTCAAAGTAAAAATACATATTATGTATTTACAAAAGAGACTATCTGTTGATGTCTGTGCCCAAGATTTATAAAAATGGAAGCACTTTCAGGACGCTTTTATATGTAACAACAGCGTGCAAAAAATGACCATGTTTACATTTAGGAATACATTGGTTATATTTATAAGTTTCTATCAATTGATTTGGTAACTGTCAAGCTGGCGGCCTGTTCTTTCCACAGTACATTAATAAGCCCCCCTCTCCAATATCATGACGTTAATCCTTTTTTATTATGTTTATTTTTTATTTACTTACTCTTGATCTGGATTGTGGATTTCTATTTTCTCTACCTTCAAGTCGGCCCCAGAGAGCTGCGCTCGAAGAGCAAGAGTCACACGCCCAGCACAGTAGGCCCATCCTTGAATCCCTATTGGTCACTCAGGACCCAGGAGCTAGCACCAGCAAAAGGCGGGAATAGTCAGAAGTCCAGAAACCTCAGAATTCTAACCCCGGCTATCCCTTGAGCCTTTTAGATGTATCCTCTTGACACACCCCCTTCAGCACAGGTTGGTATATGGAAAGGGATATTTCTTTGGCCAGCAAGGAGCAGAGTTGAGCCATGAACCTGTCCTCACACAACGGGGACCTGCCTATTTGTCTCTTGCTAGCGTTTCAGTGCATACTTGCAACAATTGTGATAAGGGTCTGTAACATAAAGGCACTGTCCTCTGAGGCAAGATTACAGGCTCAGCCACCATGGCTAGGCCATGATTTTAAATCCATTTCAAGGAAGCAAGGCTTTTATTACAACGGATCACGCTGCTAGGGCCGATGCTCATTCCTTGTGTATCTCAGAGGGACAGATTTGAAACTCTCAAATACACATTCACAATTGTAGTCTGAACAGTGTCTGCAGACAGCCTTCCCTGCTGTCTAAAATAGAGACTTTTAAAAGTTGCAAGTTGAGCTGAATGGAAGTCTGTTTGACTTTGCTGACTCATCTGAAAAGCACTGTAATTTGACAAACGTAAGATGCTAACTCTTGTCCATACAGACAAGAAATAAAACAAGTAATTCCTTACAATGCGATGTTGTGTTGCTAATTAAATCTCGGTTGCTAAGATTGTACTCATTATTTAGCAACAATTACTTCTTCAGATACATATGCTATGGAAATCTTTCCTGCACTCGATAGGTTTCAGACCTGTTTGTTTGGACTCCATTTTGCAAGACCTGTAAAAGAAACATATCCACCTGGCCACTTGGACCTCTGTTAGATACTCAAATTGGATTATAGCTATCCACTACTTAACAGTAGCCGATCACTACATCCTTCCCTACAGTGCCACCAGTGTGGCCTGTGAGTGTGTGTAGTGGTGCTATCAAAGCTGAAATACAACAAAACCTTTAAAATAAACTAAATTACCACACTCTTTGGGCAAGCCTCTGATGTGAAAACATTGTCAAGGGGACTCCTTCCCTCAGGGGCGATAGAGCTGCTACATCCTAATGGCATACCAGTGCAATTGCTAAATTTGAGATCTGTCTGGAATTAAAGTACTATTTGTAGATTTATTAGACTCATCTTTGTTGAACAAAACGTGTCCCGGTGAGAAAACTAAACGCTTACATTAATCAATGTGCTACCAAATATATCAATGCCTTACAACATGGAACCACAGCCATATGTCCATAGACATAAACATCATTCAATGGCTGTTCTGTCCCCCATGTGGGAAGATGCTACGGATAATAAGCAGGATTGTCTGTCCGCATGCTTATCTATTCCTCCAAATGTTACTGAATAAATGCCCATGTGAAAGTGCTTCTTTTGAATAATTGTTCTCCCATAATTTTAATGGACTTGAACATTCATGAGCTTTTGATACCCCTACTCACCCATCCGTGCTGCCAACAATACATGCCTTCTCCAGGAAACCTACCTTTTCCCAGAACGTGTCTGTTCTTAGTCCCTGCTAGTCACAGCATGAGTAGAGCTGGGCTTTCCACGCCTTTCTACTGGATTTATCTTTCTTTAGCAGTGTTACACAAGTACTTACGGGGTGTGGACGTGCACCCCTTAGCCCGTTTGCCCTGGAATTCTTCTTCTGACACTGCAAGCACAGTTTTGCTGCAAAGCTGATAAACCTGCAAAATGCAACACCCAGTCCTTGAATAGAGGTGGAGTGTGGGATTGTTTGAGTTTATCAAACATACAGTAAAAATCAAAGAAAATTCCCTCTTGCCTCTTAAGATGCTCGGTCCCCTAATCTATGTAAAACAAGCATTGGTATAGTCAATAGGTCTCGCTTTTGGGAACTTATAAGTGTTTACCCATGCAACAGTTGATGTTGTTGCACCAAGGATATTGTGCTGCATAACTAAATACTTCTAAGGTCCCAAAAGCGAGACCTATTGGCTATGCCAATGCTTGTATATTTTTGTCTCCCGGTCTTGGCCGAGGATGGAGTGACAACTGAGACAGTATTCTGAGGTGCTGATTGACAGGAACAGATTCCCTCCAATCCTAGACAGTCGTTGTGGCGACGCTGAGTGGCCGGTGGTAAATGGGACGTGAACGCACAGCCGCACCTGTGCTGAAGCAGGACAGGTGCTGTGCTCGCGGGAGCACGTGCCTTCACTGCAGCCGTAACTGGAGCCCCGGTGGGCTCGCGCCTGAAGCCGCACCCACGGCCTATGACCCCCAGAGTTCAAGAACAGCATTTTAAAAGCTCAGAGGTCCAGCGAGTCCCTGTCGTGAAATACAGCGACAGGGAGTCACTGGCCACTTCCATCCTTCCGAGGTTGATGAAATGAGTACCACTCAGTGACAACATCCATCTGTTTATAGTGCCAAGAAGCCCCTGAGGGTGAATTTGCGCTCTACATGTAAACTTGCCATTGTCGAAGTTCTGTAAAATGATGCTTGCCCCAAAGCCATGATTTGATTGACTGTTATTGATAGCAGCTTACCGTATCGATCACAAACAGTGCTTCCTTTACAGCAGATATTGATTGGACTGCGCCCTCGTACCACTGGGATTTGTGCAGAACGCAGCATTCTGCCGCTCCCACGTTTCACACTCCCTTAAGTGAGTGTTCCTGTTCCTAGTGGTCCTGTTCACCCCACTGTAAATTCTGGACTAAGGCAACAGAGAAGAAACACGAAGCCTGGACCGGAATAAATACCAGTTTCGTCGTGCAAGCTGGCATCCTGCTCACATTTTAACACTAATGTCGGCCGAAAACACTGTCAGGTAAATCAAATAGTCCAAAAAGTTTGAAGGGACCTGAGACCTGACCGACAAATTAAAGGATGCTAAAACATCCATGCTAAGAAACCGGTGCAAAGTTTAGTTACTGCAGCCAGGATGACTGTGTGACTCAGATGTAGCATTTGTTCATACATGCAGGTAAAGAGCCAGCAACAACTACATTTCCCACAACGTTTCTGCATTTGTGTTGGGAGGAGTCAATATCAGTCTTTGGGTGGTAACCTGCATTAGATTTCCAAGCATAAAATGGTATCATGACCTTTCGCTAATGCAGTAATAATGCATTACTGTACATAGGCCGTCTACATGATGTCTTTGGTTAGGTCTAGTTAAGTTTGTTTTGGAAATGATGGAACCACCCTTCTATGATCTATGGTTACCTAGTTATTGTGTTTGGAAGATCTGGATGCAACTAACTCCAAACAAGGGAGCCAAAAAAATGCATACACCAGCTTCAAAGGGGTCTCATGTGGGGGTCTTTGGGCAGTCAGGGGTTACTGGCGGGGTCGGACTGGGACAAAGAATATAATCCACAGGGCCAACGCTTAATTTAAGCCCGTGGTTTCCGGTGCTCAGCACCAGCACTTAATTGTGAACACCGGCACTTATGACAGTCTGACACATGGTGGCGCTGTCTGTCTAATTAACAGTTGTTTATAAATTTAATATACATTACAAATGGCTAATACCTGTTGTCCAAGCCATTTTTATAGCTTTGGGTGCCTGGAATAGTTTGAATTCTCACACTTGTAGGAGTATGATGCTTAGAAGTTGTTTTGGTACTGTCTTTGGCAGAGATGGCAGGGGCAATGGGTAGTACAAGTTTCGGAGGGCTCCTGATGAGGGACATGGCACTTCTTTTTTTTTTTACAAATTAAGCACTGCTGGCACCATAATAAAAGTGTACCCCATTAGTGAAGAAGGTAGCTAAAAAGAAGTGGCACCATCACTGAAATCAACCATAAAACCGGCCCACAACTGCTAAAAAAACAACGGCCTACACACTGGGCTGGCAGACCAGCCCACTGGGCACTGCCTGATTGCCCTATAGGCCAGTCCGACTCTGTTTACTGGACAGTGTTGTATATGGGTCCCGTTGTTTAGCATTCGTATTCAAGGGCAGATCACTGTTGCATTCCCTCTGGCACTTGATTGTAGACAAGTAGAAAGGGGAACAGTAAAGGTGCACTCAAGAAAGCGAAAGAGGTCAGAAAAGAAACACAGAATCTCAGCGTAAATACCAAAATCTCAATATCTAACTTTAGGGTCCAGCCAGAGCTAGAACGCCAAACAGCAATGCAACTTTCATTTACAGTCAACTGAAAGGAGCAGATCAACATAGGACATAGAGGGAAAGCAAGTGCTGACGTCTCCTGGATCCACATTCCTCCTCAAACATTGTACATCTCCATAGAAACAGGCGATAGATATTTAGCACGCTGACCCTATGGACAACATCATTGAAAGGAGCAGTGCTTGGTCCTACTCTGGAAACTTCATAACTGGTAGAGTCTGTCTGTATGGAAGGACCTTTCCATGGAAAGGGTGTGTTCTACGCTAGGCGTACTGATGGCATACTTCAGCATGAAGAGTCTGTAAAGGGATGCTGTGTAGCAAGCTGGGCGACTCAGTGGTTTGAAGCCTCGACAAGCTTCCAAACAGCTCAGGTCCACCCAGAAGGGTCCGTGCTGCAGTTCAGGATCTTTCGAGGCTCGGAGTCCAAGGTCCGTGGACATGGGGGACGATCACCCACATTTAGTCAGAACATAGTTCACTGGAGTCTAAAACAGTTAATGAAACTACTAATGTGTATTAGTTCAATGGGGGAGATGTAGTGGTCCAATGCCCAGAATGGAATGCTTTGATAATGCCCTAAATCCTAAATTCAAGGCTACAGGAGTCAAAATCGAATGTCAGTTTCTTGCGGTAGGTCACCGATGAAGTCGAGGGGACTTACTGACTCCAATGGCTTCACCAGCCTTGCTGGGTCCTGGGTTTTAGGTTTAGGTTTTACCAGCAACTTATATTAAAATACATCTGAAATTGTAAGGGTTAAAAAGGTGGTTCAGATGGTTCTGGATGCAGGGTGACGTCCCCAGCCAAAACAACTAGATTCCATGCAGGGGGTGTGAAGGCGTGCACATCTATAGGGCCTCTGGGACTAGGAATGACATGGGATGGGCTCTCAAAGAGAATGGGACACACTGAAAATGGTGCAGGGTCACTAGGTCATCAAAGACTGTTCACATTGTAGTTCCATGGCCCAGATGTTGCTTCGTTGGCTCTTTCCTTCTCCTGGCCAGCTGTGCTGTTGGAATCACGTGGGTCATGTACGACATTATTTCTTTGAAATATTCTCCTTACAGACACAGCATCCTGGGCAGATCTGTGTGGCACCAGGCTTTTGTCATTGTAGACTCAGACCATTCCCATTTTCAGGCAGAAGAGCCCTCGATCTCTCCTAAGGGCGATCATTCAGGACTTCATGCGGGAATCCAGGCTTTCACCAAGTCTGACAGGAAAGCAGGAAAGGAATGCTTCTGCCGGCATGTTTGCTCTGCACTGGTGCACAGAGTTCTCTGGGTGTGCAAACAGGCTCAAAAGGGCCCAGATGTATCCCACATTGATGATTAAAGTAGGGAGTGAGAGCTAACCAAAATGCTGCCTTTTAAAAAAAACTTTCACTCACTTTTCCAGTGCTTGAGAAGTGCGTCTTCCTTTTTAGATCAACTACCAGACAGCATAGGTGTTTGCTTGCGAAACACATATCATGGGCTTACCATGAACACACAGGAGCTTGCATCTCACCCATTGCTTCCCATTGGTTGGCTTTACTCTCACTCTTATTTGCTTGCTTTCTATTCGATGGCTGTCCTTGTTTCAGACTGTCAATCCTGGGTTTGTCCCTCTCATGGAGCATAGCCTCTGTACCATCAATTTGATATGCTGGCTTCTGTACTTCCTCTGTTTGCTTTTAAAGGGATCCACTTTTTTCCTATTGTTTAAGTACTCCACGAGACTTCTTTTGTTTCCCAGCTGTCAACCTCTAGTGTTCTTCACTCCCCCTTGCAATCTCTTCCCATGTATTTCTCCACCCCACCCACACCCCTATGGCTCAAACTCACCTGTGTGCTCCCTCTGCCCCCAAGCGCTCCACATTGCTCTCTTTCAACCGTGTTCTCTCTCTCTTCTCCCCCGCCCACTGTCTTTCTTCACCTACAGCCCCCCAACCAACCAACACTATCGATTTATTTTTAAAGGCTTTTCCCCTACATTTCAAAACAGCGCTTTCGCATTACTTTTCAAAATGTACCATTCCATTTCAAATGGGTGAATAAAAAAGGTGTTCTTTTGACATGGCATGACAGTTGCATCATCACGTCTTTTTTTAATTTTTAGCTTAGCTGCGTAGCAGTCATGATGCTGTACAGCATGGCTAAAAAAGCTAAAAAAAAATTAGCAAGTCCAATAGGTCTTAATGGCTAGACCTATTACCTTTGCCAATGCTTGTTAGACACTCTCTGGAGTACAGCGTGACAGACAATCCCAATTTTGATAGAAAAGGCTGGTTTTAGTTACCTGCAGGTCATACTGAACCCCACGCAGGCCTTGAGCTGCAGGAAGCCTACTGTAATAAAGAGAATTGCCCAGGAGCCTCGAACAACCAACAGGATGGACAGGTTTAGAGAGGGGGGCAGAGAATTGGGGTATGTAGGTGGACATGTCCACCCTGACAAAGACAGCATAAAAGAAAGAGTCACCATCTTGTGCAGCTAATACGGTGCCAAGAACTCCCCAACATTCCTTAATCACAAGGAAAGCTCACCCTCTTGCACACACAACTTCCATATAAATCGAACAAATGATCAAGGCACGTGACCACATTACCTGGAAAGAACCTATAGTCATGCTTTCCGAAGAGGGGAAGGTAAAAAATGCCCCTGCTCTAGACTACTCGTCGACTTCAGCCGCCACCACTGGTCACCACGTAGTCTGGCATGAGGGTTCAGTAGGCCCTCCCACTCAGATGGAGGTGTAATTGGGATGTTCATCAGTCATAAGAGCATACCTCTAATGATCGGCAAAGTCATAGATAGAGCACCTACAGCAAACTCACTTGATTGCCAAAGTCAGAGGAAGAAAAAAAAAAGCCTAGTCAGAAAGAAGCATGTGGACAGGAATGCGCTGCTTTTCCAAGCCATGGGAAGACTTTTGTCCCAATCCTGACCACGACCGGCCATTTTCAACATACAGGCCTCTAAAGACTGACACTTCTGGGAGTCAACAAAACGGTAGCAACCTGTTCCCGAGAAAGCTTGGCACCTTGAACTTTGTGGATGCGATCTGGAGCCATAATGGGTCCCCTGATTGCCACCTGTAATTCCATTCTATCCCACTGCAGCCAATGTATACTGGATGCTCCAATGCCAAAAGAAGCTGCCCAGATCTCCTTTCACCAACTATTAACACCTTTCCAGTGTGGTGGGACTTTACTAGGTTTGTTAAGACTCTTCTCATCAGTGTTCTTGTTAGGTTGAGGATTAAGACATAGGGTCAGGTGGTATACTTTGTATTAGAACATTGGAATGTGGAGCACTCCATTGTAGACAATGGAGTGCTTCGTGCTTCTACGGGCCGGTAAAGGCCCGCGGAGCAACATTCCAATGTTTTACAAAAGCCTCTCGAAGCTCGAGGGGATTTAAATCTCCTCGAGCTTCGAGAAGCCTTTGTTTAATTTGTTAGAACATTCTGCCCTCTAGTGGCAGAATGTTCTAATAGCCTTATAGCCCTTCGTAGCAGGGCTATACCACTATTAAAGTCCCGCTGCTTTTGTTAAAGTCCCTCGCCTTCGGCTCGGGCCTTTAACGCTGCAGCGGGCCTTTAATAGCCGGTATAGCCCGCTACGGCGGGCTATAAGGCTATAACATTCTCTCTCTCACCTACATTCTATCAAAAGTGCTCAATTGAAGACAATGGAGTGCTCTGGGCTTCTAATGGCCGGTAGAAGCCCGGACCTCCAACATTCCAATGTTGTCGTTCACAGTTGTTGCTGTAATCAAAGGCCTCATGGCTCCCGAGGGGAGTTCAATCCCCTTCGGCTCCGTAAGGCCTTTGTTCTATTTGTTAGAAAATGTTGCCCTCTAGTGGGTAGCGGAATGTTCAAATAGCCATATAGCGCTCTGAAGCTGGGCTATACCAGCATTAAGTCCCGCTCCCTTGTTGTAGGACCTCGTCTTCGGCTCAGGTCTTTAACCCTGAAGCGGACATTTAATGGCCGGTATAGCCCACTATGGCGGGCTATTAGGCTATATTAGCTCATTGGAATGTTGAGAGCTTCATTTAAGACAATGGAGCAGCTCCGGGCTCATAATGGCTGGTATAAGCCTTCTATTACATTCCAATGTTTGGCTTTCTATTTCTCTCTTTTTAATTTAGAATATTCGACCGTTAGCGAGTAAAATGTTCTAATAGCCTTATAGCCCTTCTGCCCCGGGCTATACCTGTTGCTAAAGGCCCTCAACCTCGTTATAGGCCCTCGCCTGCGGCTCAGGCCTATAACTCGGGTTCAGGTCCTTTACCAAGCAGTAAAGCCCTTAGCAGCGGCTATAAGGCTATATTAAAGAGCCTGGAACCAACTTCTTGCCTGGCTCTCTCTAGATTGAAGCAGAGCTCTTCTGTTTGGGCAGGAAATGCCTAAATTCCAATTATTGGTCGGAGCTGTCAAGCATGTCCGCTTAGGCATAGAGGCAACAATGCCTGCTCGGAGAGGGTGTGCCTGCGCAGCTGGGCGCACAATAAGGAAAGCTGACTGCAGTCACATTAATGCCCGGCCCTCCAGACCCATGACTCGCCCGCCAGGAGCGCATGTGTTTCCTGTCAGCGCGCGGCGCCCTCGTGGGGAGCAGCCACGCAGACAGGCGCCCCTCATCTCAATTGCTAATGAGTAAGAATTGGATTTGGCCCAGCGCACCGTGTCTAGTGTCCAGCTGGATCTGCAAGGTCAAAGGTCAGCTCCTGCCCTGAACCGCTGCCGCTGAGAGGGCGACAAACCTCCTCCCCGGAGCTTTTGACATTGATTACGAATATCTCTCTGTCAGAACTTCATTATGAGGGCCACGCGCGGGAGGAGGCATGCGGATAAGGACAGACAACCCATCCATCTGCTGTGTTCTGCCCTTCAGTCTGACAAATGGGGCTGTGGACGCCATGCTTCGCAGTGGTATGGACACGCCCTTTACCTTGTGGCACTGGGCCTGGACGCAGAGAGGCTCTGAATCCATAGCTACACGGGCTGTGCGCCGAGGACGGGTCGGACTGGGACAGGTAATTTACGCGGCCACCAAATCAAAAGTGACTCTTATTAACAAGCAAAAATGTGAGCTACATTTGCTAATCAGGGCAGTTGAAAACTTGATGTATAATAGGTGTTTTTCCAAGGTAAAGGAGGCTGCATGCGTTTGTGCTTGATGTAAGCAATGTATGTGATAATATCAGGGGAAATCAACTGCAAAACCCGGCTCACCAAACCATAAACGGTCCCAAAAACAGCCAAAAAAACCCAACCCATTCACTAATCAGTGAGACCAGTTCTTATGTCACTGCCTGATTGCTCGATGGGCCAGTCTGACACTGCGCTGAGAACTTCTGGCTTCAGGCGTCAGCGGCAGAATACAGGTAACGATATCAAAGCAGCTTTTACATTTTTTATTTTTTGCAATGTTATATTGCATGGGCAGTGCCCGGGAACATCGGAGCTCTTTTTAAGCTTACATTTACAACAATTAAGGTGAGAAAATATTTGAGATGCAGCGCAGAAAAAGTGAGAAACAGACAAAGAGTGTGTGGAAGATCATGGATTTAGCCCAGGTGTCTTTCAAAGAGAAGAGCCCAAAGTCCCTTTTTAGGTCTCGCCTGAGCCAGCGGTTTAGCGCTGCTCTGGCAAGAGCTATAGAAAGCGGGATTTGGAAGTGCAAACTAGTGCTTTTCAGGCCGCCAACTACAGTGCATGTGCGCTGGGCGCGCGCACCATTTGTCAGCCTGCTGATCACTTTCGCGGCCGCTTTGATGTTCTCAGTGAGCCGCGCGGCCATTGAGAACATCAAAGCGGCCGCGAAAGTGCTCACCATTTGCCAGCCTTCCCTGTGTTGCTTTAGCACTCACCGCCCACCCCCCCTTCCATGTTACCCGTGTGGCTCACTTTCTCTTTCATGGCCGCGCGGCATTAATTTCACGGCCACGCGGCCAATGCTTGTTTACTTTACCTCATTTCATTCCTTTTCATTCCCCATCTGTCTTCTTTACTCCCCCTTTCGACCTGTATCTCTCTGTTTGGTTTCCTGCGCGTTCTTTGTTTCTTCGATTAAGTCATGTTTCCTTTTTTAAAATATTGTGTACATTCTGCATATTATTTTGCTTTACAGAATGGCAGATCGATATAACATGCCACACTGTCTGCTGTCCAGGTTAATATAACACTGCTGCCCCTCTACCCAAATCCCGAACTAACTCGCGGTTTAAAAATATTTATTGTGCTGTGGCGGCACCCTGTGGCCTTTCGGTGTAGGTGTTAAGTCGCCCTGGAATTGTTCCTCCTTACATACAGCTTTGCTTGTGACTGATGCCATGCACCTCTGCTAAGTGCCCGCAGGAAATAAAACAAGCATTGGCATAGCCAATAGGTCTCCCTTTTGGGACCTTATAAGTGTTTAGTTATGCAACTGTTGCATGGCTAAACACTTATAAGGTCCCAAAGGCAAGACCTATTGGCTATGCCAATGCTTGTTAAAGGTGGCATCACATGGAGTTATACGGTCGGAGAGAGGGAGCTCCAGATTCTTCTAGCGCTATCGGAGAATGATTGGTCCATGCACTGTTCTCGTTTGCAGGTGGCACGCTTCGGGATAAGGAATTGTGAATCTCATGAACCCCGTTTTACACCTGAAATTTTCGATTTTCCAGTTAGGTGTGGAGGAATGTAGGGCTTTGTGTGTGGTGCAGGCAGTTTTAATTTTAGTACATTATAATAACAAGTGGTGCTTAAGAGAAGATACCAGACATCAACAATCTTCTTAAATGCTCCTTTCCCCTTCTGCTAGTCCTGAAGGGATCCTGAAGGTATTGGAAAGGTCTCCTCACCCACATTTCACTGTGGCATGCTTCATCGTCAGTGGCCCATGTCAGTAAATACAACTCTGGCAACTCAACCGATGTGGGAGTTTTTTAAATACATTGTTCCTGTACTAAAAGCGGGGGTCCAGATGAAAACTTAAAATATCTTAGAGTATACCCTTGCAATACCCTTTATTAAGTGGGTACCCAGGATATGATTAAAAAGTAATCAGATCATGGATACTTTGATCAACTTCAATGCTTCATCTATCCACTAATTCCTACCAACATGTTGCGGCTGATAATTAAACCTATACAGGTCAGCAGTCTTCTTCAGGGCTTCCTGACTCTTCGCCTACATTTAACATTCACCTCATGCCCATTTATGAGGCTTAAGGTCTTTTGGGTTTGTTTTGAATACCCTGCTCATGGTTGTATTGTAGTCTCCTGGTCAAGAGCGGAGGATACCTTCCCTGTAGTCACACATTTACCAAGGGGTAAGTGCTGCCTCTTTATCTTCGGTTCCCTATCTTCCATAATGGTCGCAATTTGACTCTGGAGGTTGTGGCGATTGCCGAGGATGATGCCGAGTGACTTGGCATTCTGAACAATGCAGGATTTGCATTCCAGGGCTGCAAGGGATTGTATCCACTCTTGTATAGGTAGATTGGATTTTTATGGCGATATAAGAATTTCTGGTATTGTAGGGTTGAGTTTAAGGTGGTAAGTGGACATTCATATTTGAATTATTGACAAGGTGTTGGAAAGAAGGGTGATGCCATCCGCGGAAGAGACCTTCAAGCAGATCTGGATGGCCTCAGCCTATAGGTGAAAGAGAATCCCAGAGTTCCAAAGGGTCTCACGAAGAGGCGGCAGATAGCCATTAAATAGGGTTGGTGAGAGCATCGAGCCTTGAAGCACCCCTTGTTGCAGTCTGAGTTGATCAGAGACAGAGCTCCCAATTTTCACTACTTCTGAACGGATCGTCAGATGGGAGGCAAAAAACCTACTCCTTCAATGTCCGTTCGATTTTTCAGGATGCTGATCAAAGCGCGAAGGGAGACTGCATCAAAGGCAGTCAAGAGATCGAGGAGAACAAGAACATGAGTTTCCAGTGTCAAGGATGCAAAATGTGTCATCCGTGGTGTGCAGAATTGCTGTCTCGATGCTGTAACCCTGCCTGAAGCCAGACTGGAGTGTGTCTAGGAAGTTATTTGCATGGATGTGAGACGATAGTTGGGAGGATAGGCAGCTTTCTATCACCTTACTTAAGAAGGGGAGGGTGAAGACTAGACAGAAATTGTTTGGGTCATTAGGGTCCAGAGATGGTTTTCTTTAAAGAGGAGAGATCTGGCCAACTTTTAGATGATTAAATACTTTGTTCGAGGGAGGATTTACCAGGGCAGATCTAAATGAGGGCAGCTGTTTAGAGCGATCTTTGCTGATAGAACTAGGGAAAGTGTCAGAAATGGGTTTTGATGGTTTCACTTAGTTATGGTCTCCAGCATTTCTGACTCTGAAACTGGGGCTAAACGGGACCAGGACCACTGCGCTTTGCAAGGTAAATTAGTCTTGCCTATGATGCCCTAGGTGGCTAGCAGGGAAATGTCTATGGTCTTACATTTTTTTGTCAAAGAATTCCACAAAGTCGCTGCATGGGGCCTCAGAGGACTTTGGTATGGTTTCAGATGAAGGGTTGTCTGCCTGCTCAATTACTTGGATCTGAGAGGTGTTGATTTGGCTCTGAAAATGTGGTCTTTGTAGATTTTTCTCGAGGTTCTCAGCCTAACCAAACTCAACCGAGGTGGTGAATGTCTCCATTCTTTCTCAAGCTTTCTGATGTACTTCCTTTCCTCATGAAGGTCTTGTGAAACCAAGGTAGAGAAGGTTTGTGTTTACTAGGCTTGTTCTTGAGAGGTACAAATTATTCAATATAAGTTTCTGTTGGACTTGGCCCTTTTTGCAAGATCATCCCAGAACTTTTTGTCTTCCTCCGGTATTTTTTTTTATGACCTGTTGTTGGTGGTTTTATGACTCTGGGCACTTTATCACTGCTGATCAGTGCTAAAGTGTATGTGATTTTTTGGTAAACTTGGTAAGATTGGTCTACACCTGTTTGGCATATTTAATTTACCTGTCAGTCCCTTGTATAGTGGTATCTCATAAACCCAGGGCCAGTAAATTAAATGCTATTGGTGGGCTTGCAGCGCTGCTTGCGCCACCCACCAAAGTAGCCTTTCAAACCTGTCTCAGGCCTCTGCCACTACAGGCCCTGCGTGCACAGTTTACTGCAGCTGTGACGTGGCACATAAAGTGGTTGCAACATCCATGAGTCCCCTTTTACTACATAAGGTAGGCCCTAGCTCGCCCTATGGGGAGGGTGCAGTGTAGGTAAAAGGTAGGACATGTGCCTTAACTGTGTGGCATGTCCTGGTAGTGACAAACAGCCTATTTGGTTTCTCACTGCTGTGAGACTGCCCTCTCATGGGAATGCATTGGGGATTCCCTGATATGTGTTTCAGTGGTAACTGCTAAATGAGCGGAAGTAGCGTGATCAAGTTTGGTATGTTTGGGATAGTGGTGATAAATCCTGCGTACTGGTGTTCACAGATTTATTATCACTATTTTAGAAATGCCACTTTTAGAACTGGGCATTTCTGTGTGCTATGTGTCTTTGTGCCTGCCTGTTGTGTATTGACTGTCTGGCCTTGGAGTGACAGGGGCTGGGGAGGTGCAATGGCTCCAGAGAGTCTGGGTGAGTCAGCACTAGGCTGAATAGGGCTGATTTGCATTTGAAGTGGTGGGAGAAGTTATGTTATGTTATGTTATGTTATGTTACGACTATTTATTGTGCGCACAGATACTCCAGCCAAGGAGCGTCCTGGCGCAAAGACAAGGTAGCACGTAACACAACCACAGGCTAAAAACAAAAACTAAGAAACAGCTAAAACAAGAAGGATTTAATAGCCCTCCGAAAGGTGAGAAGGTCCTCCAGCAAACGGATTTCAACAGGCAAGGAGTTCCATGCTGACGCAGCCATTACCCTAAACGAGCGGCCTCCCATGCGGCTAAGCCTGAATCTGGGAACCACCGCAAGGGCCAGACCCTGAGAGCGAAGGCTACGGGCAGGGACATACAAAGACAGACAACTCGACAGGATTTCCGGGCCTGTACCTCTCAAGATTTTAAAAGCAAGGCACAAGACCTTGAAAAGGATGCGCTTCCTGACCGGAAGCCAGTGTAGGGAGCGAAGGACACCTGTCACTGAGAAGAATCTGGGCAAGCCAACAATCGCCCTCGCCGCAGCATTCTGAACCCGTTGTAAACGGGTTAGTTCAGCCTGGTTAGCCCCAGCCAGGAGAGAGCTGTCGTAATCCAGGCGGGAGATGATAGTAGAGAGGATCACCAGCTGCCTGGTCGGGGCGTCAAAGAACTTGAGAACAGGTCTCAAGCCCCTCAGGAGACCGAAACAACAGGCCACAGTTCTTTTAGTATGGCCTACAAAAGAGAGGCCCGCATCCAGCCATACCCCCAGATTTTTCACTTCCGATACCGGGATCGGAGTAGGTCCCAACTCTGAGGGCCACCAGTGGTCACCCCACAGCTCCACTCCCTTCCCGACGACCATCACCTCTGTTTTAGTGGCGTTTAGCTGAAGGCAATTGCCTGTCAGCCAGCTAGCCACCGCCTTCAGTCCGGACTGAAACCTGGGGGCCTCAATCTCCGCATCCCCACTGAGAGTAACCGCCAGCTGAGTGTCGTCAGCATATGAGACCAAAGTAAGGCCCCACTGTCTAGCGACATCAGCCAGCGGTCTCACGTAAAGATTAAACAACGTGGGACTCAGCGAGGACCCTTGCGGAACCCCCATGGCCAGTGGTTGGTAGTTGGACTTGAAGGGAGGGATGGCAACACAGAAGGAGCGGTCATCTAAAAAGGAGCGGAACCATTGCAACACCTGACCGCCAATGCCAGTCTCCTCGAGCCGACGCAGGAGGATGCTGTGGTCTACCGTATCAAAGGCGGCGCTAAGATCTAACAAAATAAGCGCCGCCGTTTGCCCAGCATCCAACCTAGCCCGGAGATGTTCCACCATCACAAGTAGCGCAGTTTCCGTACAGTGCCCAGCACGGAATCCGTTTTGTGTGGGGTCGAGGGCATTGGTCCGAGTCAGATGTTCAGACAGGGCCAAGTTGACATGGGCCTCCGTGATCTTGGCTGGCCAGGGTAACAACGAAATGGGGCGATAGCTTTCAGGCTTGGAAGGGTCCAGGGTGGGCTTTTTAATGATCGGGGACACCACAGCTTGTTTCCACTTGGATGGAACAGTTCCCGTTTCCAAGGAGAGGTTGACAAGGGAGCATACGGCTGTACGCCCCATAAAAGCTTGGTCTCGGAAGAGAGCAGGCCTTACTGGATCGGATGGGGACCCAGATTTGACTTGCAACGCAAGTATGTCAAAACCATCCAAGGTGAGGGGGGGGAAAACAAGCAGTGTAGTCTGATGGTGGTCCCCATTTATACTTTCCTCAGTGAACCCTATGCTAGGGAATGTCCTATATATAGCTTGGATCTTCCCCAAGAAGTAGGATGCAAGGGATTCACAATGGGAAAGGGAGCTCACGGTCGTAGAGGTAGTCCGCTTCGCTGTAAGATCTTTTACGGCCTTAAAGATAGCTTTTGACGGATTCGGACTGTTCCGGAATACGGTGGCATAAAAAGCCGCACGGGCTCGGCAGATAGCTCGGTGGTAGAGCTTAACGGACTTGGCGTATGCAGCTTTTAGATCAGCCCCATAGGTTTTCCTCCAAGCCCTCTCTGCTCGTCTACAGGCACCCTTTAGGGCCCGGAGAGTGCCATCGTACCAAGGACTCGACTCTCTGGGATTAGTTTTAGTTGAAACGATGGGTATCAGAGAGTCCAAGGCCCTAGTCATCCATGAACAGAAGAGGTCATACCCCCTTTCCACATCCGTCAAAGGGCCAAGCGGCTCCTCTAATAGGAGACGATGAAAGTCCTCTAGCCGAAGCTTTTTCCAAGCCCTCTTCTGAACCCATCTAGCCGTAGAGATGGAAGGAGTGGCCGAAACCGGGCAGAGGATGGACACCAAGAAGTGGTCTGTCCATTCCACCGGAGAGCACCTGCACCTGAATAGGGTTGTGCCTACCTTCCACAATGATGGCTCCGCTCCCTGTAGTGTGTCTGGGCCAGAGCCAGCACTGACAATGGGGAGTGTTGTGCACTTGTCATGTGCCCCCCAGAACTTGTTTGGACTGGGTCCAGGGCCCTGTACCAGGGCAGAACAAAGACTTTATGGCAGATAAATATTGGGCTGTGACCTCATGTCTGGTGTGCTTTACTTTGAAAACGGAGGAAGAGGACTGCTGGGCGCCAGGAGGGACCGCCACGAAGGACTTCCCCTCTGCTGGAGGGCCCTGTGTGCTGGTCTGCCGGTGCCCAGCTCTTCCCCGTGTGACCTTGGACTCAGTGCAGGGTACACGCTAGAGTTTCACCCTGCATTTGGAGAACTAAGTGCCCTTGCCTCTGGGGAGCGCTCCCGGCATGAGAAGAGCGCTGCCCGGTCTCTGTGTGGTGTCTCCAGGGAGGAGACAGGCTGGGTGCTGCTGTGGCTGCAGAGAGCGCTGGGTCATTTCCCTCTGTGGTTGTGGAGAGGAGTGGGCCCCGCTGCAGTGGAGCGCATGGAGCGATTCACGTTTCCTTTTGTCCCAGGAATATATGAGCCCCTGGCGTGGGCTCATGATGCTGTGCCGTACGTGGTGAGCGGTCTCCACTTTAAGATCGCACTGCTGCCGGATGCACTGCGGCCGGACGCCAGGCAGAGGCTAAGCCTGGTTGTGGGCGGGGCCCTGCAGCGAAAGGGAGCCGCAGCGGAGACTGCTAGACAAGAAGCTGCAGGAAGCGTTGCCCAGCAACCTAGCAGTTTGCGGAAGCCAGGCAAGAGGAAAGGGGCGCATGGCCGAGCCTGTGTTGAGGGCGGGTCCACCGACCACGAGAAAAGCTGCCGGAGACTTAGCTCTGGGTCCTGCCCCTACCTTGAAAGGAGGAAGGAGAAGCCACGTTGACGGAGACTTCGCTCTCGGTAAGCACGAAGAGAGAGTCATTGCTTTGGTGCCCCGAGGCCTGGTGAGGAACTGCAGCAGTGCTGAATCTTGCGGTCTCCCACAGTTGCACTGCACGGTCGCGGGCAGCTGCATTTGAGGCCCTTTCGTTACGGAGGCTCCTGATCCTCAGTTTGAGATAGGAGCATTGAGGCCCCGATCGGAAGCGGTAATTGTGCATTCCGGGTATTAGCTGGGCAGATGGTCCAGTAGCCTAAGAGGCCGGAGCACCGTTACGAATAACAGGGGGCAGAGGCGGCTCCTTTGGGGTGCCTGACTTAACTTCGTGATCTCCACGCTAAGGGGTTATATGTCTGCATGAGGCTAAGGTGAGCTGGAGGTGCTCACAATACGCAGATTATGGCAAGTGTGTACTAAAGTGCACGGATGACTATGAAACTGGCATAAGGTGCTATGCTGAGTACTGTTACCTAATGGGTTTGCCTAATGTGTACCCTCTGAAAGTGGGTATGTACTACTTAGGTGCGCTGTTGCTGATGCAAGGGAATAATGTGTTCCTGCTGAGTGTACCCTTACCAGTAGTTACTGGTTGTCTTCACTAACTGTGAGTTGTGATGTTATGATAGTGGCCAGATTGGTCCTGTGGTGTATATAATGCCTGTAAAGTAATGACTAGTGCCAAGTGGCACAGTGTATATATGTGATTATGTTCTATTGTGTTTTATGGATAATATAAAGGCTATTTTTGCATAACCTTTTTGGAGTTTCTTTTGTGGTGTGCCTAGTGTGTTGCCGCTGTATGTGTGTGTGTTGCGCAAACACTTTACACATTGCCTCTGGGATAAGCCTGACTGCTCTGCCAAGCTACCAAGGGGGTGAGCAGGGGTTATCTTCATTGTGTAACTCCCTTGCCCTGACTAGAGTGGTGGCTTCTGCCTGGCTTAGGCGCATACGCTAGCCAACCAGTAACCCAATTTCTAACATTTTCCATGCAGTTGTTAAATGTATCCATGGCAGCATTTATATTAAGTTGGGTAATTACAGAGGTTCACTTCGGGTTATCCTAGTGTCCCTAAACAAAATTTTCTTCTTCTTCTTTAGTTGACCAGAGCTTTTAGTGCAGGTAAAGGTCTCTGTGAAAGAGATTAGAAGGTGGCCAGACTAATCTACCAGAATGGGATCATCGGCTATTAGGAGGGGGACTTTGGATACGATCATATCACCTGCAGTGTGTGGTTTTCTGGCAATGTTGCAGGAGATCATTGTCGCTGGGAAAGGAGAAGATGTCCATCGATTTGCTGCCCTTGCTATCCCAGTGACGATTGAACCCACCCAGGAAGCTAATTGATTGGGACGTGATAAACTCCATGCATTCTTGGACAAAGGAGTTAATTTCATCCGGAGGGTAGTAAATAACATTCATGCTGAAATTGGAAGCAGTGCTGGAGGAGATTTCCAGAGAGATGCACTCCAAGGAGTGAAATCAAATCAAGGTAAGCAGCCTACAAACTTAGCAAGTATTTGTGAAAGGCTTCTTACCCCCCACTGTGCCTGTCATCTCAGTCGCAGTGAAGAACGGAGTGTAATGGGGGTTGCAAAAAGTCTAGTATATTGCTTGAGGGCTTATTGAGCTACATGATGTCTAGATTGAGACTCATGATCGTTTCTGAAGTCTCAAGGCAGTGTTCAAGCTGCTGAGTGGTAGCTGTGGAGCAGGCATCTGAGAAAAACGATGGTCAATTTTAGGCACCGGGTGTCCGGGAGAGCGATGGGCACAGGGATAATGTTTGTGTGATTTTGGGTGGTAATGTGAGGTGGGTCGGGGGTCTGTGGTTCATGGTGATATTGAAAATGGGTAGGTAGCTTAGAGCTTGGTTGTGTGGCTGCTTTCAATGAGAGTGCCTAGGTCCTTACCATCGAGACACCAATACACCCGATTTGGTCTACAAAAAAAAGAGGTTGTCTTTTGGAATACTGATGCTCTGCGGACTCTATTTCAGATAAGAGTGATGATGTTGTTGTAGGCAACATCTACTGTTTGCAAGAAAATTGCTGAGTAGAGACAAGGCTTGTGTTACGGGTTGAGTTTCTTTGTCAGATGGGAATAAGAGAACCGGAGTTCAGAGATAGGGTGCATTTGGGACTCAGGAGAAGGTAGGGGTCTGTGTTGAGCTTTCGAGTCAAAGCTTGAGCTAGGCTTGTGATTCAGAGATACCAGTGGTAGGGAAACTGAGGAGGAAAAAGGGGAAGGGCTCAACATGGGAGAGGAACAAAAGGGGTAGGTGAGATATTGGGAGTGGTAGCTGCCGATTGGTGGAGGGTAGGTAATGTAGAGGGAGTGCAGAAGAAGGAAGCTGGCTAGTTTATATCGGGTGGTTGGTAGAGAGATGTCAGTGTGGAAAAAAGGGAAAGAGATGTTGGCTGGTTATTATTGGGACGTTGATGGAGAGGTGTTGGAAAGGGGGATGGGAGCTCAGAGAGTTAGTAGAAGTAAGATTGGTAGAGAGTTGGAGAGATGAAGCCAGAAAGGGCATTTGGAAATACCAGCATGTGGAATGTGGGTTGAGAGAAAAGGGTAGGAGGTGGGTAGACAAAAGGAAGGAAGCAGGGCAGGTATTGGATAAAGGGTGGGTGAGAGGGACATGTTGATTGGGTGAAGATAATATGTTGAGGTTCTTTTAATGGGGAAACAAGGGTGAAAGGGTTGGGATCGATGAGCTCCAAGGGAAGTGGGGTTGCTCTTAGAGGGAAGGAAGCCAGGAAGTGAAGAAGACGGGGCGAAGTGGTTAGGCTAGGAGCTGCAAAAAAATAGGGCCTGAAGGAGTTTTGAGCAGAGTAAGTGGGTTTTGCCCAGAGGGGGTCGTGAGTCAGTGGAGGAAGATCTAAGAGTTGGAAAGAGTTGATCAACCATGGACAAGGTTGTGTAATTTGCTTGAAACACGATTTTCCCATTGCTAAAGATGGAAATCGAAGGTTGCCCTTTAAGCAGTGGGATGATACATGTTAGACCTGCCACCTTGGCGTGGGTCTCCCTTCCATTTTTTGCTGTTGCCTCATGTGTTTTTGCTGGTTATAGATGCTTTCGGCACTGTGCCACTGCTGTCCAGTGCCACAGTGCAAGTGCTCCCTATGGTAAATTGATGTATGGATTAGTGACTCCATGATTGACTGATTTGGTTTACTTGTCAGACCCTAGTACAGTGCACTGAGTGTGCCCAGGGCTTGTAAATCCAAATGCTGCTAGTGGGCTTGCAGCACTGGTTATGCAACCCACAGAAGCAGCCTGTAAAGTGTGTCTCAGGTCTGCCATTGCAGAGCCTGTGTGCAGTCTGGTACTGCCATGTTGACTGGGCAAGTGCACCCACTTGCCAGTCCCTAAACCTTCCCTTTTCTGCATATTAGTCACCCCTATGGTAGGTCCAAGGGCAGGGTGCATTGTAGGTATAATGTAGGACATGCCCTGGTGTGTGTGGCATGTCCTAGTAGTGAATTACAGCCATTTTTGTTTTTCACTATTGCAAGGCTACCTGTTCCCCATAGGCCGGAATGTGCAGTTTGATTATAACATCTTATAATACTAACTGACTCAGGGAACTAGGTAGAAATTTGAATTTAGTATGCCTGAACTCAGAATGATAAAATACATATTTTAGTGAAGTGGGTTTTAACATTCTGTGTTTGAAAATACCACTTTTAGAAAGTAGGTATTTTCTTGCCTAACTATCCAAGCCTGCCTCTGCTAGGTTGTGTATTCCTTGTCTGGAGTTTGAGTGACAGGGGCTGGGGGATTCTAGGAGACCGGGTGAGTCAGCACAGGGCTGAATAGAGAGATCTGCATGTAGATGGGTGGGAGGAGTTGCACCTGGGACCTGAATAGGGCTGTGCCTTCCCTCCACAATGATGGCTCCACCTCCTGTGGTGCGTCTGATGTCCTTGGCCTACACTGTGAAAGAAAAGAAGGAGTCTTGTCGACAAAGTGCTCCAGGACTGACCAGAACTGGTTTGGACTAGGCAAAGGCCTCTCTGCCCTCAGAGAACTTTAGATCACTTTTGGGAAACAAGAAGAAACCTTTTTTGAGGAGAGGAACCAGAGAGACTGAGGAGAGTTTATTCCTAAGAATGAGGGACTGGCCTGCAGTGGTTGCCTGACTGCCAAAGAGAGGAGAAAGGACTTTTGTGCTACTTTCATTCAACTTGTGAAGGATCTCCAAGGGCTTGAGATAGAGCTTGCCTCCTGCTGAAGTCTCAGGGACAACAGACTTCACCAACCAGGTCCCCAAGAATTCTTTGGAAGTGCCTGCTGTTGTGTTGGGCTTTCTGAGGAACTGCATGTCGCAAGGAGCTGGACGCACGACTCACGAAGAAGAAGCTTGTCGCCGCCGCAGCCGCTGTCGTCTCAGCGCCGGAGAAGAGGATTGACGTCGCATCAGACGCCACGGCATCAACAGAGAAGCGTGTCACTGTCGCATCGCCGAAGCACCTCGCATCACCGGAGAAAAGGGATCAACGTCGCATCAGATGCCGTCGCATCACCGGGAAGCGTGTCGCAGGGCAAGTCGCGGCTCAGAAGAATCGTTGAGTCGTCGCACAGCCATTGGGCGTGCACTTATCGTGCCGCATCAAGAAGAAGCACCATCTTTGCTTCATCGCACCGGATCTTCATCGCATCACGGCGTTGCGGGTCGCATCGCCACGGAAGTGCAGTGAGAAACCGACGCATCACCTCTCCTCGCAGAGAAGAACCGACGCATCCCCTATGCATCAGTAGAGACCCGACGCATCACCGTTCTTGCATGTAAGGAACCGACGCATCACCTTCCCTGCAACACTTTTGTTGTATAGCGTTACGCATCCTAAGGTACATTGAACTCAAAGTGTCGCATTTTACATCTTAAGAGAACTGAGCTATTTCTACCATTTTTAAAGTACAGTATTGTGGATTTTTTTCATTTATGGTCTTGTGATAAGTCTATATAAAAATACTTATTTTTATACTACAACTTGTGTTGTTTCCATCTGTAGTGTTGTCACTAGGTTACTGTATGTGTTCACAAATGCTTTACACACTGCCTCTGAGATAAGTTTGTCTGCTCGTGCCAAGCCACCAAGGAGTGAGCAGGGGTTATTTTAGGAGTGTACCCCCTTACCCTGACTAGACGCAAGGGTCCCTATTTGGTCAAAGGTACCTACCTCTTCCAACTAGAGACCCCCAAATCTAACAATACACATTTACGTTTACGTCAAAAGGGTACATTTGTCAATGATATGAGTACATTCCTCTGTAAAGAGCTGGACCATAGGTGGATGTTGTGTGTGAAGAGGAAAAGATCAGTTTTGAGGGTTCCTTTCCGAGTGCAATGAAAATGGTTTGCAAATAGGGGTTCTGGATATTCTCTCAATAGCCTGTGTTTAAGATTTTTCATCAAGTATTTTGATAGATTTGGAGGATAGGTGATCTTAAATGTATTGCCTGATTATTTGGAGAAGCATTTTGCTAGCAATGTAATATTGCAGTTTGTCACCTTCACAGTTGATGGGTGAGAGTCTTGATTCAGATGGGTTATGTAAGCTGAAAAAAGAAAGAGGGGCATGGGTTTTTTTGAGACTCTAGTCAGCTCATGGGCAGACAAAATATTTGTGAGTGAATATTAGGAGTTAGAGGCTGTTTCTTCTCTTTCATTTGGGGGTGATGGGTGAAGTATTTGAGGCCAGGGATGGAACTAGGGAGAGACGAGGGTACCATGTGCGGTAATGCAGACATTTTATTTCCACTGCTGTAGTGGGATGAGTCGTGGGCAATGAGCCTCACAGTGGAGGAATTTGTTCAGGTCCACCAGAGTTCAGTGGTAGAAATATCAGCCACTATGACAGAAAGGCTGCTCAAAGGAAATTAATACAAAGTTCTTTGTACTGCAGCTGTGAGGCAGTAATATTGTCAGGAAAAGATTGTACAGCAAAAAGCTGTGTCCTCTGAATGCCTCTGCTAACCCAAAAGGCACATACAGACGCAGGTGGAATGGTCTCTGAAATGCATGGCCAAAGGACACTAACTAGGAAACCTTTACAAGAGTGCCTATTATATTTAAGGATTTGAACTAAAATGTGAACTAAAACCCTGTGCTTCATACAGCCTGCTACCAGATCAGTTTGTGAGTGTTGCACTGTGATTTTTCTATTAATGTATTCAGGTATACCACACAGTAACGAACACATGCCTACAACAAGCTAGGTGGATCAGATTAATAAGCAACAACAATGATTTTGTGAATAGTTAGAGCTGAAAATGTTTCAATTCTGAAATTATGAGAATATGAATTAATCGTTACTAAGAAACGTGAAAGGAGTAGTGGCCTTCTGAGTATCTGAATCTCTCATGTTCTCTCCTTCACTCCCCTTTTCTCTGCTGTCTTTCACTCTGTTTGAAACTTAGTCACCTTTTCTTCTGACTTCTTTCTGAAATCATCCATTTACATATCTTACATGTGATCTACCTCTTTTTCACTGTCTTTTCACTCTGCCCTTCTATTTATACTTAATTGTGTAAGATCCCCGGCACGCCCCCCTCCCTGAGCCTTTTATGGCTCTGGAGACTCCATCCCCTGGGGCCGGCTCTCTTGCTGTGCTCCCGGGATCCCACTCCAGGACACAGCTGTTTCCCTACCTGTACCAGCGTGGGCAGGAAAGCTTGTGTTTGCTCCCATCTGATGGGAGCATTTTTCAAAACTCTAGCCAAATGAGAGCAAACACTAATTTGCTTCCAGCGTGCGGGAGCTTTAAAAATGCTCCCGCCGGCTGGGAGCAGACTTTTTATTTATTTGCCTGCCCACAGATAAAGATATTGCTCCAGCCTGGAAGGGGCAACATCAGTAGCTGCTCCCTGCAGGCAGGTGCAATGCCAGCACCCGCAGTATGTGGGGAGCGGGCTGGGCTCTCCCACAGCCCCCAAATTTGTGGATGATGGGTGCCCTGGGGGATATGTTCCCTGGTCTGAAAACAACTTAGGGTGGGGGGCTGCACGGTCCCAGTGCCCAGTCCTGGGCGGTGGTTTCCCCAGGGTCTTCTAAAGTCTCGGGGAGGGGGGCTGCGTGGCACCCCTCCGTTTTAACTTAGTTAGTGGCACTGTGGAATGGGCACCCCAAGGCCTAATGAGGCTTGGGGAGGGAAGACTCATAGTCCCTTTAAAAAAACATAAGGCCCTGGGGATGGGGGTTCACAGAGCCTAATGTGGCTCAGGAAGGTGGGCTACTCAGCCCCTCTCCCCTTTAAAAAAAAGAAACCCCTGAGGTATGGGGTCCCCAGGGCCTAATGAGGCTTGAGGAGGGGGGCCATGGGGCCAGGTGACCCGCTTCCCTTTGAAATACTAAAAGCCCCATTTCCTAGGGCCTTAAGTATTTTAAAGGGAAGTGGCCCCTTCAAAATATAAGGCCATGGGGAATGGGGTCCCCAGGGCCTAATGAGGATCGGGGAGGGGGGTCACGTGGCCTCCTCCCTTTAAAATACTTAAGGCCATGCGGGATGGGGCCCGATGGCCTAAGGAATCTAGGAGAGGGGGCTACACAGCCTCTTTCCCTTTTCTATTGGTATGGTCTCGGGGATGGGATCCCTGTGTCCTAATAAGACTCAGAGACTGGGGCCGCATGGCCCTTTCCCCCTTTTTATTATATTTGTCCCCGGAGCCCGAAGGCCAACTCTATGCTACGCATGGCAAAGGCTGTGTGTGGTGTGAGGTTGGCAGTCTGCTAGGGTTTTAGCCACAGGGCATGGTGGCAGGACAAGCCCTCTGATCCACCCCTGCTACACATGGCCAAAGGCTGTGTACAGTGTGAGGTTGGCTATTTGCAGGGAGTTGGAAGAAGGGTCTGGCTCCAGCATAGACCCCATGCGCGAACAAAGGTTGTGTGAGGCGTGGGATTGGCACCTCTGAGTGATTGCCTGCGGGGAGGGGGATGCAGCTTCTGGCTACAAACCAGGTTCTAAGGCCAACACCTCTCCACATGCGATGAAAGGCTGTGCGCAATGTGTGGTTGGCTGCAAGTTGGGGGTTTGCCCTAGGACCCAGCCGTGCGTGACAGGGGGTTGGCTTTATGTATGGTAATAAAATATACCTTTAGGTTTAAGAAAAACTAGAAATTCACTGAAAAAAACTACGGTTAAAGTAAAGTTATAGTTAAGTGTGATAAAAAGATCTGTTTTGTTAAAACAAAATCAGAGAAATTCACTGAAGAAAACAAAGGTTAAAGTAACGTTATAGTTAGGTGAATATGTCAGTGACAACATTAACATTTTGTACTAAAGAAAACACAGAAATTCACCAGTTATAGTTAGGGGAGCTAACCATAACTTGCTCACCCGCAATGCACTGCTTATGACCTCACATATTACATCACTCAGGACATGTCCTATGACACCATTTATGATATCACTCATTACATCTCAAATGACATCATTGATGACATCACTGATAACATCATCTAATGAGTTTGTTAGTTTGTTTTATAGTTTACTTACTGGCGGGAAACTACTATATTACTTTTCTACCTCATTGTACACAGCCTGTGTCCACCTAATAGGTGGAAGTGTTTTGTAGGTGAATCTGTGTCATCTTTTTAGTTCAAAACGTTAACGTTGCCACTGGCTTCTTCACCTAACTTTAAGCTTTGTATATATATAAATATATAAATATATATTTACAGCTCCAAGGTCCCACCTTTGCTGCTGAACTCCTAGGGCGGGTGCTACCATAGACAAGGGCAGGATCTCGCCTTATATAAAACAGCTACAACCACACAGGTAAAGAGCACTCACAGGTAAAGATTTATTAAAAAGTCATTCTCCCAGGTGCGTTTCGGCGTGATGCCTTTATCAATGTTAGAAATGCTATTGCATGGTTCCGGTTCACTGATTGGTTTAAATCCTAAAACTACTGTTCTCATTGGTGAATACCAGGCCAATGGGATGGCTGCTTTTGCTGATCTGTCCCAGCATAATTGTCCTCTGGCAACGTTACAGTTACTGCGATCATATTTATCCATTTATGGGCCCAGATGCAAAAACAAAACAACACGATTCCCGATGGGCTGATTCTGTTGCTGATAACGCTGTATTGAATACAATGTTGATCCTCCTTAACATCCCTCTTTTGCCCCTTGATTAGGACAGTTTATCATGCACCATTTACCTCCTCGTCATCCGCTGGATGAAATACATACAATATCGCCGCAGGCATCGATTGAATGGCTCGGCGTCCTTAAGCTTACATAGCTTACAACCCTCGTTGGTCGGCGGGGCAATCTTGACATCGGCGGTTCAAGCAGTCTTTCAATAATTACAGCGCCAAGGCCCACCTTTGCTGCTGAACTCCTAGGGCGGGTGCTACCTTAGGTGAGGGCAGGAACTCACCTTAAATAAAACAACAACAACCACACAGTTGCGGAGCACTCACAGGGTAAAGATTTATTAAAAAACAATTCTCACAGATGCGTTTCGGCGAACCATTCGACCGACGCCTGCAGCGATATTGTATGTGTTTCATCCAGCGGCTGGTGAGGAGGTAAATGGTGCATGATAAACTGTCCTAATCAAGGGGCCAAAGAGGGATGATAAGGAAGATCAACATTGTATTCAAGAAAAGAGCCGCTTTATTCTACCAAGAATTAAAAGACAAACTCAAAGGTCTTTTGGCATCTATTGATCCACAGACCCACAGATGTGAAGAGTTGTTTGCTCTTACCCTACGACTAGATCATTGCCTATCTGACCGAAAAGGAGATAGGAAAATACCTGAATTTCATCCATCATACAAAATAAGAGAGAAAGCGTTATCTTCAAACCAAGACGCGTCCGAACCCATGGAAATTGGAGGCCGCCGAAAACCTCTTTCTTTTCAATAAAAAGAACAGTGACTAAAGAACGGTTTGTGTCTTTACTGCGGCAAAAAGGGACATATGGTAACAGAGTGCCCAGTAAAACCCAAAGGGTTCAGAGTTACCGCATCTCTTGCCAAAAAACAGGCAAACCAAATGACTCGAGGATCAAGCAGGAACATTCCAAGAGTGGACCTCATATACCTCTTTATCAATGTATAGCAAATACTTTGCAGTTCGCTGTTCCTCATCTGTCGTTAAGCATAGTCTTTCATTACTCAGAGACTATGGAACAAGTAGTAGTAATGGTAGATTCTGGTGCCAATTGCAATTTTATAGATTCAACATTCTGTACAAAATTAAAGATTCCCACAGAAACCAAGACAAACCCAGAAACAGTCAGAGCGGTGGACTGAACATTGTTAACTTCTGGACCAATAAACCATGCAACTATACTACTTGTCATGTCTTGTCAAACACCAGAACATGTCCACACTGAATCCATATGTTTTGATCTCATATTTACACCCCAATTTGGGGTGATCCTTGGCATGCCTTGGTTAACTACCCACAATCCCACCATCGATCGGGTCATGAGGAGTATCTCGTTTGCTTCTTAGAAATGTAACCACAAATGTATAGCTCAAAATCATGTTAACCAAGAAACTCCATCACACTTCATAGCAAATGCTGTTGAACATACTACAGATACCAGTAATATGCACCCTGCAGGTCATACCATCGCTACTACAGCTGAACAGGACACAGTATTACTTACTGTGTAGGAAGCATATCGTGAAGTTTTCAGTGAAAACAATGCAGAAATCTTACCACTGCATCATGCCTATGATTGTGAAATTGATTTGGTTCCTGGAGCTAAAATCCCATGTGGCAGAATTTATGCATTGACTGAACAAGAAAATCAACATTTTAGAGACTATTTAGATAAATAGCTAAAAACGGTGTTATTGTCCCTTCCAAATCCCCAGCTGCATCACCTCTTTTCTTTGTTCCAAAGGCTAATGGTGAGATGCGTGCATGTATCGACTATAGAGCACTAAATGTTATGACCATAAAGAACAGGTATCCACTACCGCTTATACCAGTGCTCCTCGATCAAGCCAAGAATGCCACCATATATACGAAATTAGACTTAAGAGGCGCTTATTATCATCTTGTATGTATTTGTTTAGGAGATGAGTGGAAAACAGCATTTATAGCCCGATATGCCTTTTCGAATACTGTGTTATGCCGTTTGGCCTCTGCAATGCTCCAGCGGCATTCCAGTTATTTGTTAATGATGTTCTCTATGAGTATTTGGATAGGTTCGTAATCATTTATATTGATGATATTTTGATTTTTTCTACATCACAATCAGAACATGAACAACATGTAAAAACAATCCTATATACCTTACGTCAACATGTGTTATATTGCAAACTATCCCAATGTGAATTACATACCTCAACAGTAGAATTCCTGGGGATTCATACTTTCACCTCAAGGAATAACTATGGCAGATTGAAAGGTGCAAGCAATCCAAGAATGGCCTACACCAACCTCAGTTAGAGATATCGAACGATTCCTGTGGTTTGGTAATTTTTATCGACGGTTCATTAACCGGTTTTCGGGTAAAGCAGCTCCTTCGACGCGACTATTGCAAAAAAAGGTGTACAATTCCAATGGACTCTTAATATCGAAAAGGTGTTTCATATGCTCAAACAAGCCTTTATGTCAGCACCAGTTTTAAAACATCCAGGTATTACCCAACAGTTAATTGTCGAAGCAGATGCTTCAGACATAGCAATTGGAGTAATTCTGTCTCAAAAAGATCCAAGTACAACACATCTACATACAGTGGCATACCTTTCCAAAATACTGTTACCAGCAGAATGTCATTGCACAGTGGCTAAAAAAGCGCTTTTGGTCATTCGTCTTGCATTAAAAAAATAACGACATTATCTTTAAAAGCCAAATACCCAGTCACAGTCTATACAGACCATCGCAACTTGCAGTTTTTACGATGTGCCCGCACCTTAACCCCTTGTCAATTACAGTGTTCATTGTTTTTTGCGGAATTTGACTACATTATCGCTTATTGGCCAGGAGTAACAAACAACTAAGCTGGCACTCTGTCACGTTACATGGATGAAACGCCTTCTGTAGCTAAACCAAGTCCACCATCTATTATACCATCACAGCAAATAATAGGAGCTACCATATCAAATCAATTATTTAATACAATCAGAAAACATATGTCGTTGAACAAGCTAACAGACTGGCAACAACAAAACAAAAAGAGATCCATGTTAGCAGCGTTACCTTTCCAAGACGATTTATTGTATGTTCCGACTAAACAATTACAACGACAAGTATTAAAATGGTGTCATGTACAACCATTAGAAGGTCATCCGGGTCACATGAAGACCCTAGAATTAGTAAATAGAAATTTTTGGTGGCCTAGCTGGAGAAAAGAAGTCTTTTCATTTGTGCAAAATTGTAAGATTTGTATACGAGTTAAAAGTGACTTTTATTTTTACAGAGTTTTATATAGTGCGAACATGACCCAAATCGGGTATCAGAGTGCTCTACAGAGCACCAGTTGCATTACATGAGGACACATTCATTTTTGTTAGGCACAGGGAGATTAAGTGATTTGCCCAGAATCACAGGATGTTCAGCGTCATTGCCGAGACTCGAACCCAGTTCCCCAGAGTCGAGGTCATTCCAGAAAGAAAGGAAAATTACTGCCATGGCCAACCCTAAAGCAGATTTGGGAATATATTTCCATTGACTTTATTGCAGACCTGCAAAGGATCAAGGCAAAAACACCATATTGGTCATAGTGGATCGATTATCGGATATGGCTCACTTTGTAGCATGTTCGGTGGTGCCTACAGCTGCTGAATTAGTAGAGCTTTTATTCCAACATGTGATACGCCTTCACGGGCTACCTAAATCTATTTCCTCAAACCGGGATTCACAGTTAACATCACAATTGTGGAAAGCCTGGTGTAAGTCGCTGAAAATACGCAGCAATCTATCTACCAGTTTCCACCCTGAGTCCGATGGACAAACAGAACGTGTGAATCAATGTTTAAAACACTACTTACATTGTTACCTATCATAGCATAATAGTTCCTGGATTGCTCTACTGTGGGAAGCAAAATTTGCTTATAACAATCATATTCATGCATCAACCAATATGTCACCGCTTTATGCCAATCGTGGTTTGCATCCTCATTTCATGCCTTTGTTAGCATCACAAACCGATTCTCCGTTACCACAGGTAGCAGGAATGCAGTCAATGAAGTGCCTGCTACAACAAATGCGTACTAATGAAATCAAGGCAAAAACCACATATAAACGCTTTGCTGATGGACAACGAATACCAGGACCTCATTATCAACCAGGTGACAAGGTTTAGTTGTCTACTAAAAACATATGTATCAAACAACTATACAAATTCCACCCACGATTCATAGGACCCTTTGAAGTGGTAACCATAATCAATTGAGTAACATTCAAATTGAAATTACCTAAAAGCATGGCAATACATCCAGTATTTCATACCTCTCTACTGAAACCAGTCAAAGCACAGGTGAAATCCAAGCCACCACCCATTATGGTAGGGGATCACCAAGATTAAGAGGTACAAGCAATTTTAGACAGTAAAAAGAGGAACAGAAAAATATAGTACTTAGTGTCATGGAAAGGATTTGGTCCATAAGAAGATTGCTGGGAACCAAAAGATGCTATACATGCCTCACGCTTATTGCGGATGTTTCATAAGCGTCATCCTGCAGCAGCAACATGAGATAAGTAGCACTATTTTTGAAGGGGAGGACTGTCAGGAACTCTCTGGCATGATGTGTTATCCATCCAAACAATGGATTTAGGCCCAGATCTCTGTACTGGGGTGAATGTATGACATTGTTCTGCATTCTGTCCATCAACTATTGTTTTTGCATTTGTCACCCCGAGTGGGTCGGGTATGCCCAGACGTGGGTCCTGTGCTCTCCATGCCACTGGAATCAAGCTATCCTGGCTGAAGAGGGGTGAAACCCCGAAACCGGTCCTAGGATGCTTGTTTCCAGTCCAGGGAGGACCTGGCTTGGCAGTTCGGGCTGGACTGTTCCCATAGGGCACAGGGTCAAGACTGATTTGCATATGGCTGGGTTCAAACTGGAATGGCATGGTGAGCAAAAAAACGATGGCTTTAGGCACAGATCTCTGTACTGGGGTGAATGTATGACATTGTTCTGCATTCTGTCCATCAACTATTGTTTTTGCATTTGTCACCCCGAGTGGGTCGGGTATGCCCAGATGTGGGTCCCGTGCTCTCCATACCACTGGAATCAAGCTATCCTGGCTGAAGAGGGGTGAAACCCCGAAACCGGTCCTAGGATGCTTGTTTCCAGTCCAGGGAGGACCTGGCTTGGCAGTTCGGGCTGGACTGTTCCCATGAGGCACAGGGTCAAGACTGATTTGCATATGGCTGGGTTCAAACTGGAATGGCATGGTGAGCAAAAAAACGATGGTTTTAGGACCAGATCTCTGTACTGGGGTGAATGTATGACGTTGTTCTGCATTCTGTCCATCAACTATTGTTTTTGCATTTGTCACCCCGAGTGGGTCGGGTATGCCCAGACGTGGGTCCTGTGCTCTCCATGCCACTGGAATCAAGCTATCCTGGCTGAAGAGGGGTGAAACCCCGAAACCGGTCCTAGGATGCTTGTTTCCAGTCCAGGGAGGACCAGGCTTGGCAGTTCGGGCTGGACTGTTCCCATGAGGCACAGGGTCAAGACTGATTTGCATATGGTTGGGTTCAAACTGCAATGGCATGGTGAGCCAAAAAACTATGGATTTAGGCCCAGATCTCTGTACTGGGGTGAATGTATGACATTGTTCTGCATTCTGTCCATCAACTATTGTTTTTGCATCCATCCTTTGGCAGCAGGTATCTTTAATCAGCAGACTCAATGAAAGACTAATGATAAACAAAAAACCTGAAACTTATCAGGGAGTCAAAGCTATGCAATACAATAGCAGGTCAGTGTTATGATGATAAATAGCTGGCCATTTGTAAAGTGCTTTACACTAATGCTGGAATCATTGTTCTATTTGATATATTATGCTGAGAGACATTGTCCATTACAATTAAAGCATCACTGTTTCCTCTGTGAAAGAGCATTAGGATAGTCTTTTGTGCTTATTGTTTTTCTTTGTTATATTGTTCTTCTTTAAGTTGCAGCATGTGTGTGCGCACGGGAAAACAGCCATCAGATTGCATGTTTTACAATGCATGCGATTACAACACGGTCATTACAATTTCCGCGTTGTTACATCGCAGTATCATTACAACCATTACAACGACTTGCTCTAGGGGTCGCTCTAAACTAATGAATAGTATAATTTACTATTCCAACACTTTCCCATTCTGTTGCACACACTGGAATTGGAATAGTAAATTATACTATTCCTAAGTCCAGCGCGCCCCCTTGAGTAAGTCGTTGTAATGGTGCTGCGATGTAACAACGCTGTCGTTGTAACAACCGTGTTGTAATCACATGCATTGTAAACGCATGCGATGTAAAAGGCTGTATTCGTGCACACAACATCTCCTCTGTAATCCTATTCAAACGGCCACACCCTGCCGCCCGGTGCGGATTATTGCAGTTTGTTTGACAGCTGCGGTATGCATTCCTAAAACCAGTGGTTCCCAAACGTTTTTGACCCCCGGCTCCCTTGAGCTATTGCCCGTTGGTCGTGGCTCCCTATTATGTTACTTTTTTTGGCAAGTGGGGGGATGTAAGCATCGCCTTAGGGGTACTTTCATTTTTCTCCCTGAAAATAATTGGGATGAAGCCGATGAAGGTATTAAAATCATAGAGTCTGTGAAAGTGTGTCAATGGTAGGCTATGATGTGCGTGACAGGTCGCGGTAAGACCTTTTTGGTAGTACATGCATGTAGTCATTTGACTCACAAATGAGTTGTGAAGAATTATTGCTTTTACACCAGACTTTGCATGTATGTGTTCATGCATGTGTGGTGCTCTGTCACTAACATATGTTGAACTATGCAACAAACTGCATTGTTTGCAAAGATGGGGGAAATATGGCATCCCGGCTGAATAGTGTGTATGATGAGGCATGTGAAATTCTGGAAGAATGGAATGTAGTGGTGGTAATAACAAAAGGGATCCAATTGGAGGTGCCATGCAAATCCTACAGATAAATATAAATGTCCAGACTTTACTAGTGTGGCTTTCTTGGGTACTAGTAAGACTGCCAGCACGAGCACTGATACTAGAACCACAGCTAGGAACGACAATATTGCCGAAAAACTATCCACGACCTTGCCACCCTCTTCCCACACTTTGAGGCCATTAGATGACCTAGCCACAACTAAATAAGTCACTTCTGCTGCTTTCCAGAGTAGCATGTGAAAACAGACTGTAGGAGTAGCACATGGAAACAGACCACAGAAACAAACTTTACAAAAGCACATTGCAAAACAGACTATCAAAATCTCCATATTATGTTAACATCTCCCACAAAAATGAATCCTTGCACCTCAAATGCATGTTGATTTTTCAGAGAAGCCGGTTTACATACGGGCCAGATTTTGGCAGAATTTATTTAGAAGACTCTGCAAAAGATATTTGAACAGATTACATTTTCACATGGGGCAAACACTGGTCTTTGCAGCCGTGCCTCACTATGGAAAGGTTGGTGTCCTTAAAATATGTTTCTGGAACATTCAGCATCCTGCGTGGAAGCGGGGGCCCAACTAAACATCTCTTTATCTCTTGAGGAATGCATTCAAGCGCATACATAAGAGTATGTGACATCTGAACACAAAAGCATGAAAAAGCAAAAAGCATCAGCGTTTTTAATGGTTTGTGCTTCTGTTATTTAATTGCCGAAACTTCATAGAATTCTCAGCTCACAAAAATACAGGTTAAGAGTGCACTGTTGTACACTGAAGGCTTCCGTTCCTAATCTGTGTGCTTGGTGCACGGCGCCCCTGGCTACTTTTCATGGCGCGCTGGGGTGCCACGGCGCACAGATTGGTAACCACTGCCTAAAACCCTTCCCCTCATCTCGCCATTCTGATCCTCTGTTTTTGTTCAGAGCTGCCAGAAGGTGGGCCTCTTGAGGGTCCTGCTCCTGAGGTACGTATCTGGTCTTGACATTTTGCTTTCCCTTGGTAGGAGCAATTTCAAATCTCCTGCACAGCGGGAGCAATCACCAAGTCTGCTCCTAGTGCGGACAGCAGCAATGCCAGCTCCTGCTGGATGCGAGGAGCCGGCTGAAGACATATGAGCAGGGGGGCTCCACCCGAGGCCCCGAACGCTAGTGTGCTGGATGCCCTGTGTGGGCACCAGGGCACGCACCCTTTGCTGGCCGTGACCCAGGAGAGTGGGGGCGCAGGGAGGGGGGCTGCGTGCTCCCCTGCCCTTTGCATATGGTGCCGAGGCCAAGGGTATGGGGTCCTTGGTGCCGAAATAGGCCCAGAGTGGGAGGCCGCAAGCCCCCTTCCCCTTTAATAGTTTGTAAGACCCAAATGCCATGTGCGGTGTGAGGTAGGCTGCCTCTGGTGGGGGGTTGGCCATAGGGTGTGGCTACAGGCTAGGCCTGGTGGCCAACACACCACTGGCCGTATGCAATGTGGTTGGCTGCATAATGGGGATTGGCTGCAGGGTCTGGCTCTGGCCAGACCCTGTGGCCGACCCACCGTCATGCATGGCCAAACACCCTTCGCAGCATGGGGTTGACTAAGTAATACTATAATTTACTATTCCAACACTTTCTCTACTGTTGCACACACTGGAGTTGGAATAGTAAATTATACTATACCTAAGTCCAGCGCGCCCCCTAGAGCAAGTCGTTGTAACGACTTGCATTGTAATGGTACTGTGATGTAACAACGCTGACGTAACGACCGCGTTGTAATCGCATGCGTTGTAAACGCATGCGATGTAAAAGGCTGTATTCGTGCGCACAACATCTCCGCTGTAATCCTATTCAAACAACCACACCCTGCCTTTATGTTACAGATTACTTTGGACAAAGAGCACAAACAATTTTGGACAAAGAGCACGTATTTCTTTTTAGGTAATTGTCACATGTACATGTTTACATATGTGTTAACTCTATGTCTTCACTTGTATTGAAAGTGACGCTTGCTAAAGTGTTGGAACATCTGTTTCAGGACTTCCTCCCTGCAGTACCATTCCTAAAACCCTTCCCCTCATCTCGCCATTCTAATCTTCCGTTTTTGTTCAGAGTTGCCAGAAGGTGGGCCTCTTGAGGGTCCTGCTCCTGAGGTACGTATCTGGTCTTGACATTTTGCTTTCCCTTGGTAGGAGCAATTTCAAATCTCCTGCACAGCGGGAGCAATCACCAAGTCTGCTCCTAGTGCAGACAGCAGCAATGCCAGCTCCTGCTGGATGCGAGGAGCCGGCTGAACACATATGAGCAGGGGGGCTCCACCCGAGGCCCCCAACGATAGTGTGCTGGATGCCCTGTGTCGGCACCAGGGCACACACCCTTTGCTGGCCGTGACCCAGGGGAGTGGGTTCCCGGGGCTGAAATTGGCGCAGGGAGGGGGGCTGCGTTTCCCCCTGCCCCTTGCATATGGTGCCGGGGCCAAGGGGATGGGGTCCTTGGTGCCGAAATAGGCCTGGAGTACGGTGCCCCAAGTCCCCCTTCCCCTTTAATATGTTGTAGGACCCAAATGCCGTGTGCGGTGTGAGGTTGGCTGCCTCTTTTGTGGGGGTTGGCAATAGGGTGTGGCTACAGGCTAGGCCTGGTGGCCAACCCACCACTGGCAGTATGCAGCGTGTGGTTGGCTGCATAATGGGGATTGGCTGCAGGGTCCTGTGGCCGACCCACCGCCATGCATGACCAAACACCCTTTGCAGCATGGGGTTGACTGCAAGCGGGCGTTGGCCGCAGGCCCTGCAGTCAACCCTTTGTGCATTACAGGGATCTGATTAACATGTGGGGACTTACCACGCTGATAACGCCGCCACCGCCAGGAGTCATTCAAAGCCGTAAGCAGCACCGCCACCGCCAGGACCCATTTGCAGCTGCAAGCAGCGCCGCCGCCACCACGGGACTTCAATTCCCGGCAGCCCCAGCGGCGGCGCGCTCTACCCACGCTGCGCCAGCGCCAGGAGGCGCATTTAAGCAGCGCTGAGCCCGGCGGAGTGGGGGGACTTACCACGCTGATAACGCCGCCACCGCCAGGAGTCATTCGAAGCCGTAAGCAGCGCCGCCACCACCAGGAGTCATTTGCAGCCGCAAGCAGGGCCGCCGACACCACGGGACTTCAATTCCCGGCAGCCCCAGCGGCGGTGCGCTCTACCCACGCTGCGCCAGCGCCAGGAGGCGCATTTAATCAGCGCTGAGCCCCGCTTCGCGGTACGCGCGCGGGACGAGCCGGGCAAAGGGCGGGCCGCCTGTGGCCGTCCGTGGCAGGGCAGGGCTACGGACTTTGGCGTTTGTTGTCAGGGTTGTTGCATGGTTGTGAGTCTCCCTTTATCACACCAATGCCAATTCACATTGTGTTTGGGGCACTAAATTAGTCCCATTGGCGATTTACTGTTTTGTATTTTGTTTTGTTTGTTGTGCTATTTTTGATAGCTTGGGTGCGTGATTGTATTACCATTTGTGCAATAGGGTGCGTTTGTAGCTGCAAGCATGTCCAAACAAAAACCTATCAAAACCACCGCAGTGCTTACTACACTAGATAACTATCTAGTGAAAGTTGTTAATAAAATGAACTACGAACGTCGACTCTCCCTCAGCCAGGGTAGCCCTCCAGCTTCTCCGCCTACCTTGTCAATTTCCCCAGGTGTACCAGTGCTAGATGTTAGTCCTGATCATGATCCCCAGCCGATTAACAGTGATGATCTAGTGTTATTGACTCCTAGTCAGCTGGTGGTAAATGACTCTTCTGACTATCCTGGAGATTCTGTCCCGGTGTGTAGAGCAGTTAGGGCATGTCGGAAAATACCTGTAAAACGAGGGGGGAGTAAAAAGGCTAAAAGAGTCCAATTACCTTCTACAGGTATCGTTGGAGGGGACGAGATTCAAGAAAAAGAGTGCCATGCCCAGTTGAACCCTGAGCAATTTAATTTGCTGTTTAGCTATATTGACTCCAAGCTGGATAAGGTTATTTTACCGTTGGTGGCTAAATTAGATCAGATCTCGGTAGAAGTAACTAGATTGGCTAATCTCTTGGATACCTACACCACCCGGGTAGGTATTCCAATGACTACCGATGTAAGTCACAACGTAAGGAAAGAGGTAGCAATTTCATCTGCGGAGAGGTCCAAGGCTAATCAATTAGAAGTACCATCTGTGGAGGGGACCAGGGTCATCCAAATAGCTGTTCCTGCCCAACTGCACACTGCGAGTCAAGAAAATCAGGTTACCTCGGTAACTGAAAGCAATGTGGGTTGGACTGAGCTAAGGAGAAAGGGTTTTGTTAACCTTCCCCCTGATTGTGCCCCTTATGTGGTGGTTTTAACTAATGTACCACGGGTTGATTCAACTATGCCCTTGTCTCAGTATGAATCTCACGATTCCCTGAAAAATAAAACTGTTGCTTGGTTGCATAAGCAATGTGGATTTCCGACGGCCCTCTCTAATGATATCTTAACTACAAGAAGGGTCAATTGGGTTGGTAATTCTAGAAAGACCTGTAAAGGTGACTGTGTTATTGTTAATTTTAAATATCCTCAACACGTCACTACAGTTCTGCTTAGATCAGCCTCCCTATCATTGCCCGATCACGGTATTTGTGTATGCCCCCTCGGCTTATTTTATAGCCACCTTATTAATATGCTCCCTAATGATCTTAACTCTTCCTGGCTACCCCCGCCGATACAGCAGCGGGGTTTAGCCATTCCCTTGCATAATCGATTTTATGCCCTCAACAGTTTGGATTCTAATGACTGACTTAACCCGGAGTGTCCGATTTCCCCATATAAGGTTATGTATAAGCGGGGCTCTGAAACTATTAATGTTAAACCGGTTCCGGAGCCGCAAATGGAGGAGGTTTTTACTGATAATAACTGTAGGGGGTCAGTCAATGAAAAACCAATGGAAAGAAATCCTCCAACTGTATTTACTACACCAGTTAGGGTTAATGCAAGCGGTAATGGAGTAATTATAGCCAGTTGGAATGTTGCAGGGTTAAAATCTAAGAGGAAGTTTCCGGGCTGGCAGAATTTCATTAATTTGTTTGATATCGCATGCTTCCAAGAGACATGGTGTAAAGATGAAATTAATTATGAGGGGTTTGCGTCATATAATCTGGTGGCAAAGGGTACTGGGCCTGGCAGAGCAAAGGGGGGTCTGTTAATATTAGTGTCAATCCATCGCCCAATCATAGTAAAAAGGTATATAACTGTGGGTGAACATGCCCAGATTCTCTGGTTGTTTGAGGAACACACCCATAATATCCTACTGATTAATTATTATAATAATATTTTTTATATTTCCAGGGACGTAGTCGTCCGCGATTTGGCTAGTGCCATCGAAAATATAAACCCAGAAGCTAATGTTTCTTTTGATTTCATCTGGGTTGGTGACTTCAATATCCCGTTATGTGAACTGTCAACTGAAAATGTTTGGGGATTTACCAACGATGTGGGAGTGGAATATCTACACTTTCGTCATAACAACTATGGAGATTCTTTAAATTATTTTTTAGGTTACTATGATTTGGAAATTCTTGGTCTCGCGAGAGAGGATTCGGGACAAATTATCCCTACTTTCAAGGGTCATCATTCTTGCTCAGTTATTGACCACGTGATTGTTTCCTCTTATATCGCTTCCTGTTGTGCTTCACCTAGGATTGAAGTAACTACTCTAAGCGACCACAACTGTATTATTTTGGAAACAACTTTTTGGGCCGATAGCCGTGTTGAAACGGGCATTGTGGTCTCTAATATTGAATCATACAGACCAAATGGTGTTCGTTTGAGATGGGTTGGGGATAAAGCTAGTGATTTAACTGGCCTTATTGTGAGGGACTGCTTACCCAGCATTAGTATTATTTTTGAAAATGTTATCGACGAATTACAGGTTTTAAATGCTTTTATGGACATTAATTTAACCATTGAGGCCAGATTTACAAAATCTAAGGGGGGCCAACGTAGCAATGCTCCAAGATGGTTTGACCATGTGTGCACTCGTTCATGAATTGAATTAAAATTGAATTAAAAATTGCGCTTGCTAAAAAACCTAGGGATACTCAGTCTATTGTAAAATTAAGGCTGGATTATAAGCTTGCTCTAAGGTGAAGGAAGAGAGAGTTACAGCAGCTGGCATGGGACTCACTTAATCAGGCAGCGAAATTATCTAACAGTACTTTGTTTTGGGCCACTGTCAATTCTCCCTTTATTAGGGATGAGAATACCCCAATGCTAACCTCCAATGTTTCGAGTGACGGCTGGGTTACCCATTTTTCAAATATCTTTGATTCTAACAGTTGTACTGACACTTGCCATAATAATTGGCCTGTCTTACCTCTAAATATTACTGTTAGCGAGGTTGAAGCCGGTATTTGTGCTAGCAAGGGGGGTAAAGCCCAGGGCCCAGACGGGGTCCCTATTGATGTGTATAAAACGGCCCCCGATATATGGAGCCTTCTCTTGGCTATAGTTTTTAACGCTGCCATATGTTCTGTGCCCCCCGTAACATGGGGGGAATCTATTATTATTCCTATACATAAAAAAGGTAGTAGGTCCGATGTCAAAAATTATCGACCCATCTCTCTTTTAGACTCGTCTGTTAAGATCATGAGCAGACTTATGCTCGTGAGGTTAGAGGAATGGGCCGAGCAAGAGGGTATCCTAGCTGATAGTCAGTACGGATTTAGAAAGGGTAGGGGTACACTTGATCAGTGTTTAAATCTTGACCTTCTGATCGGGAAATATATAGATGCTAAGCTAGGCTCACTCTACCTTTGTTTTGCGGACCTTAGTAGCGCATTTGATTTGGTTGACCATTCTATTCTATGGTCAACCTTGTTACAGTTAGGGGCGCCAGAGGGAATAATTTATTTTCTGGCCAGACTGTATGGGAATCTAAAAACATGTGTGCGCTTTGGGACCAAAGGTGAATGTTCTCCCAAATTCAGTGTAAAAAGAGGCATTAGACAGGGCTGCGTATTGGCCCCCCTTCTTTTTATTTTATTTATTAACGGAATCGACGCAATTTTAAAATCAATCCCAGCAGATGCCCCCTTGATCAAAGGTTGCTCCGTGCCCGTGTTATTATACGCTGATGACGCTGTCCTACTTTCTAGAACTCCATTAGGATTGCAGCGTCTGATTGATAGATTCTCTTCCTTTATTAAGGACAGGAGGTTGATTATCAACAAGAAGAAAACATATATTATGACCTTTGGGGCCAAAAGCGTAAAGAAAAGTAAATCTGCAAATTTTTCCTTTTTTATAGATAAGGATAAGGTGCTTCAGGTGGATACATTCTGTTACCTTGGTATTACCTTCTCTAATGATAGAAAATGGTTAAATGAATTTAAAAATATTCGTATCAAAATGGCCAAAAATGCCCATGGCGTTTTTAGATTTGCTGCGAAGGTTGGGGACCGACGTACCAGGGATATGCTTATGATTTATCAAGCCAGGTGTGTCAGTATTGCTCTGTATGGGGCGGGTGTTTGGGGACATTTTCCTGCCCATTTTTTGCAGTTAGAGGAAAATGCTTTTTTTTTAGAAACTCTTATCTTTACCACCCACTGCTTGTACTGACCTCATCCATCGAGAGCTTGATATTAATTTTCTTACTGACCAACTATCTCTGAGGCCACTTATGATTTGGCGTTCTATCTGGCTACAAGAAGAAAAAACCTTTAATAGACTGGTCATCGAGGACTGTCTCTCGCTGGATAAATTCTTAAATATACCCTGGTTAAAATATGTAGTCAGATGTTTTTCTGAGATTTTTAATTTAAACATCTTGGTGGACCCTAACGCAACATCTTTAATTACGAAAAAAGAGTTGAAAACTATTTTTTTGGCATTTACTGCAAGAAAACGGGCCATTGCTAACGGTTCTCTATCTACTGTTTTGTTTTATAACAAGTATAAGCTTGATGAAGGTTTACCCATTTATTTAGTATGTGTAACGAGGCCATCCCATAAGTTTGTGTTATCCAGACTGAGGTTTGGTATTGCTCATCATTTGGTGGCATTGCCAACACTAAAGAAATATCCGCAAGGGCCTTGTAAGTGTGATGGCATCTCTAAACAGAGCACTGTGCACTTTCTTCTTATCTGCAAACTGTATTTGAATTTTCGTCTTGCCTATTTAAAACCTATGTTTTGTAAATATGGTATACGTACAGTTAATCAAGCAATGAGTTTAGTCTTTAACTTACAAAACGCCGATATCTGTTTTTTTACTGCTATGTTTTTACTTCATTCAATCAAGGCCAGGAAAAGTATGTGTTTTTAAGCTTGTATCATTTGTTATCTGTAGCTTTTTGAATTGTTATTTTGCTGTATCTGATATTGTAGTGCATTTGTTTTATTTTTATGGTTGTGCTTTTATGGTCATTTTTCATGCACCGAATAAAGCTTTATGAAATGAAATGAAATGAAATGATTAACATGTGGTAATTAATTAATAGTTTACTTTTTTTTTAAACTAGTAATTCACTAAAAAAACTAAAGGCTAAAGTAACGTTACAGTTAAGTGTAATGTTCAGTAACAACGAAATGTAAACTCTAAAAACCACTGAAATTCACCAGTTCTAGTTATCTCCAGTAACTATGACTCATGTCCCAAGGTAACTATAACTCGCTCCCTCACTATGCACTGCTAATTACGCTACATATTAGATCGGTCATTACATCTTCTTTGACATCCTTGATAATATCACTGTGCATAGCGGGAGCGTGAATTTAGTACAACAATATCATAATACAACACAACCACTAAATAACACCACATTCTTAGACGTCTCAATCAGAGTGTTATGGGTAATGTGATATGTGATCTCATCTGTAAGACTACTTACAACACTAGTGATTGCATCTGTTACATCCAGGGTGAGGTCATGGACATTGATTTTGCCGTATAAGTTATCGTTTGCAATGCTGTTGAGCAAGTTTTGGACTGTGGATCCAAACATAACTTGCTAATGTCAGTGTTGTTTTGGTTTTGATTTGTCACCATAACTGTATTTTAATTGTGGTTTTAAAGGAATTTATAAGTTTTAAAAAACATGCATTAAGGTGTTATAACCAAAGCTAACTAAGTTCACATAAACTTCGTTTTTTTCATTGAAATATATATCTAAAGTTTCTCAGAAATAAACGCAACCTAATAAAAACCACTGAAATTCACTCGTTATGGTTAGGAAAGCTAACCATAGCTTGCGTCCCTGTAACACATTGCTACGACATTACTCATGATGTTAAATGCCATCATTGACATCAAAGTTGACATCTAAAATGATATCACTGATGACAATATCCATGATACTACTGTTGACATTCGTTTTTATTTTTTTAATGATGTGAATAGTGATTGTTTATGTTTACCATATATTTAATATGAGTAAAATTATTTTTGTGAAGAGTTGTTTTGAATGTACTCTGTTTGTGACAATATTTTTAAAAAAGCAATTAATAGATTTTTAGTGTTTATATATGTTAATTTGAAATATAATGGTGAATCTCTTTTTTTACGTAATAATCGTTGAACGTTTGTATATTAGATATACAGGAATATGTTCACTATGTGCGATGATAAACCTAGGTGGGGCATGACTTTATGATGCTGCTTTTGCACTTGAATGGTAATATATATGTTAATGTATGTTATTTGGTAATGGAGTGTATAACTAAATATCTGTTTATGCTTGATGTAGCCTGAGTGACTATACGTTATTCTTTATGTTTACATTTATCATTGGAGGTTTTGTGATATGATACTGGTGTACATTTTATAATATATGGGAGTCATGGAAGGTGTTTTGCAGTAATATACCAGATGTTTTACTTTTCGCAGCAATTGTGTGGCATATAAGAATGGTTGTGCCATGTTGTGATAGTACGTGTTGTAGTACGATTGTGGGTGTCTTTGTTGCTTCTTTTATGGTGGTTTATGACAGTTTCATGTTTTCTTGGTATTGCTGTATATTTTTTAAACAATGTTTTTTAATATGATAGTAGTGGGTCAGTATGTGAAGGAGAGTTAAAATACTGTAGCAGTGGTTGTAGTATTATTTTGTTTTAACATTTTTTGTTTTATTGCATTTTGACATACAGTACATTACAACTTCTGTACGTTCAACTTTTTGTAAAAACATAGCCATCCCTCACTATCGACACACAGCAGGAAATCCGTACAAGTAATTTAATGAGGACAAAAACATCACAATGGTAACCAGAGTCCAGTTATACTTCCCGCTTCCACTGGGTAAAAGATGTGTCGTCAAGAGTCGGAATCCAGTGCAAACCCCGTAAGGAGTAGGCACAATTGTGTAAATCAACTGACTTCTTTTCGTACGCCCTACTGAAAAAGACGTATCTCTTTTGGTGTCCTCCATTCTTTAACATCTTTTGTCCAACTCTGTTCCCTAGAACCCAAGAGACCCAGCAACGAAATGGCAACCCACCTTTTGCCAGTAGAAGGGCCAATTGCAAACATTTCAACTCCATTTTTATATCCTTTCGATCCTTAATGTTTCCCAGAAGACATTTGGTTGGGTCCCCATCTGATGTCATACCCTCGACATACCCCAGCCTTTGGACAACTAAGACCCAGAAATTGCACACCCAGGGGCAGTGCCAAGCTAAATGCAGGAAGGTAGCAGGGCCGACCCGGCACTGGGGATATGTCGTCTTAGTAGGGTCTATTTGGTGCAACAGGAGTGATATATGTAAGGTGCATGTAATTGAAATATACCAATTTATAGTGCACGTTACAAGTCCCTTGTTTAACCTGCACACAAATGCCCTTCCACTGCCTTTCCTCTAGCGGGATACCAAGTACCTCCTCCCGGGCCATTTTACCCCTAAATATGGTCCTTAGCTTGTCAGCAATCATTGCGTTGTACAGGTGGGATGTCAAGTTTTTACCCCCACCAAACTCTAGCAGTGCCCTAAACATGTTGGAGGAGGGCGAGACTGCTGGATATGTTGGCCAAATGTCCCATACTATGTCTACAATACTTGCGTATAGTAAGAACTGACCCTAACCGACCCCAAAGGCTTCCTGAGCTGCTTCAAACATAATGAATGTGTCACTTGGGTATAAGTTCCCCAGCGTCAAACAACGCCCCTCCCTCCAAGCAGTAACGTTTACCGTGGTGGTCAACAGCCGGAATGCGGGCAGGTCCCAGAAGGTAAACTCGCATGTGAAGGGGTCATGTTTCAATACCACTTTCACCCCTCGCTCCCACAGCAAGGCGGTATGCCTGATTATGTATGCACTGTGGAACTACCTCTCCCAACACAATGGAGCAGTGGCGACGGTACAGGTTCCCTGGAGTCATCTAGATGCCAATTTTCCCCATCCAATAACGAGTGTGCGGCAAGCTGCAACTGCAACGCCAAATAGTAAAGCTCCAGGTCGGATAATGCCAGCCCACCCTCCTCCATGGGTAGATGAAGAGTCTCACGGTACACCCTGTTCCTTCCTCCCGCACAGGACAGTGCCACCAGTAAAGAGTGTAATCATGTCAAATTAATGTTAGAGAGCGTATAGACTGCATGGCAAGAAAACCCTTTTCACTACTGCCACTCCTCCCATCAAGGACAGCGTGAGGGTGTTCCAAAACTGCACTGGTTTAGCTAGCCCTTCTGTCATATGGTTAATATTATAGTGTTTTTGTTTCTGGACTGAGTGTGCCAACTGTACTCCCAAATAACGAAAGTGGTCAGTCCCCCAACGCAACAGCAAAACTGGGAGTGCATTAGGGTCCAGTGTTGGCATCGGCCCAAAGGGGACACAAGAGACTTTTATGGATTGATTTGTAGCCCCGAAATGCCCCCAAAATCTTCCAGATGTTCCAGTAACAATGGCAGTGACTCCCTCTGAGCCGTCAGGTAGATGAGGGAGTTGTCAGCATAGAGGGAAATTAAATGGTTTACTCAGTAGCGGCTCCTGGAGGGAGTGCTGCGGGCGGCGGGGCAGGGTGAGGGGTATAGTAATCTCCGGCATACGGCCAAATCGAGGTAAGTACATAAATAAATAAATAAAACAAATTACATTGTGCACACTGCAATGCCAAATGTCGATGCAGCGTGCGCAATGTAATTTGTTGTATTCATTTATTTATGTACTTACCTCCGTTCGGTCATATGCCGGAGATTACTATACACCCACCCTACCACTCCCCCGCCCCACTGCCCGCAGAACTCCCTCCAGGAGCCACTACTGGGTTCACTTCTCCCACTCTGAGACCCCACCCTGCCATATCCCGTCGGAGCATTATAGCCAAAGGCTCCAGTGCTAATGCAAACAGCAGCGGCGACAAAGGGCACCCCTGCTGTGTGCCTCTCATCAGAGATACTGAGCATCTAGTGTACCCTGAACTAGTATGTAGCAACATTTAACATTCGCCTCCATATAAGTCAGCACAAAAGGGACTCCCGGGGCTATCCAGATTAACACCCCATAGAGAATGAAGAAAAGGTGGCATCATATGTCTGTCCCCTCCACTAAGGGTGAGTTTTTTGGCTTCCGTCTCCATCAGGTTGGTCTCCTGACGACATGCTGGTGCTTAAGGAGGGATAAGACTCGGTATCGTTTAGTGCATGTGCCGAGCTCGCAGGCATTCCAGGAAAAGATTTGTAGTTAGTAGTGACAGCCATTGTGTATCAAATATCTGGCGTCCCAATTGCAGTGAAGCGCACACGCGGAAATGGCTAAAACCCTGAAAAAATAAACCTATAACATTTTCCCTCAAACCCCCTCTCTCCCACCCAGGACAAGTTCCGCAAACTTGGAACCACGCACATGTCCAGATACATTGATGAACATGGCCTTGCAGTAGAATAGTCCCTCTAGGTTCGGACCTCGTCTCCATCCCCTATCCCCCCAATTAAGAAGATTTACTTCCCCAGTTCCTGGTACACTGATAAAGTGCAGTGCAGAATCAATCTCCATTAATACAGTCGTTATACCTGGAGCAAATGGTTGACCATCATGGTCCACAATTATGATCTTAATTCAGTGTAGACTCTTGCACTGCGGACCAGTACCGCCATCACCAGAGCCCATTGTCTGGACTCGGTCCAGACGATGCTCCTGCTGGTTGCTCATATGCCAGTATCCACCACCGCTTTCTCCAATTCAATGTTTCGCGTTGTGCCCTCTCTCCGCCGGATGAGACCTCCTTGGCATTTCCTCGATCGAGGGTGTAGCAAAAGGCACTGTGCCATCGTGCCATCCTCACAGATCATCACCAGGGCCTCGGCCGGTTTCTCCTGCAGCACCTCCACCCCCGTGGTCGTTGACTGTGGTTATTGTTTTCACTTCTGGTCATAAGCCAAGATTCCTGTTCCACCAGAGTTTTGTTCCCTGTGGGAATCATCTTGTCCAGCCATAACCAGGCCTCTTCTGGACTCTCGAAAAAGTGGAACTTTCCCACATGCAGAACCTTCAATTTTGCTGGATATAGGAGCATATATTGGGCACCCATTAGTCTAAGACGTTTTTTACTTCAAGAAAAGTCTTGCAATGTTCTTGGACTTTATGGGTAGAGTCAGGGTATAAGGCAACACTTCATCCCTCGAATTTGGGATGTTCGTAGTCTAACATCTCTGTCTTTGTGGTTAAGCACTCATGAAACGAGGGCCCGGGGTGGGTGCCCAGGCTGCGGCTTCAGAGCCAACGCTCTTTGTGCACATTCAATCACAAAAAAGGGGGAGAGTCCTGTTGGTTTCAATGTCTCTTTAATCCAGGGTTCTGGGAACTCTTCAACCACTTGTCCCCCGCTGTTTCATTGGAACCACCCTTCAGCATTCTCTGCTCTGTCTTCAAGTAGCTGAGTTACCTTTGTCATGCATGGTACTTGCGCTTTAAGGAGGCTGGATACAGTGTTTAGATTAGCTATGTACATTTCCGCTGTCCCCACTTTAGTACCATTTCCCATAGGGCTGCTCTCAGGAGGTTCACCTCTACTGTGACCCCCATGATCTGTTTCTCCAGTGCCACTCTCGAACTCTGAATTGCATCCAGGACGGCCATTCTTGTGGGTTCGTCTTGGCATTCAGGTGAATGGTCGTTCAGGTCCTGATTTTGTGGTGGTGCTTCGCTGATCTGCCTGACGCGGTGTAGCGTATTGCATCACTGCATTGCTCCTGGCCTGCTTTGACTGCTTTTCCTTTCCCATGGCCGAGCCCTGGACAACAGCCACCCTGCAGGGAGAATGTGGTTCCAGGCCCAGAGGAGTCTAGATACCCAACAGTGGGCTCACCCTCAGCGCCAAGTGGGGCCTAAGTTATATCCTCCAGGCCGCAGGCCTTGGTAGGTACATTGGGGCTGTGTTCACTGCAAGAGGTAAGGCCCAGCAGTGGCCCCCGGTGCGTCCGCAATGGCTCATCAATCAGTGCGCAGCCCTGTAAAGTTGGCCCCTGACTCCGGCCCTCCACAGGCCAAGTCCTGTGCCATGGGCAATCCTGAACCCAAAGGCTACTATGATCTGGGGGGCCCTAAGCAAACAACCACTCTTTTCCCACCCCCTCAGAGCGTTCAGATCTCAGCAGAAGAGGGGGTCCTGCAACGAGAAGGAGTGTCAGGTGTCCCACTACGGAGTTCAATCGCTTAGCCACCGAGGGACACAGGGTAATCCGGTAGGCTCTCGTCAGTCGTTCGTGACCTCTAGGATGTTGGTTGTGCGCACGTTGATCTACTTGAGGTCCCAGTATTATCCGCTGCGCTGCAGGCCCACTCTGTTTTTTGGCCTCATTCAACCAAGCACAGCAGCAGCTCCCCTCGGTGCTGCTGCTACCACAGGGCGTGCTCGATCGCGGTCTGAGCCCAGGGGCCCGACTGTCGTGTCTCGCTAGACACGTTCTAGTGTTCTGCCCGCAAGTGTAACACATTACACCCACCCACCACAGGCGTCACCAGTCAGGTGACCCCGTCAATAAAAGGGGCCTTCGCACGTGCCCAGGGCCAGTTCTGCACCATAACTACATGTGTCAGCGTGGTCCTTTATGCTAATATGTGAGCCTAGCGCCCGCCAGCTTTACACTGGCGATGAGAAGGCTAATCCCTCGTGTGCAGCTGCCTTTTTAAAGGTGGTGAAGGGGGAAAGTGTGTTGCCCATGCTAAAAGCACCCACTGTGTAGAGGTGCCGGAGGCGCCCGTGGCCCACGGTGCGTGTGAAGAGCCCCGAGGTGAAAGAGCTGAGTGGGAGCCCACGCCGCGTCGAAGAGTCTGCTGCGATCCCATCCGGCAGGGAGTGAACCCCGGTGTCGGCAGAGACGAAAGGCGAGCGCGGCTGTACTGCCACGGTGACGGCCATCGCCACAGACTGCCTCGAGGAGGAAGAGGCCTGATCTGACATCGAGCCAAGGTGAGCCCAGATGGCGGAACTTAAGGGGCAGCGCAGAGAAACGAATGAGGGAGGCTGGAGAGTAGAGTAGCTACCTACTCCCCCGCCCCGTGACGAACAGTAACTTTGCTCGTTATAGAGCCAGCAGTCTGTGGTGCCAGGTCAAGCCCGCAGCGAGCGAGACGAAAGAAGCTGCAGCGACTGCCTCGTGTGTGGGCGAAAGTGGAGGCAGTGTGTGAAGCTATGGCGTGACCCGTGCCGTCGACCTGCCCAGGCCCTGCAAGAAAAGAAAAGCCCATCCCGCATCAGCAGAGCCCCGTCAAGTGCCAGCATTCTGTGAGGTTCCAGTGCAGCCCGGAAAAATGAGACGAGTCAACAAGGGAACCGATTACTGCAGCCTGCCTGAGATCGGTGCCAGAGCTGGTGGGGAGAAGCAGCTGATTCTTATCCAGAAGAAGAGCAAGATGAATATTCGTAGGTGGCAGAGCACCATGAGCAAGAGGATGGTGTCAAGTGAACCTTGAAGGAAGTTTAAGGTGAAAAGGCAGCGCAGGAACAGTGACTGCAAACATATTAACAGTGAACAGGACATCGGCAAGAAGGGAACTGTGAGGACACAGTAAAGACTGCCAGGACATACAGAGACTGCAAAAGGAGAAGTAATTCAATGGATAGAAGTTGAAAAGGAAACACAGCAACAAGCAAGTGTGCAGCAGCGCAGGAACAGCGGCTACAGTTCAGGAGTGAAGGACTGAAGAGAAAGGCACAGTCGGAAGCGCACCAAACAGAAGTGACCAGGAAGAGGTCGAAGAGGTGGCTGGACAGACCACCAGGAACCACCAGGATCACAGTTACCCCGAAGAGGGCAGAACAGCGCCAAGCCAGAGGTGCGCGACAGACGACCCAGAAGCTTGACTTCATGGGCAGGCGCTCAGGAGAGCAAGACCTCCTCGAAGAGAAGGAGGCATGCAGAAGGCATCAAGGAGAACCACTGCGGTACCCCGAACAAAGGATGGCGCCAATGAAAATTCCCAAGAGGAAGTTCAAGTCCGACTGACAGGACAGATCTGAGACAGGTCCACGGGAAAGATGAGACCGTCCAATGAAAGTTCCCAAGAGGAAGTACAAGTCCTACTGACAGGACAAACCTGAGACAGGCCTACAAGAAAGGTGAGACCGTCTGGGCATCCAGCGAGGTCCACGTGACACCAACATGTGACACGCGCAGGACGCCACCTCCAAGAGAGATCCTGGTCGAATGAGAGAGAAGAGAGTGACATGATGCCACTCCACAGAGAGAGAAGGAACAGTGGCACAGTGCCACAGGGCAAATGACCACCACAGGCGTGCAGGAGGAAAGGAGCAGAGCGACAGGACAGAAGACTCGTATCACCACTGGAAGACCACACCCAGAGACACCCGACAGCCACCAGCCAGACCGACATCCCTGGAGACAGCCCAATGAGGAGAACATAAGCCGCCAGCGCGAAGCGAGTATCCCTCCAACGTGTCCCCGCGCAACCATTCAGTCCCAAACACCGAAGGGATAAGTCAGACGACATTCCTGTGTTCCACCGCAGATGACACAAGCAAAAGACAACCTCAGCAAGATAAAGGAAAGCTGCAAAGCCCCTCCAGTCCTTCTCGCTCCACAAACTCACCCAAGACAACAGACCGCCGCCTGTTGCCCAATTGAGAAACAACCGCCGTTCATCAACACCACCAAGGAGCATTGCACCACCAACGGGAATAAACACACTCTAGACAACCGGAGCTCCATGAGCGAGCCACTCAGGAACTGTCTGTGTGTGTTCCCGTCAATCTACAGCATACCGAAGTAGTGCGCACCCGGCCATTGGAAGATCCACCCCTGGAATCACGCAAGACTAGTCCGTGGCCCTAAAGAGAGTTCTGGAGTGACCCCTAAGCGGGCCTACGCAAAGGACCACATAGCCCACATGGTCACGTCGAAACCCAGGGGCAAGGGACCTCGGCGTAGTCCCCGTAAAAAGGGAGTCTGAATGGGAGAAATGCGTCAGCAGCAGCTCCTCGACACACACAGGATGCAGGGAGGCCACAGTCGAAGACCGGTTACCCGAAGACCAGGAGAGGAAGGCCTCACACACAGAGATCTTCCCGAGTGGACCTCACCACAGCTCCCAATGCACTGATGCTAGACTCTGTACATAGACTTTGACACTGCGAGACCAGGTCAGTCTAAAACACTTCGCCAAGGCCAACTAAAACATCATGACCATGCGGCCCAAAGCTCCCGTGAGGCCTGGCTGACGGCCTGAAGAAACTCAATTAGTGCTATTTGTTGTTTGTTTATTTTCCTCCAGGTTGGACTTTTGTTTCTTTTCTTTTTCATTAAGGTGGGGGGGATGCCGTGTCTAGCTAGACACGTTCTAGTGTTCTGCCCGCAAGTGTAACACACTTTACACCCACCCACCACAGGCGTCACCAGTCAGGTGACCCTGTCAAAAAAAGGGGCCGGCGCACGTGCCCAGGGCCAGTTCTGCACCATAACTACATGTGTCTGCGTGGTCCCTTATGCGCTAATTCGTACCATTTTACCCGCTCCCCAAACCGGATCACACGAGCACCGCACCAGATTTTCCATTGAGGTGCGGGGGGTTTATTACTGCCCATAATCGCGTATGTGAACAATGCACGCACTTGTGTCATCTATCTGCCATATAGGAAGTCAGCAATACATGTTGCAGAATTATATAGCGCGAACTCGACCTGAAGGTGTTGGAGCGCTTTACCTGAGCATCCTATTTACATTACACATTCCAGCACGGGGAGCTTACAAGATTCGTACCATACTAAACGATCCCCGTGCCAGGTCCATTGCGCCTGCCGCACGCAGCCCACTGCGTGCCCCCCCCACCCTCAACGGCAGCGTAGCCGACGGGAGGGGGGGCGATAACCTTAACCAGGGAGCGCCACAGGGGTTGCACTTTCCGCGATCAGCGGGGACCCAGGCAGCTCCCAGCCTTGCAGTGCTGGTGCATTGGGGCTGTGAACCCACGCTAGTCTCCTACCGGCTCCCACGGCACAGGGTATGCGGCTTCAAGCCGGCCGCACCCCCGTTAATTTACTTCGCTCGCGAGGGCGACCGCCATTGTGAGGTATGCCCCGCGGGCGATCACTAACCTGTGTGCTCTACCGGACCAAACGAAAGGTACGCCAACCGATACAGAATCAATGTAACTTGAACCTGTGACTTTGCGAGCAAGCGTCCCAAGGCAGAGGACCCACGCACGCTCATGCCCGCTCCCACCGTGCGCCGGGTGCGCGGGTTATTGGCCGTCCGCTCCCATACCAACTAACGTGCACGAGGTCCACCGCCAGCAAGCAATCCACCCCAGGACCTTAATGGAGCTTTCAAGAATCTATGGGACTTAAGGGATGGCCCCGGCTAGCAAGAGTCCCATTCCCTCATTCAAAACCGGGGATAAACACATATCACAGGCAACGTGGGGAGAGCCCACCTAGTGCTCCAATTGTGCATGTTTCAACAGCGCAAAGGTATCGGTAATTTGCCCCCTGCGCCACTTACACCCTTGTCCTGTCACGAGCGGGTTCTGTCGGTCAACCGGACACCAAGCACGATCTAGGAGAGAGAATGGAGAGGTGAGCGCAATTGAAACAAGGTATAGGGGGCGCTCGACCTGGTTCTGTCAAGCATGTCCCGATGGCCGTGCAAACGTACTCTCAGTACCCCCCCAAGCCTGCCCACGTATTGTAGCGCCGTCAGGCTCCTGAGGCGGAAGGGAGGTGACGTAATGTCCCGGGGACCTAATACGCCTTGTACGACAATGGCTACTTGAGAGAAGAGTTTGTACTTTTGCCCCCGCATCTTGGGGTCACTTGTATCATTGCCAAGCACCATTCAAGTGTTATTTATTTAATGTAGATTTATATAGCGCGAATTTACATCCATATTTAGGCACGGGGGGATTAAGATTAAGTGATGTGCCCCGAATCACAGAATGCGGCCCCGAGACTCGGAACACCAACCAGATTGAGATTGAGGACCTGAGCCTCGGTCCTTGTATACGTTTCGCTCTTTATGCATATATCCCGTAGCACCGTATTTACATACACATTGAGGCACGGAGTGATTAAGTGATTTGCCCCGAATCACAGAATGTGGACGCGACCTCGCGGCTCGCCCCTGGTTAAGTACCCTGTATCGTTGTCAGGGCCATTCGCTATTCAAATCACAACCCAACTATAGTTGTACATCGCGAAGGTCTGAAAGCGCTGTACCCGAGCACCGATGTAAAAGCCGACAGACGCATTTGCTCCCTACGAGTGGAATCAGGGTGGCCTATCGACTCGCGATGCGGACGCGGCTCCGAAGCTCTAAGACCTCGCACCCCCTGAGTCAGTGCGGCGGGGGTTAAGAGATGCCACGACAGGCGGACAAGGTCCCGCACAGGAGGACACACCATGGGACAGGGATGCTTGGGCCATATACGTTCGCTGGGGATGAAGGTGTCTGCCGAACCAGGGATCAACCCAGGCGCGTCACATTACACAGGCCCTAGTAGAATCAATGGCTGGCCTATCTCGCGATGCGAAAGCGGCCCGAGCCGCGAAAACACAAACCAGATTCGGACCTTGAAGCCATGAGGCGTGGTTCATGTCTAGTTTACGCTTTTATGCATATTTTATGAATCGTCTCCGCATTCGATATAAAAGACAATACCGACTCTCGCACCCTGGTCCCCCGCTCCGAGGTTGCTTGTTTCTTGTAGGGCACGGGGAGATTAAGTGAATTGCCCCGAATCACGGGATGTTTTGCCGACGCCGAGGCTCGAACCTGGTTCCTATTTCCAATGTCGGCAGCTCTGGCCGTTACGCCACAACCTCTTTTCTCCCGCTGATATTGGTGAAAAAGACACCGTTTTCGAGATTAGGGTTTAAAGGATCTACAAACCCCTGCTCGCCTCTACCCCTACCCCCAACTCGATACCAGGCAAGCGACACCATGGTGCGCGCCTGCGCCACACCAATGAACTTACTGTTGCCCATTGAGCCATTGCCCCCTATGTAGTGCTGCGTCGCGCGCTAGCTAGGCCCGACGGTACCTGCGCGCGTTAAATAACCCGTTATCGTGTTCGACCCCGTTCGATTCATAAGGCCTGTGATGTTTAAATATTGCGCGCTGGACCCGGAATTCTCGGAGCTCTGGGAGAAACGTTTCCGCATTCAATAAGCCTGTCGTATCTGCAACGCGCACGCTCGACCCGTAGTATGCGCGCGCGTGCAGGCCCCCCGCATGTAGGGGCGCTGTAGGCAGGGGGCGAAAGGAGACACAGGCCCAGCGCCTATGCCACCAGCCATTGGTGCCCCTGACCCGTGTCCGAGGGGAAGCCGAACCTAAACTGGACCTTCAAAGGGCAGCAGGCTCCCTGAACATACCCAGCTCACAGTGCCCGCCGACGCACACGCCCCCCCCACCTATGCGGAAATGCTATTCCCGCGCGCCAACGGTCGCAGCAGCTCTGACCGCTAGGCCACGAAACCTTTCCGCGTGGCGCCACTAATGTCCTGATGGGACACGAAACAATGACCATGCATGTTTTCCAGTGCCCCCAGAACTGCGTCCCTCCAGGTGCGGTGCAGTGCGCACTAATCGTTAGGCCAACCTCTAAACGGAGATAATTTCGCCACACGGAACAGCAGTTAAACATCACCCTGCTGAGGAGGAAACGGAACACGCACGCGCTCTAGTTTTCCATCAAGCGGACACGAAGTGGTCTCATTTAACATTAAAATTAATGCTGGGTTCTACAATAAATAGCAGCAGTGGTATTCAAAACCCACGTCTCCGTAGAGACTGAAACGTTTCCCCAGCGCCTTGGTTCTACCATAAATAGCAGCAGTGGTATTCCAAAAACCCACGTCTCCGTAGAGACAGAAACGTTTCCCCAGCGCCTTCGACCTCTCGACCGCTTTACCATATGCGCATTTGCCCCCTGAGCTGTCCTGCCTGCTCAGCCCTCTCGCGCCTCGCTGCGCCGTAAGTGCAGGCTGATATCCCCCGATCAAAGCGCCAACATGCCCCGTGAGCACCCGCAGGGGCAAGGGTGGGGGGGGGGGGGGGCGCACCCGGAGACCGACCCAATACTCTCAACCGGCCGACAGTTCCCGCACACGAGGACGGGCAAAAATCCCCCCCCCCGGCCAAGCCCCAGAAGAGGCTAGCCACCCAACGCTAAGCAGACGATGCTTATCAGCAATGTTGAATCGGGGTGGGGGGTGTATGTACGCGCACGCCACGGACAACATCCCACACAAATGCCCTGAGCCACCGTGGCCCAACTTGCGCCCTCCCCGCCCGCGGCCATCCGGGCCACAGGGCCCCGTCGACCTGGTACTGCCCAGGGACGGGGCCGGGGCGAGAAGGGTTAAGCAAGACTCACCTACGTATTGCAAATGGTGACGGCGGGACCCGCGTGGCGATGACGACGGACCGATGCGGTAAGGTCAAAGGCGAGGTGGGCGACAAAAGAGGTCGCCAGTGAGGGTGGGGGAAGGCTAAATAGCCTCCCCCTCACACCTGGGCCCGGAAGTGACGCGCATTGCGCGTCACTTCCGGCCCTGACATGGAGGGGGGCACCAGTCTGTGTCCCTGCCCCCCCCCCCCCCGAAGGAGGGAGTGGGGAGGGGTGACCGGGGCCCCGGGGCCACTAAGGCGCCGACCGCCGAGTGGCCCCCTGCGGGGGCCGCGGTCAGCGGCAAATATGGGGGCCTAGCGCCCGCCAGCTTTACACCGACCCACAGCAAAGACTCACTCGTTGTCTCCAGAAGGGGGGCAGGATCCGTGGGCACAGCGGCTCACGTGCTCAGGATCCTCCTAGGCCCCACTCCGTGGGCTCGGCTGCAGGGAGGTCACCAAGACCAGCCCCGCCGGCTCCCTTGAATATTTCTGGCCGATCCGCCCCTCTCACTCAGTTCATAGCACTGGTCCCACAGGTTACTGGCCCCCAGGCACCACCGTCTTCACCACCGCAGCCCCAGGGCCGCCATATTGAGATCCTCTTACTTCAGGATCCCCATAGGTCATATAAAGCAGAAAGTCAGCCGGGAGCTCCCCCGGTGTCACCACGTCCCCAGGAGAGGGGAAGGCCGCACTCCGTCCTCGCTGTGTCCCAAGTTGTCTCCATGGTGTTTTCAGGACCCACAGCACATGGCCGCCACAAGCTCAGATCCTCACCGTGCACCTCGAGGCACACGCTGCACAAACAGCCACAATCTTGTAGGCTGCCGGCACAGCCTCAGTCCCGTCACTCCGCGAGTTGTTACCAGGTCATACCGCACCGAGGGCCGCCCATGCGATGCTGGCGCCTGCCTCAGCCATCGCTGCCCCAATATTCTCCAGACATAAATCACTCAGTAACCCCCAGTTCCCACTTTCATCAAGGTCTCTTGAGGCAATTCTTGTACAGTAAGGCGCTGCCTGAGTCAGGATGTTGGAGGAACATGGAAATGGGGAGCCAGAGCTCTTTAGAGTTTGCGACCTGTTGGCCATCTCCGGTTATAGTATTATTTCATGCTGTATTCATAGGTGTATACATAGGCAAGGGGGAATGGTGGGAAACATTGCGACCCATGCACACCCTCCCTTTCAAAGTACTAACATAAATAATGCCCTGCGCACCAGTGGCGTAACGAAAATTGAGGCCCCCCCATCAGCAAGGTACATGGAGGGCCCCCCTACCAGGAGCTCTCCGGCCGAAGTGCTGTGCTGAGGGGGCCCCCTGGAGCTTGGGGGCCCCCCGCACCACGGGGGCTGCGGGGGCCTGTGTTACACCCCTGCTGCGCACTTATTGTGTTAGTGTTCATGGGTGTATTTGTTGTGTATTCAAAAGAGAGTTATGTGGATTAACACTTTTGTAATGAGTATCATTAGTTATAATAGTATTTTAGGTGAGACACTTAGGGCCTAATTGTGATGTGGTTAGGATCGCAACTGGCAGCTGGTTGGTTGCGGTCCGAACAGCATCTACTGTTGTGGTCTGACCGATGCATTACGATGCGTGCAGTCGAGGGCAGCAGTCGGAGGGACCGACTGACGCTTTCCAACGAGGATCGATCAGAAGCCCAACATAATCCCTTAAGGACGGCATTTCCGCTGTCGGGATTATGATGTCGGTTTCTGATGTCCGCCTTTCAGACATGAGAAGACTGTCGGAAAGCAGCATTGGGGGCCCCTAGCAGGGTCCATTTACCCCTAACCCTCCACATCTGGACATAGGCTGCACCTATGGTACCCTCCTGAACATCCCTGCACTGCACGGTGCCTGCCACACGGCACAGGGATGTTCACAAACTCCCATTTCTCAATGGGAGCTTGTGCTGCAGGTGGTTTCCGCCTGCATATGCTCCCATTGAGAAGCGTGGTTGGATCGTAATTTGGTGTGCGGAACCACCACCCAATGGTCGGACGGTTCCTCCTACAAAACGGTGTCGGTCAGAGGCAACTCCGACCGACAACGTAATCAGGCCCTAAGTATTAATATATTTAAAAATAAAATTTCTTAAAGGAAATTAGTAGATTAATAGTGCCAAAACATGCTGTCATTATTTAAGATGTCTTCAGTGATGTCATCAATGATGTAACTCAACATGTCATGAGTGATGTAATATGTGAGGTCATTAAGTAGAGCATCACGGGGCAGGAGTTATAATTATTTTACCTAACCAAGGCTGGCGAATTTCAGTGGTTTATAGCCTTTGTTTTGTAACTATAAATTCACTTCAAATGTGTATTTTCATTGAATTTCTGAGCATTTGTAAACCTTTAATAAGGTGCTATAACCAAAGCCAACCATAACTTCACTGCTGCTTATGTATTGAATTGTTGGTGTTTTTGATCATATACCACATCTAACAGTTTCCTGCACCCAGCTACCCCACTGGTGGTCCAGCCCTACTGTGAATAGCCTTCGGTCAAGTACGGCGGGGATTAGTTATGTTATGTTATGTTATGTTATCCAGTTTTTTAAAGCGCAAACAGCTGCCCCAGCAACGGGGCGTCCCGGCGCTAACCCAACCAGTACCTGAGGGGTGAAGGAGGATAACCAACAGAGGACTAGATAAGGGAAAAGAGATGCGTTTTTCATTCTTTCCGAAAGGCAGTTAAGTTGGTTAGGGTGCGGATGTGTAGAGGCAGGGAGTTCCACAATCTTGCCCCCAAGACCTTGAAGGAACGTCCACCCATTCTACACAGCTTGGAACGGGGGACTGTCACAAGGTGTTGTCCTAAAGAGCGTAGAGTACGCTGAGGGGTGTAGGGAACAAGGAGCGGGCGTAGGAGTTCAGGGCAGTCCGAGTTAAGAATTTTGAATGCCGTGGTGAGGGTTTTAAAATGGATGCGGGATTCAATTGGCAGCCAGTGCAGATTGCGGATGGTAGCTCTGGCCGAGCACCTACGTGGGAGGCCAACCACTGCTCTGGCGGCCGAGTTCTGAATACGCTGCATCCGTGCTAATTCTGCTTTATTTGCCCCTAAGAATAGCACATTAGTCGCAGGGCCTAGCCTGTAGACTGGCACTGCATGAACTCAGACTCTTGTAATAGCATGCATAACATATTCTCAAGTTGCAGCCAGCCAATTAAATAGCTTTGCGCTGCAAGCCTGTCTTTGGGTTGACGTATCGGAAATAAAGGACAAGAGAAACAGCTCACATGTGCTTTAGAGTTGAATATTTTTTAAATTCAGGTCCACGAGTGGTCTGCAGACACAGGTTAGAGGACAATTCACCTATTAGCAGCTAGATAAGTCTACTATTTTACCATTTCAAGCCCACTGAAAATATTTTAATGTTAATGTCTCAAAACTACTGGACTAAACTAAAACAAGCAAAGGCACTTCCTACAGAAAAGTTCTCCTTTTATGCCAAATTTGATATAATTGCATTCAATTGTTTTGCCATATTGGACAGCAAACCGTCCTGTGGGAATTAAATTGGCGAAGGTCACCCCAATTTCCACTATGGACATATTATTCTCTATTTGATGTTAAGACACTGCATTATCATACTCACCTTATGCCATCTATATTTGGGGATATTATTTACTTTCCGCGATAGAAATCTATACTGCTTATAGATAATTGTAACCAATAAACTGGAATATCCCACTATTTGTGATTACATTGTTTTGCTTTATAATTTTCCCATAATGCTATGTCTCCCTTTTAATTATGAGGATTTCCCGTTATTATATAAGTGACTTGTTTAACAGTGTGTTATATTAGTTTGGTAATATCCTTCTCATAGATAGCACATTATATTGTATTGTATTGTAATTACATTTATATAGCGCTTACTACCCCTGATGAGGCGTCAAAACGCTTTTTCGGCAAGTATCACGCTACTCCGGGACCCATAAAGGATTAGTGTTGAATTAGTATAGTGAAATATGAAAGTAATTAAAGTGGTGGATAGGTTAGTCAGTTATTTGGATTCGGAAGTATAGCGGAAGGATAGAAGAGGAAAAAAGGTTTGTATTTATACAGCGCTTGTTACCCCTGATGGGGTGTTGAAGCCCTTTTCTTTTTTTTTGAGCAGTAGCACACTACTCCGGAAACCCATAAAGGATTAGTGGTGAATTAGAATGGTGACATTTGAAAGTAATTTGAGTGGTGGATATTAGTCAGTTGTTTGGAGTGAGAAGGATAGCGGAGGGATAGAAGGGGGAGAAAGATTTGCATTCATATAGCTCTTGTTACCCCTGAAGGGGTGTTGAAGCGCTATTCTGGCGAGTAGCATGCTACTCCGGAACCCATTAAAGGATTAGTGCTGAAAATTAGTACAGTGAAATATGAAGTAATTTGAGTGGTGGATATGTTATTCAGTTATTTGGATAGAGGAGGGTAGCGGCAGGATAGAAGAGGGAAAGAGGTTTGTACTTATATAGCACTTGTTACCCCGATGGGGTTTGAAGCACTTTTTGTTTTTTTAGTGAGTAGCATGCTACTCTGGAACCCATAAGGATTAGTGTTGAATTAGTATAGTGAAATATGAAAGTAATTTGATTGGTGGATATGTTAGTCAGTTATTTGGATTGAGAAGGGTTGGGGAGGGATAGAAAAGGGAAAATGTTTGTATTTATATAGCGCTTGTAACACTGATGGGGTGTTGAAGCGCTTTATTGGCGATTAGCACGCTACTCTGGAACCCATAAAGGATTAGTGTTGAAAATTAGTATAGTGAAATATGAAAGTAGTTTGAGTGGTGGATATGTTATTCAGTTGGATAGAGAAAGGTAGCGGAGGGATAGAAGAGGGAAAAAGGTTTGCATTTATATAATGCTTTCTTACCTCTAATGAGGTGTTGAAGCACTTTTTTGGCGAGTAGCAAGCTACTCTGGGACCCATACAGGATTAGTGGTGAATAAGTATAGGGGAATATGAAATTTGAGAAGTGAACATGTTAGTCTGTTATTTTGATTGAAAAGCATAGTGGAGGGATAGGAGAGTGAAGGGACGTCATAGCAGTAGGAGGAGGCTTTTAGATGAGTAAAAAGGGGTTGTGGAGGGGAAGAGTCAGAGGGAAGAGTTTAGAAAGGTTTGTTTTGGGGATCGGTATAGTAAAAGAGGTGTCAGATGATGCAAGGAGGGGTAGAGTATGGGAGAGTCTAGAAAGGGTTATTTTGGGGATCATAGTAGTGGTATGGGGTTTGGGATAAATGAGACAGTGGGTGTAGAGGATATATTGATGGATGTATAGGGTGATAAATAGGGTAGTGCATAGGATATGCTGAATTAGAAGAAAGTGATAAATATATAGATCCATAAGTACATTGAAAGTATATAGATGGATAAAGGGGGTAGGTATATGTATATTAAAGATATTGATAGAGGTACAGGATGAGAACTAGGGTAGTGCATTGGATATGCTTTTCAGGAGGCAAGTAACAAACACACAGATCCAAGTACATGGAAGGTACATAGATGCACAATGGAAGGAGAACATGTAGACCAAAAATGCATCGGATAAACTCAGTTTTTTGTGTTTTATTGTACTTTAGAGGTTTGTTTTGTTTTTAACATAATTAATCTATATGTTTATACAACGCAACACACAAAGATAGGTACATATTTATAGTAAAAATAAATTATTATATACAGAGGGATATGCTGTAAATTTCTGTTTGTGTATGGTGCTTATGTAGGGAAGAGCCAATTCTTGAGCAGTTTTCAGAAGATAAGGTGACTGTCTGTGAATCTTATGTTGGGGGGTAAAGAGTTCCTTAGTTTGGCTGCTTGAACAGAGAAGGATGTGCCACCCATGGGTTTTTTCTTGTATCTTGGGATTTTGAGGCGAGGTGCCATTTTAGTGTGGAGGCTTCTTTGTTGAATGTGTTTGCTGATTTTATTTCTGATGAAGAGTAGTCCCATTCCATGTATTGTTTTGTGGGTGATACAAAGTAGCTTGAACGTGGATCTTCTGGCAACCGGTAACCAATGCAGGGCTTTCAAGGCAGGTGAGATGTCGTCTTGCGGTTTGATATCCAAGAGTAGTCTGGCAGCCGAGGTCTGAATCCATTGTAGTCTTTTCATGGTAGTTTAAGGTGATCCATGGTAAAGGCTATTGGCGTAATCAAGTTTGGACAGAACAAGGGAGATGGTAGCTTGGACCTTGTGTGGAAATCCCAAATGAGGGAAAATTTGTTGCAGCGCTTTTATAGTGACAAAGCTTGATCTTGCTAGTTTGTCCACTTGGGCATTCAGCGACAGCTTGGAGTCCATGGTCAGTCCGAGGTTTCTTACTTCCTTCGATACTTTGGGTGGTGATACCAGTTCATCAGGCCAGGCGGCCAGGTGGCAAGGTGGTCATAATGTTTCCAATCGCCACACGTGAGTATTTCCGTTTTGGAAGCATTCAATTTGAGGTGGCTCCAAGTCATCCACTGATCCACGGCTCTGAGACAACTGTTAATTGGGGAGTTTCCAATATCTTTGGGGCATTCCAGTTGAAGGAGTATTTGTGTGTCTTATCTGCATAGTTATAGCACGTGAGGTGAAATTGATTGATCAGTACCGGTAATGACTTCATGTACTTGTTGAAAAGCATGGGCGAGATGATAGAGCCTTGAGGGACCCTTGCTTTTTGTGGAGTATGGTTTTGGATACGAAAGGTGGGGTATGAATGACATTAGTTCTGTTTCGAAGGTAGGACGCGGTCCAGTCTAGAGCAGTTCCCTCTCTGCCGGCTCCATAGAGTCTTTGTTTCAGAGTGTCATGGTCAACCGTGTCAAAAGCAGCCGAGAGGTCCAAGAAGAGAAGCACAGCAACCCCGTTGCGATCTACTGTATTCTTCAGGTCATCCCAGACGGCAAGGAAGGCAGATTCTGTGCCTCTTCCCGGACGGAAACCTGTTTTGGATGAATTGTGACATCTGGGCGAACGTTGCTCTTTCTATCAGTTTGCCCAGGAAAGGTCCATTTGTAATGGGACTGTAGTTGTCAGGGTTCAGCGAGTCCAAGTTTATTTTCTTCAGTAAAGGGCATATGTATGACTTTCAGAGTTCTTCTGGAAATATTCTGGTAGTTAAGGAATCGTTGATGATTCTTCTTACTGGAGTGACAGCAAAGGTTGTTAAAAGAATTGTCTTGAAAGTTTGTGGTGGACACGGGTCAGAATGGCTGCCAGCAGGATTGCTTGCTTTGACCAGGGCCATAAATTCATCATGTGAGATGTGTTGGAAGGAACGGAAAGGTTGGGTTGAATATTCTTGGATTGTTGTTTTGTCAAACGGTTAGTGCTTTTTCTCTGTTTTAAGTAGGAGTCTAACGTGTCTGCTTTGTCAGTGTAATGATTTGCCAGTTTGTCTGTGAAATCTTGAGTAACAGGATGAGTTCCTTCGGTTTGCGAAATTCATTGAGTATTTTATAGAGTTCTTTATTTGCACATTTAGCATTTTGAATTCTGTCTAAATAGTGCCTTTTCTTAGCATTTTTGATAGCTGACTTGTATAATCTGTTAATTTTCTGTAGGTGAAGTTTGTCTTGTTTGGCGTTTGTTTTGAGACAGGTACGTTGCAGCTTTCTATTTTTTTCCTTATGTCTTTATCTCTAGGTTTCTCCAAGGTGCTTTTTTTCTTTTGTTCTGTTGTGTGGTTTTGAGTAGTATCAGGATGTCAAAGGCTTCCTGTCCCACTCATATAGTTTATGAACAGAATTTATTGTTTTCAGCTTTGTACTGGATGTTAGTTGTGTTTCTAAGTGTTCAAAATTGAGTTTGTTCCACGGTCGATAGGTGGATGGATGTAAGATAGTTTTAGGTGAGTCGCTTAGTGTTGTATTATGTTGGAAAGCAAGCAAGTGGTGGTCTGACCATGTGACTGGAGTTATAGTTTGAAAGTTAACTAGTTCGGTATTAGCAAAAATGACATCTAGGATATGTCCAGCGATGTGTGTGTGGGTTTGTGGGCAATCTGATGCAGGTTTAGTGCGTCTAGGCCTGTGATTATTGTTTTTGGATGGGTCATATTGGGTTTGTCAAACCAAATGTTGAGGTCACCCATAACGCATAGGTTGGAGTGTATTGTTATCAGGTTTGAAACTGTGCCTAGAAATGCGTCTGGGAATGTCGCCTTGCTAGATGAAGGTCTGTAAAGGAGCAGGAAGTTACAGGAGGAAGACGGAATTCTTTATGGTGATGTCGTCAACTAGTGATATGTAATGTTTGCCTAAACACAACAGCTAGACCACCTCCTTTTTTGCCTATACGATTTTGGGTGATCGTTTGATAGCCTAGAGGAACGGCTTCATGCAGGACTGGAGCCATATCATCTCCCAACCAAGATTCAGCTACGAATAGTATGTCTGTTTTTGCATCGGTGAGAAGGTCGTAGATGTGCTATTTGTTTTAAGAAAGAGATCGAGCATTTATTAGTAGACAGTTTAGAGAATGGGCTTTGGTGATAGTGAGACTTTGTTTTGTAGAATTGTGTAGGTTTGTAGCAGGTGTGTTTTTAGTGCTGGTATTAGCTGTGTTAGGATAGCAATTGTGTAGCTGTTCTGTATCATGATCCTCATCCAGCATGTTAAGAAGGCATTTTGATGGGTCTGCATGTGTAGGTGGTGGAGGCAGTGTTTGAGAGTGAGTTGGTGTGCTGTGTTGTTTTCGTGGTGTAACATTGTTGTGCAGTAGACATGGGGATGCGAAGTTGTGAGGTGTGGCAAGTCGCTTATATTGTTTGCATGTTGTAGGACCGGGGGTTCCCAGGCCCTATGGGGGTAGCATGGCGCGAGCAGGTAGGCATCCAAGGGCTTACGTGTAAAGTGACCATACAGCACATACATCCACTGAGACAGGAAACGCACGCAATAATTGACACCACACAGTAGGTTGAATAAAACCAATCAGTTTTATCTAGATCAACATTAGGATCAAAAGCATTTCATTAGGAATAGTTTCGCAGTTCGCTAATACATCAAAACCTGGCATTGAATCAAAGCGCAACACCTGGTGATCCTGGGGAGCATCAAACACAGCGTTTACGCAGAGCGCTGCCCATAGCATTTCAATAGCGCTTCAAAACCTGGCAATTAAGCATAGCGCTGCACATAGCAATTCAATAGCACTTCAAAACATGGCAATTAAGCATAGCGCTGCACATAGCAATTCAATAGCGCTTCAAAACATGGCCATTAAGCATAGCGCTGCACATAGCAATTCAATAGCGCTTCAAAACATGGCATTTAAGCATAGCGCTGCACAAAGCAAGTCATTAGCGCTTCAAAACATAGCATCTAGGGATAGCGCTGCACATAGCAAGTCATTAGGAGTAAATCTGGCATTCAATTATAGCCCTAAACATGGCATATCATGGCCCCGCTAGACAGGGTATTCAAGCACCGCCTTCCACTGGGGCATTAAACAGTCAAGCAGGGATATCACCTCCTGTCAGGTAGGGTCACCCAGTGTCTCCAAACGGAATAGCTTTGGCGAACCTTATGCCCCCAAATATCCTGTGGAGGAGGCAAACACTTAGCCCTTCACAGGGCGCGAGTCAATGGGGCCATGGCTGGTGCAATTTCTCCCCTTCTCGGGGCAGTGGGGGCCCACCGCACCAAACAAGAGACGTCCCCGGGGGAGGGGCGGGTCCCGGGCCTCTCCACGGCCTTCCGCCCTCCTCCCCAGGGGTTACCTTGATCTTCGGCCTCACACCGGGCCCTTGTTTCGATCCTCGGCCGGGCGGGGGCTCACTCCTTATGGCTGCCACGGAGCCCCTTCCGCCGGCCGCGTGGGTCTCCCGGCGATGTCCGGGCCGCAGAGGACTCTGCGGGGCTCGTCAATTCCTCCTCCGAGGTTCAGGGGAAGGCGCGCCCGCAGCCGCTAATGGCAGCACGGTCTGCGGGGGCGCGGCCCGTGCAGCCAATGGCGAAGCGGCGGGGGCGGCTGTTCAGAGTCCGCCCCCGGCAGGTGATGTGGGACTTGGCTTCAGGGCCTAACGCGGCCCTTGCTGGGTGGCTTCAGGCTGGTACCTGGTCGATCCCCCAGCAGTTCAGTAGTAAGTTTTAGGAGGTCGTCTTCGGCGCCTGTTGGTTCCTGCGCCCTTAGTGGTTAGTTCCTTGGGGGGGGGGGGGTATTTTAAGTTGGTGACTGTAAAGAGTTCTTAGTCAGGCTAAGTAGGTTGTCCCTGGCTTCCCCTGCCGCTGGGCCAGATCAGTGGGCTAGTTCAGGATCCCTCACTCAACTTAAAAGGCAGCACCTAAGCCCTGTCACTTTTAGTGGCATAGGTCCCTGACTAGGCCCTACCGCCTAAAACTCCTGCGTAGGTTCCCCCAGGTCTGCGTCGCCCCAACTGACTAAAAAATGTTCCCTCCTTTCCTTAAGTAGCCCTAGGTCAGGTGACCACCCTCTAAGACGGCAAAAGCAAAACCCCACCCTTCTTCTAGAAGGTTCCAGCAAGTTCCAGGAGCTTCCCCACTCTAGCTATAGGACAAAAAGGCGGGCTGGTGTTGCAGCATTGTTGTAGGGTCCCAGCCAGCTCCTGGCAACTAGGGTGCTACTAAAAAGGCCACTCCGCAGTAGCAGGGGCCTGTGGCAGCCATCTTGGGGGAAGAGAGCACCTGCACCTTAACACTGATTAGCAGTGAAAAGGCGCTCGGAGACCTAAGGCCAACGAAAAAGAGGGTGGAAAAAATGAGGCAAGGGCACAAATACAGGGAAAGACCACCCTAGGGCTGACAGGTCTAACACATGTGTTTAGGGTGGAAGGTGTATGAGTCAGGGGTTGTGGTGCAGCATGTGCGTCATGTAGTAAGGTTCTAAATTTTCCAATGAATGAGAGGCGTTTGGAAGAGAGTTGCTGTGGACACTATGGACATATTGTTCTCTATTTGATGTTAAGACACTGCATTATCATGCTCACCTTATGCCATTTATATTTGGGGTTATTATTTACTTTCCACCATAGAAATCTATACTGCTTATAGATAGTTTTAACCAATGAACTGGAATAATCTGCTATTTGTGATTATATTGTTTTGCTTTATAATTATCCCATAATGCTATGTCCCCCTTTTAATTATGAGGATTTCCCGTTATTTTATGATAAGTGACTTGTTTAATAGTGTGTTATATTAGTTTGGTAATACCCATCATCTCATAGATAGCACGTTATATAATGGGCACATTATATAATGGTGCCACTTTTGTATGTTGTTTTCACAGTCCTTTCTTTATGTTATCACTATTCTGTTAAAATACGTTGTCTCCACTGGGGTGGTCATGTGATCAAGTCCCCCTGAGGCCGAAATGTGTTGTGTGTTTATGGTGTAATAAAGTGTGTTTATCCTTGTGAGCTGAGTGAGTGGTAATCTTCTTTTAGTTGGATTCATTATTGCTACCAACCTGCTCCGTCGGACTAACCCTTTACCCCTGTACACACACACACACACACACACACAAACAAATACATTGATATGCTAACTCATAAAACGAATCAATGGGAGAGGCAAATGTTTTGCCCCCCTGAGGCCAAGGGTTGCAAAGGAAGTGTCAGGAGAAGCAGAAAGTAACTTAGAGGTCGCAGCTGCAACCCCCAGGTAGCCTCAAATTATGTCCATGCTCTCTCCCAGACCAAGAAGACCATCAGGATGCAGATGAATGCAGATGTAGCCCTGTCACACCCAACGCTTTCTGTGTGATGGCTGTCAGGAAAGTATGGACAAAGTTTAGCTGTCACCCTGGCCTGGCTGTGGAGTGGAGTCAGGCTGCAAGCACACAGAATCATAAGCACAGAGAAATGCCCACTTACTAAATGTGCTATTTCTAAAATAGTAATGTAAAATCCAACAAAACCAGTAAGCAGGATTTATTACCACAATTCCAAACATACCAAACATGGGTCCCCCAAACATGGCTACTCCTTTCAGATCAGGAATTACCAGGTAAACGTATACAAGGAAATGTTTGATGCTAGCCTATGAGAGGAGAAGGCCTCACAGTAGTGAGAAACAAAATAGGGTGTTTGTCAATACCAGGACATGCCACACAATGTAAATGTAAATTGATACTTGTATAGCACACTACTCACCCGCAAGGGTCTCAAGGCGCTTGTACAAATACCGCTGTGGAAACCATCCTGGCTTTCCCTGTGAGGCATCCGCTCCTTGGCACCCCCAAGGTGGAGGCCAGGAATCCTTAGCGTTTTGGGGGCCGTTGTGGAGATTAAGCAAGCTATTGCCCAGAGTGGGACTCCATGATTGGAATAGGCACCGAGGCAAGAATGAGCAGGTCCGTGGAATTTTTGAGCCCAAGACCCGCCGAGGCGGGGAATTGAACCCTGGTCCCGGGCTAGACCTCTGCATCAGGGTCTGCCGCTCTAATCATTGAGCCACACTTCTCCACAATAAAGGTACATGTCCTACCTTTTACTTACACAGCACCCTGTCCATAGGGCTACCTAGGGCCTACCTTATGGGTGACCAATATGTAGTAAAAGGGGAGTTTAAGGTTTGGCAAGTAGTTTTAAATGCCAAGGCAAAGTGGCAGTAAACTGTGCACGCAGGCTCTGCAGTGGCAGTCCTGAGACAGATTCGAAAGGCTACGTCTGTGGGTGGCACAAGAAGTGCTGCAGGCCCACTAGTCTACACAACCGCCAACTGTTTTGGTATTTGATTGTATATAGGGGTCCATTGTGGTTGCAGGTAAGGGCCCAACCCCCTATTGTTGTTTTTTGGCCCACTAGTAGCATTTCGTTTACAGGCCCTGTGTATATGGTTTACCACTGTACAAGGGACTTATAAGTAAATCAAATATGCCAAACAGGTGTAAACCAATTACATGTTTAAAGGAGAGAGCACATGCACTTAAGCACTGGTTAGCAGTGGTTAAGTGCCCAGAGTCCTAAAGCCAACAAGAAGAAGGCCAGAAAAATAGGAGGAAGAACGCAAAATGTTTTGGGATAACCCTGTACAAAGGGCCAGGCCCAACAGTTAGCTAAATATTTGGAACCTAATGTAAGATGCTTACGATTAATAATATACATACTGTTGGAGACATATTTGAGTTCCACTGGTATGCGTAGTGTTGTTCAACTCTGTCATTTAGTTGGTTGGGGTGACTCATGCTATAGTGGATGCCACGGGTCTCCGGGTTCCGAGGCGAGATGGCACCTACTGGGAGTGACAGGAGAGGAGACATGGACCAGGCACATGAAAATATGGTTCATGATGGCCTCTAGAGTGGCAAAGAGGAACATTGCGAGGGCATGGGGTGTTGCCGATTCCCCTAGGGTAAGAGACTGAGAGCATGATATGGACTGGTGCCAGCAGGTGGAGAAAGTAGTTGATCTGAGTAGGGAATGCCCCAAAAAATTGGGAAAAGATTTGGACCCCTTGGGTGGAATACAGAACCTAATTGAGAAGTATGTGTAAATGTACTGAAGCAACCGGGGGACTAGGACCTCGAGACGCAGGGGGCGACACTGTGGGTTATTACCATCAAAGGCTTGTTGCCTATCACTGTATTACTTTTCTCCCACCCCAGCCATTGCATTGTACCTCTGTCTCTGCAGTATTTGTAATGGTGCACTCAGCGACTGTTTAGTAACAAGAATTCTTTAAAACAATACAACTCTGTCATTTAGTCCTGTATGCCACGTGCTTCTGTTGTGTTGTAAATGTGCTTAAATGTATTGTCTTTACTTCTCCCTTTCTTCGAAGTGTGCCATTAAAGTAGCATACATTTTAAGATTGTATAGGCTCCATACGTTGCTGGTATGTCTCTGTATAATCTAAAATTCCTGTTTTGGGTTTAAATTAGAATATTTTTAATGCGAACACCTTTGTAATGCTTGTTAAATTTGAATTTGTACATTAAGCTCACTGTTTGTGCTCTAGTTCTGTAAACACAACCTTGCATTTTTATTATTTTTAAACATGTAAATAACACAGGCACCTTAAGTACACCCCTGCCATTATTCAGATAAACAAAAAGCTATGAACATAAAGTGTCCATTTATGAAGATTAAACATGCATAAGACAGGAGGCCAAATATAGGTCACAGCTGTCGGGCTGATGAGCACAGAGCGCCTCTTGTCCTCTTTTTAACAAGCTGGCGTAAAAATATGCATTTCCCAAGAGGCATTGAGCGGACCTCGATCAGCTGCTGCCTTCATCACGGGCACGGTAGTCAGGTTTAATGTGTCTAACAAGATGGCTCAGTGAGTTAAATGTTTATTAATGGAAAATACTTGCTAAATGATGGTGAAGAGTATGAACCTGGCAAGGCCGACTGAGCCATTCATCTGTCTGAGGTCGCTAAATTGAGAATCATTAAGTTTTGTAATAGCAACGCGTAAAAACAGCGGAAGTGTAATGTTAAGCAGAATGGAAAAATAAGGTATTAATAAGGTATCAAACACTCTCGTGACAAAAATTTGCCTAGCATTGCAACAGGGGACCGAAAGCCGAAATACACCATAAAATGATGCTGTCAAATGAGCAGTCGTAAAACGGAGGTCAAGACGCCTGCGAGATTCCTACGCAGGCCACAGAGCCACGCGAGGGCAGGGGTGTCTGGACCCGCCCATTCCGTGCGATTTCCGTGTGTCCTTCACAGTATGGAGAATCGCGCGGAGGCCGGTGCGACTCTTTACTAGTCTTTACGGTAAATGGGTTTGGTGCTGCGTAATTTAGAGATGAGCGCAGTTTGCGCTGGCGTTTTGCACTCGAAGTTAACTTCGGCTGTAGGATGATTGAAAGATGTCAACATCAAGTACAACACAAGCCCTAAACCCGTCTGGATGAGTTCTGGGACCCGACGGCTATAAATAGCTTGCAGGTCTCAGGTTGTAAGTACTACCGGCCTCCGTGGGCTGCCGCTTCATATAGCATAATGCGTTGGTGCTAAAAACTGAACATTATAGGTGCAAGAAACATCGTAGAAACGATTGCAAAAAATGGGTGGAAGTGTGTTTGTATCCTATTATGCACTTTGGCCCAGGTTTACTAGGATGACGCTTCCCTGCATCCACCCATGCATTTTGATGCAAACCGAGATTTGCATTGGCTTGTAAACTCGGGTTTGCATCTAGAATGGTGCGTTCATCTGATAAAGGTGTAATGAGGAGAAATAGCTTCATTTCACCTTGTTACTTCCCGCAGCACACATAGAAAGAGAAATATGCCTCCAAGGATTGTTTTTGTTCAAGAAAGGAGCCTTTCCTGTACAAAGACGGCCCTGTCTGTAATTCAGGCACCCCTGCATCCCAGTGCAAGGGTGTGTGTGTTGGCACTAGGCAGCCTCAAGTGTGCGGGGGGGGTAGGGAGCGAGCCGAGGAGCGCCATATGTTAGTAGAGCTGTTCGTCTCTTTCCCTTTCAGCCAGCACACTGCAGCAGCTTTGATTGCAGCCCTGTGTTGTGTGAACTTTTGATAAATACTCCTATTTGTATTTACCTGTGTAAGAGTCCCACCAGGCACTCACTTAGAGCAAAGTCTATTATTGGCACAAAATCTCCAAGATGTAAATAACACTTCAAGGTGTTGGCTGAGTTTTTTTGCCTGATTGACATTTTTGCTGGAAAAAAGCAGTCACACAAGCAAACTGTTTTAGTGCTTGTTTTCAATGCATTATTTCTACATTTTGCTACATTTCACATTTGGTGTGAACACTAGCTAATAGCTGGTGTTAAGACAGACAACAATATGCTCTACTCTAGCATTCATTCCTCTTAACATCTATACAACAACCCCGGGTGAACTTCTCCAAGTACTTGGCATCTTGTTTCACCAATATACAATGGGCATGTAGGTTTACCTTGGAATCAACTCGCTTGAATTCATTTCTGACATTAAATCATCGCTTTAAACCATTCACAAACGTATGGGGCAAAAGCATCTCCACCGAGTTAAAGACTGAAGGCCGTAGACTTTGGCAAGCAGGGTACTTCATCAAAGCGTGGAGGGCTATTCCACCTGCCGTATTACAAGTGCCATAGGCTACAATGCACATGTAGCATGGCGGCGGATAGGACACCCGCCATTTTTGTGGCAGAGCATCCCAACATCTAAACTCTAAGGAAGGCCCAGAATTTCTTCTTCTCATCCCAAATCTGGCCTTACCACCAATCGTTTGTGTCTTGAACCCTTGAAGTTGGGCGATATTGCTCTAGCAAATACTTAGGTTTCCCACCCCCACTATCCTCAGAAATCTATCCACTCTATGAGTAAGTCTGACAGCCCCCACCTCCACAGTCTCAAGAAGCTAAAACATATTCTGTTCCCCAGAATGTGAAAACCTGGAGGTCAAGACCATGATAACATCATGTCTTGACTAGAGTTTTTAACTCTTCATAGGCACACAGAAATAGATTACTACCACGCAGAAGTAGTTCTAAATGCCACTGCCAGGTTTGTCACAGGCCCTAAAAGGACAGGAAATATTACCAGTGATTTCGCCTACCTCCCAATTGAGACCTTCTGCACAATGAGAACTTCCTGCCTTACTTACAAGGCCCTCAGCCTCGGTTCCCCAAAATATGTCGCCTAGACACTTTCCTTTCACGAATGATCACACTTACTCTCCAGCAAAGATGGAAGATGGTTCTCTGCTACATTTAAAAAGTCAATGCTTTGCAGATCCTTCCCCGGCAATTCTTGATGCACCTGGAATGCCCTTCCTCTTTCTCCGGCAATTCTTGATGCACCTGGAATGCCCTTCCTCTTTCTCCGGCAATTCTTGATGCACCTGGAATGCCCTTCCTCTTCACATCAAAAAGGACCCCCAAGCGTTGAATCCCTTGTTAAGAACTTGCTCCTTGAGAAACACCTACACCAAACAATATGATGCCCTGATGCACGCGGAACCCTTCTCATTGCCACCTACTGCCTTAGCTCACTGTCTCCATGACTCCCAGTGTCTTTGGTAACGCAGTTCTAGGTTCCTTACCTTCTAACATATGAATGTTGTGTCTTATTTTTTACTCATGCCAGTCTTGGTTAATGCTTTGCTTTGGTTTTGTTTCTTATTCTTTTTTTTAGTTCTGGTTAGTTAAATACTGCAATCTCCCTTATCTCTGTAAATAGTGGGACTAGTGTACTTTTTTCAACACCATGCTTGTTATCTTGCCATAGTCACTGTGTGGTTAACATTCTGACTCGCTTCACATCTTCTCTGTACAGCAGTTTGCCCCCTTGTTCAGTGGAGTCCTCACTTTTTTAGGACCACAAAGACATATCAATAAATATACAACAGGGTCCAAAGAGTGCTCAGCTGTAAATTTGAACGCTGTTAACAATGGGTGTGGACATTTGTTTGGCCTGATCTGATCCCCGTGACTAACTCTATAGGAGGCCAATAAGGTTGAGACAACTGATTAACATTACATTGGAACATGTGTACACTTGACAGGTAAGTCAGAAACATGCATTTTTTTCAAAAATACCAAATTGTGTTGATTTTGAGCGATAACCGAGATCACAGCAAACATATACAGTTGTAGGGTTATTACACAGGGTCAGTCGCAAACTAAGTTATGAAACGCCTATTATTTACCCCATATTTTCTTTTTTTCCCTGTTGTATCCAGCCTCCTACTGAGTCCCATGCCTTCCTTCCACTCTGTTCTTCTCCATTGTAAACCAACCTTTGGTGTACCCCACATTCAGCTCGTACCCACCTCACAAATTCCCATAACCATTGCTTTCATGTGGGTAATCCTTTGGACATCCATCTTAGTGCTATACACTTCTTTGCCACAGTGAGGCCTACAATACCTTCCCCACATCTATAGTGTGTTTATTATGAGTGATTAGTCTCAAATATGCGTTTCAATGATCACAGCAAACCCTGCAGACACAAACCTCTGCCTTTACTTCTGTCGTTTGCGATGGAGCCTGTTGACATCTACAAAGGAACAGTGGTTAATTTGTAAAATAAGGAGGCATCGCTAACAAGAGAAATGTGCTGGTGCAAACTGCTTCCTGAATAGAGCCCCGGCACTTATTATTCCATAGAGGACTTGTCCTAATGGCTAGAGCTGACGATTTTGGAGCTAGGGAACGGGGTTTGAGTCTCGGCGTGGCTCAACATCCTGTGGAAAATCATGTGCCTTCCAAATGAGTATGTCCTTAACTGGTGCTATACGCACTGGTGCTGAGAATTAGGTGCCGGTGCTGAGCACCGGAAAGCACCTGCTCAAATTAAGCACTGCAAAGGAAACCATTATTTCTTGCTCTGCAGTTCTAAAGCTTTACACAATAATATGGCCTGGTGGATCTTTTTTAACAGTCCCATATCAATAAACATACAATCTTGCCAATTAAAAGTCTTGTGTAATAAATGTATCACCAATTTATACTGTGGCAAAGTCTCGGTGGCCTATCCAAAGATAAACAAGAATTGGCAAAGCTGGCAGGTCTGGCTGATAACGGACAGTTCCACGATGCTTCCATCCATGAGGTCACTGGTTTATTTGTCTTTGTCCCCACCTGTTTAATGCTTAGCTCCCTCCAATTCTTAGGGCAGTCCAGCTGTTAGCGTGGGACGGTCGCTTAGGAGCAGCCATGCGCTCTACAAATACCTTTGTATTGTATTGTATGTCCCCTCATCTTATACTCCCATTCACTATAAAGGTGCATCCACCCCTGCTTTGGAAGTCCATGCACTTCAGAGCTGGAGGGATGAGTATTGTAGGATGGATTCAGACATCCACACCTCCTCTTTAACTAAAATGTTTATACAATGCAAAGCTAAAGTCCTTCCCCCAAAAAGGAGCGCCCATACTACCCACAACTTAGACACTGGGTCACTAACCAGCCGCTAAAGATACCACTACACTTGAGACACTTTTTCCTAAATTAGTGGGTAATATAAGTAGAATTTCCATGTTTTCCCAGGCGCTGTTAGCGCAGGAGGCCCCACAGCTATGGAAACACAACTAGGACTGGGCATGTGGAAGGAGATCTCACAAAAACAATGGAAGAGAAGAGGTTGAACAGAAAAATGCACTCTTCATCTACGTCAGTACTAGGCAGAGACATTCATTACTTGTTACAGATGGCACTACACTCCTGTTCGCTTGCATTGGATTGTCCCAAGCGTGACCCCCTAGATGCTGTGGGGGATGCATTGCACGTCTGGTAGGAGGAGGAAGAGCAGCAAGATGGCGCCAGTCTGGGACGTCCGAGAGATGGAGGACTGAGCCTGCCGGAAGACCCGGTAATCAGCCCAAATATCGATGGTGACGGCAGACGCAGCGGCTGCAGGAACGGAGGACAGACCTTGTGAAACTATTGACAACATCCCAGCAACCCCCAGCGCCAACAAGGGTGCCCGGGAGCATCCCGTCATAGAAGGTGAGCCGTGGTGTGGCCGGGGGAAAAAAAGCACAGGCTATGCAGCCATGGGTGCGTTCCTGCTCATGCCACACGCGATGCCTGCAGTAAGCGGGGTGAGGTGAGCCCCTAATTAATGCGCCCGAGAGACATTTGGGGAGGCTAAAAGAAACCTAGAGCACAACACCAGAACAAAGATATCGACTTTGCCTGACCCCAAGATGGCGATCTCTTGGGAAAAACGAGCGAGTAGGGAGTGAATGATCACACAGGGAATGATGATTTGACAGGCAGTTTTTTGCGGTGGAAAGTGATGAATCTCAGTTGGCAGAGAGAAGCATAGGCGAGAGAGCAACCATAGAGGAGTAGGAGAGGAGCCTTTCGGGGAGGTACCCGCCTGACCCTAAGATGGAGACCAGGGTCCACGAATCACTGATGATCTGCCGACTACGGAGACAAATTCAGCGCAGCAGATGCCTGGTGCTGATGTCTGGATGGCAGTGGTACCGGGGAGTACGCAGTTTCAGGTCAGCAGGAGAGATGAATAGCAGTGGCCGACGGCCATACCGCACAGAGGGTATGAATACGTCAGCACCTATAGTGGACTTCGACCAGACCTCCCTCATTTACCCCACCCTCCACCCCCATCCGACTCACCCATCGTGATATTGAACCTGTGATTCTTGCCACCGACCATGGAGACTTAGCATTTTTGGCCGATGCCCGGTGGAGCTACCTTGATAGCTATAGAGGAGATGGGCTGTGGACTTCCCCCTCGGCCGTCACCTACCCAGCCGGACATTGGGCAAACTTTTCCTTCGTCTCTCTGCCGTATCTCCCTCCTCGTTACCCTTTTACATTACCCCCTTTACCCTTCCACATGCCCTAACCAACAGATGTAACTTGTAACTGATGTATCTTTTGTAACAATGTATAACTTGTAACTGATGTAACTGTCCTCATGTAAAGCGCTCTGATACCTATGGGTCTAGCCAGCGCTATATAAAACTCAAATAAATAAATAAATAAAAAGGGCGCCTGGGAGCCCACCCCTGGGACCGAAAATATATAACGTGTTGGGGGCCTAAAAAGGCCGGGTGGGGAGCACCCCCAGGGCCGATTCTTTTTAGGGTGGGGGTTACACAAATTCCCTCCTTGAGTCACTAATGGCCGGGGTGGAGGACGGGACAAGCTCACAGGGGCAGGGAAACCTGTGTTTGCTCATGGTTGGCGGGAGCAAATCAAAGCTATCTGCCAAGCAAGAGCAAACACAAAGTCTGTTCCCAAAATTGTTAGTGCTGCTAACTAGAATTGGTGAATCTCTGTTTTGTTTTTTAGTTCAAAACGTTAACATTGTCCCAGAGAAATTCATATAACGCTACTTGGTTTTTTTCAATATATATATATATATATATATATATATATATATATATATATATATATATATATATATAGAGAGAGAGAGAGAGAGAGAGTTTATATATATTTAATAAAGCAAAATTCCAAGAAAAACGCTCTCAAGCAGGATATCTCCATGTGGTGCTTATTCAACTTGCGTGTTGTAAACTGCGTTGTACAAGGCAAGTTAGAGTTGCACCCGTTTTGTACTGAAACAAGCATAGAAACCGGACTGAACCACGCAGGCAGTGTTGGGTGCCATCTTGGAGTGGAAGACACTTCATCAGTAGTGCCAGAGTGGTATGCTTGAATTATATATACACAATTAAATCACATGCAGCACATCAAATTAAAGTACCAAATTAAAGAACACTTGCATAACTATTACCCAAAATATAGTTCTATAAAGTTAGAATCATTGTTGTCTTGATGTAAGGAGTCGGTTCCCTACTACATACTGTGTAGAAGGTGATCACGTCCAGATGATACGACCTCTATATGGACATGCTCGCCATAAAATGTCTCCGCTTGCTTCACCCCGGAATAACTGCCAAGCAATTATGGAGTTCTTTTTGGAATGATGATCTCCAAATAGTGCGTATTGTCCCGAATAAAGAGTAGACGGTTAAACCAAGTTTCCATAGCCTCCCTAGCAACGATCCCCATTGCTGGTTCGAGAGTCTCTTTATTCCTCCTTCTGGGGGAAAAAAAGAGTAAGAATTGTGCGAAAGAATGCAGGGCGGTAGGGCTATTGTGTGGCAGGTTGTTATTCTGAGCACTGACTGAGACCAGGGCCATTGGAATTATATGGCAGGGGACGAATAAATTATGCAGCAGGGTTGACTAAATCATGCAGCTAGAAAAGGCAAATTAGGCAGCGTAACGTGGCATGTTTCGTGGTAGTATTACTTCATTATTTTGTCATTTTTACACCGGTAAACACCAGCAGCGGCTCCTCCGCAATGGCAGAGAAGTGTTGCCCCACTGCTAAAAGCCAGCAGATGAAAAAAATGAAATGATAATAAAACAATTTATTTTCATTTTATTTTTTCCCTGGTTAAGTCCGCCGAGTGTCACAAATGTAGGGCGGACAGCAGCAGGGAGGAGGAGTGGCACTGTAAGTGCGCATGTCAGTTTGGGCAGGCTGTTTTAGGACATCCAAACTGCCCAATCCCGGGCCTACTTTCATGCTGGGTTATAGCCTGAGAGCAGAGTCAGGATTGGGTGTGGAGTCTGGGAGCTGGACTGCGCTCGTGGAAGAAGCTGGACCCTGGCAGTGCATCAGCGTCCGCGCCAGGTAAGTCCTTTCTCTAAAAATATTATTCCCCTCCCTACCCCCCCCCCCCTCCCTACCCCCGTAACCCCACTGCTCACCACTTTCAATTGGAAGCAGCCGCCACTGGTAAACACTGGTTGGGAAAAGGTTTCATCTCATTAGTACCAGTTTAACACCCAAATACACAATAAGCAACAGAAACGTGACCAGTCAACTTTTGCAAAGGGCCTTTCACTGCACGACAACATATTGCTGTACTTTTAGTAACTTTGATCGATTTGAGATAAAAACAACAATTTGTTACAATCTGCAGATTATGCATCTGAGAGAGGTCATGTGGCAAATCCATAATTGTTTGGAAAACCCAGCGGCTGCAAAATCACATAATTCCAGTGTCCCTGACTGTGCCCTACACCTGCCCCCCAGAAACACAAAGTAAAGCTTCTGAGGCTGCCCTGTTGCCCAGTGGAAGTGAAAAACAGTATGATGGGCTTCGGCAGCGCATCCCCACACTACACGAGCTAGAAGCCCAGCCTTTGCATAGGTTCCAGCTCGCCCAGTGTTGCACCATCGACTCTACACTGGACTGGGTGACTGTTTGTAGACACCCTACATCATGTGATGCACGGAGTGCGATTCGGTAGCACCTTGTGAGTTGGCAGGTCTGTTCTAACACTTCAATAGGCACACATCTCCCACATTTGAAATGGACCTCTCACACGCATTGCTACGGGTCTATGCCTGACGCAAACACATTCTTGGACTACCCCCGTGTGGTGAACTAGAGAACTGCCGCTGCATCTGTTTACGAGTAATGTAACCAGCATACTCCGTTTTATTTAGAGGAATGTTTGCGGGAACCAGTGTCATTATGTTTTACTTAGTGCTCAAGGCCCACTAAAATATTGGCTTCCTGGGGGAAATTCGACTTGACCATTTCAAAATGGTTCTACTTGATGCTGTGGTGGCCCTGTGGGTTTTTGGGCATTGCACCCAATGTGACCACCCGAAACACAAGAATATTACATGCTCAGAGTCCCATTTGCCGGGTCAATTATAAACCACTTGCGGTTGGTCACTTTTGATGTATAATGACCTACAACCGAGAACTTTTAAAATTAAATACAGGTGCTCCCCAGAAAAGGGTAACTGTGTCTAATTGACTCTATTAATTTATTTTTTAATCAGCAGAAGTCACTGCACTGGTCCCGGAATGTACAAATACATTTGCAGGAGTGTGTGCTTACAGAAGGCATTGGTGGTTTTCTGGAGAGCACGGCCTCCTTTTTTGCGTTGACGTGGGTTTGATATTATTCTTTTACATCCTCTGTATATCAAACAGTTCAGGGTCATGGGGTGCAAAGAGCACATTGACCCCTTTCCCAGTAATGGTGGATGTAGGGAGATAAATTCAGTTCTATAATGTTCTTCTCTTACTGTGGTTCCGATCAAGCAGTGTGAAAAAAGGGTCTCTATATAACTGAGGGCTGGAGAGAAACGAGGGGGGGGGGGGCGGGTGTATTGTTATAACAAAAGGCTTTAGGTTACATATCTGTATTTGGCAGCAAGTCAGAGAGAACATCAGAGGATAGACCCTTGGTACGTTCCTGCTTTTTAGATCCGGTCGCCAGAGCTGTTCTATTCTAAAACACAGAGTGGGGTGTCTGAGGAGTAAATATCGCTCACCACAGCTGTTGACTGTTTGGTGCATCATTTGGCCTACTTAGGAGTGTATTTATTGCAGTGTATGAGGGACTATGTTATATCTAAAGAGAACAATGTAACACTTTTGTCACATTCATTCCATTATCTCATAAATGCATTCCATGCAGAAAACAACCATTTTTTAATTTCACTCTAGAATATTTTTTTTAATGTACTTGTCACTGCTCAAGCACAAGTCTGACACTAATAATACTGCCTTATGGTGTTTTGTGCCCTTTGACATCAGAATATCTTGACCCCATGATGGCTGTCTATGCCCCAAAGTCTTGAAAAATTGAGTACAAAAGCTGCAACCTTCCGGGACTTCTGGCGGCCATCGTATGGTCAAGCATTCCTGTTCTGAAAGAGGAGATTATCCCACAGCCAGTACATGTGCACGCTTTTGCCATCCCAGTACTCTTAAATGTATCGCCATAAAGGGCACATCACAGTGTACTGTGTATACCAGGCTTCTCCAATGAGTGGCTTGTGGGTTACTGGTAGCTTTTCTACTAGCTAGAAGTGGCTCTCCTGTGTGCAGCCCAGTCTACTAAATTAGAACCTTTTGCTTGGCTAAATTTATTATATAGGTGTACTAACACTGAAACAGGTGTACCCGAGATTAAAATGTGTGTATTTTTAGAACTCATAAACTGATATTTAGAGCAAAATTGTTGATTTTCCAAAATATATTTATAGCTGATATACGGGTGATAAATGATGATTCATTGGGGAAGATCATTACGATTAGTATTATCTTGGTGCTAGGGGAATTGCAGCTGTTGCTGTCATGTATCAGCGATGTAAAGGCATTCCAAATTGACAAAGCTTTTTTTTACATTATTGCCAGCAACCCTGCCTGATTTACTCAGGTGCATCCTGTTGGTATAATTGGATAAAGTGGGCATTAATGTAATCTTGCCTGATGTGGCCACTATTACAACACTAATAATTTTAGTAGCTCAGGACAATGTCCATTGAATATAAATAGCTCTTATTACAGAAAGGGTTGGAGATGCCTGGTGTATACTCTATGCTTTCTGTGGAACTCCCTATTTTGAGTTTATTAAAAATCAATAAAATTAACTACATTTTCTAGGATGCATTGTACTTCTCTCTAACGTTTTATTCAGATGAGCTACTAACGTTCTTATGTATTATTCCGATTCGCATAAGGGAATGCAATAGGTTGCATCGAAAAATTGTACTTTCAAAGGGGGTCTCACAAAATGACTTCCCAAATTAATATTAATTAGGCAGGTCAGTTTGTGACCCCCTGTAATTGCCTATAAATGTACCGATGGAGGCCTGCAGGGGACAGCAGACCTCCGTCCTTGCATTTGAAATACTTTGCCACTAGAATTGTGGTCATAAAGAAATCGTGCATTCATCTCCAAATTCCCTACTCTTTTACAGCAACTCTTTCTTATAAGTGATTTGGAAAGATTCGCAAAAGCAGTTTCATGAGTCAGAATAAATTTGCTGAATTGTAGAGGGGATTTTGTACATTAAGAAAATCCTTTGATTTTGCGAATCGTATGGTTGAAGTGCTTTAATCCATTGTCCACGTAACCTTGCCGGTCAGTAAAACCCACACAGCTGGCGAACATACTGAATTGGGATAATTGTATCACTTTGATAACAGAAAAGCGATGAATGAGAAAACTACTTGATATTTCAACTCTCTCGGTATATTTCTAGCCCTGCACTACACTCTAGTGTTCACTTGTATTATTACATGGGATTCAAAACGTCAACCATATTAGCTAATTAACCCATAAAATAAAAGCATTGATCTCAAAGAACTATTTTGTCTAATAAAATTATATAAATTGTTGTGAATTCTAGAACAATAACAACAGATCTGCTTTATGTTGTGGAAAGTGGAAGGGATTTAAAAAAGAAAGCCGCAGTCAAAACGTTCAAGTACAACAGTGCATATAACATTCAATTTTTCGAGTCTTTGTGCAAAATATGTTTTTCTAATCTCTCCGCATTTTTCTCCGTGTACCCATTCAGTGCTGCAGACGGCCTTCAGCCAGGCCCTGCGCCCTGCTCACCCCGGCTCTGCCCTTCTGAGGCTGGCACGAGGGCTCGCCTGGCCTTGCACCGAGAGAGAGCACTCTGCCAGCTGCCATATTCCATGAAGATTCACCAAACGCCGACACCGTACTTATTAGTGAATGAAACTTTCACGCTCTCACCTCCCCGCGATGTCTGCTCATTAGTTCATGGTCATAATCCCAAACGTGCAGCCTGTGACAGCTCACTAGTACCACAGGCTGCTAGTTTGCTATTGTGAGCTATTCTTGTGATCCATGTCCGGAGCGCAGGTGCCAGGGCCCCGGCTGTACTCCGCGGCAGTCCTTGCAATGGTGGGTCCTCGCCAGCCTTCAGGGGCTAGCTACCAGCACCGGCTCACCGGGACGCCGGACCATTGACTGATTTGTAGATACAGACACTGGAGTCGCTGCTCGCGTTGCACACCTGGCACAGAGGGCGTCCTGCAGTAACTGACACACACAGGCATCCCACATATACACTGATGTCCCCTTTACCCCTTCTGCTGTCAAAGCACGTAGTAGAAGACGGGCCCACACATCTCACAGTTGACCTGGCATCTCAGCTGCCATTAATAACATAGGGCGAGAAAGCAAAAGACACACAATTGATGGATGGAATGCAGAACAAATCAAAACATTCACCCCCAGTCAAGAGATCTGGGTTACATCCATCATTCTTTTGCTCACTATGCCACCCCAGTTTAGACCTGGCCATATGCAAATCAGTCTTGACCCTGTGCCTCATGGGTACAGTCCAGCCCGAACTGCCAAGCCAGGTCCTCCCTGGACCGGAAACAAGCATCCTAGGACCAGTTTCGGGGTTTCACCCCTCTTCAGCCAGGATAGCTTCAATCCAGTGGCACAGTGAGCCCGGGACCTATGTCTAGGCATACCCGGCACACTTAGGGCGAGAAACCAAAAAACACACAATTGATGAACGGAATACAGAACAAATCAAAACATTCTCCGCCAGTCAAGAGATCTGGGTTAACCTCTTCAGTGCCCATGACGAGTTGGACTCGTCATGGGCCGCGGTTGCGCTGTGCCCATGACGAGTCCAGCTCGTCATGAACCCCGCCCGCTAATGTAACGGCCGGCACAGGGCGGGGAAAGGGCGTGGCACTGAAGGGGTTAAATCCATCATTCTTTTGCTCACCATGCCACCCCAGTTTAATAACATAGCACCTCCAGTCGCTGGGCACTTCCACGGTCGTCCTTACCCATCAATACCACGCAGGAGAGGGTGGTTCGGACATCTGAGGTCTGCCCTGCTGTCAGCAATGACACCATATAAGCTGTCGGATGCCACCGACCTTGGGCAAGGCAGGTGGGTGTGTGGGAGAATCATTGTGGAAATGACACGCATAATAGAACTCTGCTCCCATCGATGCGGGAGAGTGGATTGGTTAAACAAAGGGCAGTTTTTGACCGTGCGCTGGAAAGGGCCTCTTTGAGGACCCCCCATGGGCAGCGTCAAGGCGGGCCACGTTCTCCTTCCCTCCCAAGTCTTGAAGCAATTCAAGTTGTAATTTTGAATACATGCAAATTAGGAAATGAAAAGTGGAACATATAAGGGCACATCTATGGAAGAGAACTGATGAATTAAAATGTATATTTCACAAAGTCTTGAAATCTGTACAGACACTCGCATAGTCGGTACTTTACCAGTTTCGAGCAGCTTCAAGCCACATGCAGCCAAATCTCCAACATTATAATTTTGGCATCAGTGACAGTAGGGAGAAATATTGGCATAGGTTTTATACAGAAATGTAGCAGTGTAATACACCAATCATTTAGTACGGGTGTCAAAACACTTCATATTTGCTCCCACAAATAGGTTCATTCAGTTTGCAGACTTCGGAGCACATCTGCTTACCAATGCTTATTCCAGCCTCTCTATCCCATTTTAATAGCGGGTCAGTTATAGAAGAACTTTGAGAGCCCTGATATATAAAATGGCGGCCCATACCTGCTAATGGTGTGTCTGTTGTAAACATATTGGCCTACTGTGAAGGCTTCTCCAACTAAATAAAAAAAATAGAGCTAAACGCACGTAGGATCTGGTTGTAGGAACAGCGTAACCCGTACTTATTCTCACTAGCCACGGGCTCAGTCTGGGCACAGGATCTCTACTACTTTTCTAAAGTCCAGTACATAAACCATGTCAATATTCTCAAATCTTCTAATAGCCAGGCATCCAAAAAACATTCTATAATCCTGCACATTGGTTTAAACATGAACCACTGGGATTTTGAATGTTGAAAAAAATCCCTCCCATCCTTTTTAGCAAAGTATATAATTAATAACTTATATCTAACTTTATTTAGGCGTTGAGATGATTTCAGTATACAAGAAAATCGAACTCTACCGTCTCCGTGAAGACTTCTAATATGGAATTCTCAAGCAAATTTATATTCTTGGAGGCCAATATACTGGTAGTCATATTGGCAAAGGCAGCATAATACAATTTAAAATCTGGCAGGAAGAGACCTCCTCCTTCTCTTGATAGACACACGTTGCCTTTTATTTGCCTGCAAAAAGCACTTGACCATATAGTTGTTTAATGAATTTTGAATCCAGGACACATGGAAAAGTAGAAACAAATAGGGGAGCACTGACATTTGAATCGAGGTCACTCCTCCTATTATGGGTATTGGAAGACCATGGCACCTTGCAAACAAGGATTTTACTTTTTTCTAGAAGAGGAACATAATAAAGCTAATAAAGCTCTTTATATTTTTCTGTGGCACAAACTCCAGATGTCATTTTCGCCTACAAGAATAAATATCACACAAGGCACCCAGCAACATCTCAGGTGCTGAGTCATACAGCACAGTGTCAGTTTTGCTATGATTTCTTTTATATCCCCTTATTAAAGTGAATTGCTCTACATTTTAAGGTGTGTCCATTCCGCAGCTGTTCTACGACTACATTTATAATGTGGTTTACTCAATGTGCTTAGAACGAAGAACCAGAACAGCTTAGAAATGGCCACCAGGGTAACCTGATAGAGAGAAGCTCCTAAGAGGCAGGGGCAGAAGAGCCAGTCAATGGCTCCCAATCTCCCTTGTTCACGCTGCCGGGTATGGCTCTGTTTCAATGCAAGTGGAATGCAGAATTCATGGAGAACCGTCCACTTAAGTGAAGGCTTTCTAATTCGCTAAGGAAGAATTTCAGAACCATTTTAAAAAGGAATGCAATACATTTTAGTGAAGACACTGAGAAAACCCAATCACTTATTCCAAACAAGTAAAATTATCACAATATTGCGTCTTTTTAATTATACTTTCTGCCATTGCTTAATTATTTTCAATGAGCTATTGAAATATGTTTACTACATGCTGATAATTCTATTGTACCATTTGAAAACATTATTTTTCCATGGTTTATTTCACACTATCTTAATAGTCTACTAAGCACGTCACTATTCAAAGATGGCTGCGCCTTTGGTATAAATGCGTCTCAAGCTAGTGCTACTTGAATATTGCTTGAGAGTTTGCACAGGCATGGGAAGGAGCTCGTGGGGTACTAGTAATTGAGAAGAAGCTAAGACTTCCAACCTAGAGATGATGAGCTCACTATGACCCTAAACAGACCCGCTGTCAAACGCCACATACAGGACAGCTGAAACCTGGCGTGGCGGTGCAGGGGGGGGGTGCGCTGTGAGAGGGTGGCCCTTAAAAGAAAAGCTTTGTGGGGTTAAGGAGAAAACATCGAGCAGGAGGGGTGGGTGGGATAACCCTAAAGAAAACTGTTTCGGGGATGGAGGAGGAAAAAGGGACCTCTCCACCCTGATAAATGAGGTGTGAGGTTTCACTCTTGAGAGAATGGGATGGTGCTTTTTATTGGGGGGCTGGTTTTGGATACCATTCCCTTCAACAAGCCCAGTGAGACGAATGTCACCTTTAGCCAGCCCTGTTTTCCCCAACATAAAGCATTAAACTTGCAGTTTCATGTTTCCCTTGTAAGAACTGATCTGCCAGTGACAGCTGCTGCGGAACAAAAGTGGTGTGGCAGGGGTGGTGTGAGGGGGAGGAAAAAAGAAAAGTTTACTTGGCGGCCGCCGCCTCTCCTCCATCCTCTTCTGTTCCTGTAGACTTCCTGCAGCACACAGACTCCCAGACACTCCAAGCCATACACAACGCTGCTGTCATGCTGGTAATAGTATTACTAGCATGACAGAGCGTTGTGATCGGTCTGCGTGGCCTGGTTTGCCGCTCAGATAGTTCATGGGAGCCTGGGACTGTTCTCCACCTGGCTGTGCAACACAGCTGGATGGAGAAATTCTTAGTGCGCATGTCAGTTTGGCCATCCTAAGACCGCCGGCCAAACTGTCATGGACACTTATAGTGCCCACCACTCCTCCTCCCTACTCCGTGATGACAGCCCAGCCCCTCCCTGCCCTAAACTGGCTCAATACTGAAAAATAAAACTATGATGTTGTGATATTAGTATTTTATTTTTCCTTTTTGCACTGCTCAGAGAATATTGGGGTGACATTCCTCCGCCTCAACGGAGGAGCCGCCGCTGTGGTCTGCAGATCCTGGCATGCTTAGTGCTGTTGGCTGAGTAGCTAGGACTATCACTCTAAACAATTTGTTGACTCTTCATTGATGGAGAAGTCATATGTTCATAAGTGATTCCAGTAAAATCAATATTGATTAAGGGCCTTATTTAGAGTTAGCTGAGCAATACTTGCTAACAAACATGGCGGATATCCTGTCCGCCCTATTACAGGTGCATTATAACCTATTGTACTTGTAATATGTGAATGGGATATCTGACACGTTTGTGATAGGGAATCCCATCCGTCAAACTCTAAATAAGACCCTAAGGGCCTGACTCACACAGGGACTCTGCACGGGTGCTGGCAGTCCCGCAGTCATGGGAGAGTCTCCGCACCCGGGCAGAATCTCCGCAATGAGAATCCTCATTGCGAAGATTCTGCCCTGCGTGCGGAAACTTCCCCACGACTGCAGGGCCTCCGCCACCGGTGCAGAGGCCCTTTGTGAATAAAGTCCTAAGTATTTACTGAGAGTGGTGCAGGTTTGCAAAGACGTTGATCGAATTAAAGTCTATGACAGCAATTTGCTTGTTAGAATAAAGATGATTAAAAAGCAGACAGCAGCAATACAATAAAGGTACGTTAGAAGCTTTTTCAACAATGTGTCTCCATCTCTCTTTCGTGATCTCTGCAAATACTCTTCCTTTTCTAATCTATTTAGATAATTGGTTTTCACTCGACTTGGATGAAGCAGGAGATGCCACTAACTGTGCCAAAACTGGCACCCCCCCGCTCCACAACTCCTAATGGCAAAGAGGAGAGGTGCTTTGTGGGTGCAGTTAAGGATTTTGAGGAGAGAGGCAATTTCAGAGGCACAGAGATCCGAGGGAGACTTTGGAGATTTAGGATCGAATGTCAACTTGTTTTAAGAGAAAAGGTTGATTCCCAGCCCTCAGGCTCCATTAAAATCAATGCATCAATTGAGACTGCGTAAAAATCAGAGTGTGCTCCAAGGTGCATAAGACTTGAGGTGGCCAGACAAGTCAGCTGTAGATGGAGGGATTAGACAACACTAAGGTGCAGTAGCAGGTGCTACAGGGCAGTGGTAGTTTGAGGAGAGGAAGCGCGGGGGTTAATAAAAATATAAAAATTCACTTACCTGTGCTGCTGGCTGCAGCTTTTTGTCCGTCCTCTTTGATCCAGCAGGATGCAGACTCTTTTATCCAATCACGACGCTGCTGTCACCATGACAGTAGCGTTGTGATTGCTCTGAGTGCCGTAGTTCGGTGCTTAGACACACAGTGGGAGCCTGTGTAGGTTTTCCACCCAGGCTGTGCATTACAGCCTCGAGGAGAACATGCTGAGAGTGCAGGACTGTTTTGCCAGCCCAAGACGTCCGGCCAAACCAACATGCGCACTTAGAAGTGCTCACCACTCACCCCCCTGTTCTGTGGGCAGCCCAGCCCTGCATCTGCAGAGCCTTCTGAAAAGTGAAATAATAATAAAGTAGAGTTATTATCATATTTTTTTCCAGTGGGGTGACACTCCTCTGCCTTAGCGGAGGAGCCGCCGCTCCTAAGGTGGTAGGGTGAGGTTATGGTATGGATTTGTAACACATATAAGATAAACAAGTGCCACAGGGAGGAACTGCCGAAAATTATTTGTGCCACACAAGCACAAAACGCAAAGGGTTTCCCATGTATGACCCTATATGCTAAGGTCGGTGAATATTAGTATGACTATTTGGCATGGAGTCAAATTTTGGACACATATTCTAAGTATTCTTAACAAAGGGTCAAACTTATGGACAGAAATTCTCTATAAAAGGTCTAGTAAACATGCACTGTAAGCAAAAGTTGACAGCGGACACAATGGTAAATCACAGATCACAGATCTCTGCCTTCTTAGTATCAATGACACTTTGAGCACTGCTCCATATTTGAAGGTGAATATTGAACTGACAGTCCTGAAAAGATTTGCCACCGAAGTTCAGAGATCAACATTCAGGTTATAAAAGATGGGTTACTTTTTATCCATATTACAAACTACTGAACTAGGTCTTAAACATCTACTGAAGGTAGGACAAACTAACAATCAATATTCTGGTGAGGGTGACCAAAGGTGCAATTGGTAGCTTGGGTGACCCAATTGCAGTATACCTCTCAAAGGATTCTCCAAGGACAGTGAAGTCAGGTGTTTGTGGTAAATAATGCCACTGACGTTAGTCAATGTAGCTTCACATTACTTTGGAGGATGATGACCCACCCCCTGTCCACATCACCAACTATGATGTACGGGAAGCGTTTGGCTAGTTAGGAGGGTAAACAAAAAATGTTCAAGGCAGGAGACACGCCATCAAAAGAAGGTTAGTTGTAAGGTTGTTTGCTGCTGATTTAGTTTCATCCATTATATAAGAAGTTTATTCAAGTGACCACTAGAAAATATGTGGTGTACACTTCCTTGCAGCACATTCTTGGCAAGTAGCTCCCTTATCTTTGCTTAAGTGGGCTAATTTAATTATGCCACCACTAGTACTATGTTTTATGATTACTGTATATCAGAGTTGGCAGACGTATTGTTTCCAAATCAAAAGGAATACAATTTAGAACCTAACTTTCATATTAACTTGGATTTAACCTAATCCTTAAAAAGGTCAACTTCACATCCATTTGATTCTTTTGGGAATTTTGCTCTTAGTTGCAGCATTACTTCCTGGCCAAACAACTAACTTAAAAAAAAACAACGTGAATTTAGATGGTACCTTTTGAAAAAGCGAGTAACTATGTCTGTACTGGAGTACATTTACAAGTGTGTAGTGGCATTTTGAGCTGTAGTAACTTTAGAAGTGTGGTTTGTGAATAGTGATGGGCTTGAGGGATGGAAGCAAGATGGCAACCGCTTAGGTGGTTTTTAGCGGCACACTGATAGATGCTGGCTGAAAAAATAAGTAGCAACTGACCTGGGAGTAGCAGATGGTTTTTCCCATGGAATGTAGAGACTTGGGTGTGATAGGAGGCTGCCCTATGATGGTGTTCATCATAGGAGGCTTGACGGTGTTGCGGCAGCTCGCAGCCTTGGACCATTCTGGCTGTGTTGCCTGTTCCTCGGCTTCCACAGCGATACTGGAGGCAAGGACTATGGGTCCGAAACCTGCTGCTGGTGATGGAAAGGTGAATGGCGGTTGCCCCCATGTGCAGGCCACCCAGGGTGAGAACGCAGGGGGATCAGGCCGAGACCCAGACGCCGCTGCGTGCAGGACCAGAAAATCCCACAGGAGGAGAGGGGAAAGGGTGGGCCGCCGGGAGCTCCAGGCCGGCCAGCCTCACGGTTACTGATCTCCTCCGAGGCACAGCAGCCAGGCAGGACTCTCAGCTACAGGGCTACGGAGCCACGGATTCTGGGGAGTGGAGCAACAGCCCTGAGAAAGGACAGAAAGCAAAGAAAATTGTCGAGGACGGACCCTCTGGAAAGCAACCTGTAGCTGAGTATTTTTTTTAAGCAACAAGAAGAAGATTTGCAGGGTAATTCTCACTCTCCTCTTTTGGTGAGCCTCAGTAGGGGGAAGGATAAAGATAAGGAACCGCATCGCGCTCGAGAAAGGCTGACACCGGGACTACGTTGCCCAGAGGGCCTGGAGGTGCTGGAGCAGAGTTTTCAGTTTGAAAATTCAGTGGCTTTTGAAGCTCTGGCATGTCTATTCGTTGTACTAATTAATAATTAATTATTTGTCTTGTGCAAGTGCGTTTATATTAATCAATCAGTTTGTCCTAACAAGAGAGAGTTACACGTGGGTGCGCATAAATGTGCTGTTTAAAAAATAACGTGCGTGTTTTCATGTTTAAACGTTGCTATGTGCTGTTTATTTTTGAGCACAAAATGCTTTCCGAATTAATGCTTTTCTATGTTGCAAGTGCTAGATAAATGCATACACATAAGGGTATTAGTGGGGTTAACACTGTTTAATCACTATGCTGTGGTAACGTTGTTTTTGTTTCTTTTAATTAAGATGGTCTATTGAGGCCTATGATGGCCTAGAAAAGATGGCCGATTTGTAAGCCTGGCTGTGATTTATAATATGAAAACTGTGACGAGGGAGACCCCTGCTGGAAATGGTCCTGAAGCTAACTGACCATGGTCCTTGCTTGCTTGTTTGAAAACTTTCCATGAGGACAGCAGCAGTTTTGGGAGATCTCCAAGTGAAATGAAAATGTCCTTGGCAGCCTTGGGAAACAAAGGAGCCTTAGAGAAAAACTCTGAACCGTGGCTCGATTGCCGAGGAGAAGTAGAACTAATATGATACATGTTTTATTTCTTGGTTCCTGTTCCGTAGTCTTTATTATGTGAACTTTTCCTGAGCGGAGATTTTCAAATGTAGCGATGTTACATCCTTTCCTTCTCGCTCTGCTCAGCAGGTCCGGCGGACATTACAGTTTTTTCTATGTTTCCAATGTATCTTTCCATTGTTTAGAAACTATAAGAAATGTTAGCCTAGAGAGGGTTTTTGCCACTTGCCATTTTGCCTTTGCCGTGTACCGAATCTGCGTTGCTGAGGATTGGTGCTGAAGGGACTTCGTCTTGAGAGACATTTACCGAGAGACTTGTCCTGACCCGTTCTGACATTTAGCTAGAATAGGTAACTATGAGAAATGATTTACTCTAATTGATTTTCTTTGACTAATTTTAGATAAAGCAATATAATTTTAAACATGGTGTTGGATATTCTTTCTTGTCAATTATTGGGTTTACATTTTTGATTATTGCTGTATATGTTGTATAAATTATGTTTAAGGACAGTCACAAAAACCAGGTCTTATCGACCTCGATATAGATGCAGGGTGATTAGGAGTTTTCCTTCCACAGGTTTATTGCTGGTAGAGTATTTGAACGTATGTTAGTGTAGTGAAATGGGCCCTAGCGTATGATGTATGCACGTGCGTGTAACTGTGAGATTACTCTGTCCGTGGTAGTGGGAATATTATACACACCCTGATCTCTATCAATTTCCTGGTAGCAGAGTTTGATGGTTTTTGATGATTGTCTTGATCTGATAAGATTGCTTGTACATTAGTTTATTGATTATTGATTATTGGTTCATGTTGGTATATGTACTAATACTATATGTTGGAGTCGTAATGTTGAGTTATATGTAGTGCTTCTGGAACTTGGAAGCTGTAGCAGTTCCGTAGTAGGGCAGAGGGAAGTATATGCTGCTCTCGGGAAAGACGGAATTGTGAGGAATAACGTGTGACAATTGAAGTTGCGCGTCACATTGTCTGGGTTCGGAATCAGTGACATCGTCGTATGTTACTATTAGATATTTCTGGTATATAAGGAGTGTGTATGATAGTGAAGGTTATCTGTGAAACTCTGGTCTTAAGTCCCAGGGATCCGTAAGGATTTCCGTTAAAGCTTATCGCGGGAGGAGTAATAGGTATTCACTGAGCTTGTTTGAAGAACTGGGCAAAGAAAGCTTGCTTAGTTGGTGTATGTTATAATTCTGTAGTGGAGCAGATTGTCTGTTCTCGGGAAGCAGGACTCTGTGCGTATGTACTATATTTCCTTGTATGAATATGCGTGAATGTTTGTACATTTAGTTGATTGTAAGACTCTTTGGACAAGTCCTAGAGGAAACAGTTAATGAATGTATGTTAGTAGGGCAGAGTAGAGGAAGTGCTACTGTGTCAATGAAAGGTCTCTTATGAAATAGACTCTCTTTTACTATTCTGTGGTTAGCGAAGCAGACAATGGAGATGTTTTTATGTTGTAACTAATAGATTTTGTAGAAATTTTGACACGAAGTCTACTAAAAAGATTTTGTAAAGGAGGGGTAGACGAGTGACAGAAGACAGGAGACAAGCGGCTGCAGCGACTGTTGACGTCAGAAAGACCGCGCTCTGATTGGATGGTAGATCAGAATAGTGCTCGCGCTAGGATTGGTGCGTTAGTGTGAGCCACGCAAGGATTGGAAGGGCTATTTAGTGACGTAGACGTTCCAGGATTGGTGCGTTAGTGTGAATCGCGCTGCAATTGGTTGAAAAATTCGTATTGTATATTTATAATACGGAAAGAGTAGAGAGTTTTTTGGTAAGCGCTAAAATGTATTACCAAGAAGAGAAAAAGAAGAAAACATTTTTTGGTAAAATTAAAAAGTGGTTTAGCAAGGATAAAGATGTTAAAACAAGAGAGGGTGAGTTGTTACCTCCACCCAAAACACCTGCATCCTTCATGGCTGCAAGACATGGGTTTCATACCTGTATATGGTTGGAGAATTGGGTTAGGTATACTAAAGAAGATGGTGTTCTAGCATTTCCAGAACATGGTTCATTTAATCTGGCCGTGTTGAGAAATTTACGGGAAAAGATGCTATGTCTAGACCCGAAACCGAGACCTACACAGTTCGAGGCTTTAGTGGAATGGGAAGAGGAAGTACATGAGAGAGAAAAACAGAGATCTGGAGGGTACTATAGGTATATGTTTGGGAGGAGACATGATCGTGAGACTCATCATGATCGAATGAAAAGGTGGCGAGATGTTAGTATGTCAGAGGGATTATATCCGATGAGAAATGAGAAAATATGGAGTTAATGAGTATGAGGATGAGGTCTTGAATGACATGATTTACAAGAGACCACCTCCATATAGACCAGAACCGGATAAAAGTACACCAGTTGTTTCTCCGATAAGAGATACAGTTTGTGTTAGTGAGACGGAAAATGAGATACCTGAGGTAAGAAGTGATCATTACCTTGATGAGAATGCCAGACAATTAGCCAGAACTACAACAGAGTTGACAGAGAAGATTAGGGAGTTAACGAAGAATTTAGAAGCTGTTACGGTGCCTGTAACAATAGGTCCGGTTATGCCTGTGTTTGATAAACAGAGGACAGGTGAGAATGGACTGGTGATTCCATATGTTGGGAATAATCTGACAAATTCAGTTGGTCCTTCAGGAGATTCAGGCAAAAGAGCAGAAAGAAGTGACCTGAGACAATCAAGACATGACACATGTAGTGAAATATTGGATGCTAGTGAAGCTAGTTGTTCAGGGATGCCAATTTTAGAACCGCAAAAGAGAGTGGTTCCAGTGAGAAAAACTGCTGAAATAACAGTTGATGATTTGAATGATTGGATGAAGGTTCTACAGAAAAAGGATAAAGATTCACAAGTAATTGATGTAGCTAGGTTACGTGTAGAACTAGAAGAGCTTGTTACAGGAACAGTTCCAACAGAGATTTTGAAGAGTCATCATGATGGTGAACTAATGTTTATGTGCAAGAATGTTACCTGGAGAGCAAGAAATACACATGACAGGCTAAGAGCAATAGCAAATGAACAGGGAGTTGACATTGATAAAGTGAAAGCTTTACAAAGAACTTACAGGATGGATTTTACAGAGAAGGATATTGAGAATTTGAATGCTACTGGTAGAACAGGACAGATTAAGGAAATGGTAGCATTATTGCGAAGATGGGGTGATGTAGAAAAGTGGAAGGATAGGTGGTACAAGAAAAGAGATGAGGCTGAAGATAGAACAACTTATTCAGCATTTCCAGTGAGAGAAAAGGAGAAACCAGTGGATAATTATCCTATGAGAGAAATACCTGGAGGAGGATATGTTCATGTTCCATGGACCAGACAGGACATTTTATCATTCACGAATGATTTCCCTCGATTGAGAGAAAAGCCCGTCGAGTGGTATAGGCAGGTAGATAGGTTTGTGAAATTATCAAAAGTGCTGTGGGTTGACCTGAATAGTCTGTTTGATATAATTGTTCCAGCAGACTTGTGGACTGAGTGTAAAATAGTTGTGAGTTGGCCTACTGAGGAATATCCAAGAGACCCAAGAACAGGGGCACCAGATCCAGAGGTAATGAGAAAGTATGATCAGGTGATGGTATACCTGAAGAGTAAAGTTCCTGCAAAAGAGACAGACTGGGTAAAGATAGATCGAACACAACAGGAAGCGAAAGAATCAGTTCATGCTTTTTACGAGAGGCTGATACTGGCATTTAAACAATTCAGTGGAGATGAGCACCTGGGTGACAAAGATTTGAGTCATTTTGTATACAGATTTGTATATGGCCTTAGACCTGAAATTGGTGAGAGAATTTGTGAGCACACAGTGGATTGGCAGAGTAAGAAAGTAGATGAGATCCTGAGACATGCGAAATACTTTAGTGATGAAATTGAAGCAAAACAAAGAAAGCTGAAAGAGAAAGCAATGTGGGCACAAGTGAAAGTTGCGGAGAGACAGGAAGCACAGTTAGTGGAACAGGCAAATAATCCAGGAAACAATGCAGGGAATAGACCTAGATATGCAGGGAAAGGAAAAGGAAGTCTTGAGGAAGCGAAGAAAAAGTTTCCTTGTCACAACTGTGGCCAATTGGGGCATTGGAGATCGGAGTGTCCTAATCCACCATTAGTGAGTAATGAGAATAAATCCTTAAATCAACAGGTGCAGAACGAAGGAAATAATCAACAGCAGCAACAACAGAAAGTTGTGAGACAGCAGAGTCAAGAGCCAAAACCGCCCTTGCCGCAGAATAGAGGGTTACAAAAGTATAATCAGGATTCTACAATGATGAGCAGGTAAACAAACCAAGACGTTCTAACAAAGTACAACAGTACTTGTTAAAGAGTGAAGGGAGTGAGTCTGAGGGTGATTATTGACGGTGCCGAGGAGAGGAAGAAGAGTGCATACTTGGTGCAACTCTAGAAATAGACCAGGCAGGACCATTTGTGGATGGGAAAATAAATGAGGAGAGTGTTACTTTTTTGGTAGACACAGGTGCGACAAGATCAACTGTCAGGTCAACAGATGTTAGAAATCTTCCTCTCTCGGATGAAGCAATCCAAGTAGTTGGTGTAGCCAATACGCAAATCAGAACACGTCTTACTGAACCTGTAAGAGTACAGATAGGGAAATTTTCAGACATGCACAGATTCATTGTCTGTGACACGAGTCCAGTGAACCTGTTGGGTAGGGACTTGTTGTGCAAAATGAACTGCACAATTTTTTGTACACCGGATGGAATAGCCTTTGAGACACCAGATGAAGATGTTTTGTACTGAGTGACTCTAGAGAATAGAGAAAGTGAGTTAATTGGTGCATTTGCTGTGTTTAATCCGGAGGATTTGCCTCGAGAGCTGAGAGACACAGTGAAAAGGACAGTTTGGGATTTTACTGGAGAGGATGTGGGATTGATGAATAATGTAGATCCAGTGAAAATTGCAGTAAAAGAGGGAATCACATATCCTAACATTCCTCAATACAAAATGACACCAGAAATAATTGAAGGGATAACTCCTATAATTGAGAAAATGATTCAGCAAGGAGTCCTGAGAGAACTACTGAGTAGTCCGTGTAATTCACCGATAATGGGACTAAAAAAGCCCAATGGGAAATTTAGAATCGTACAGGATTTGAGAAAAGTTAATCAAATTGTGGTGGCATGTTGTCCTATTGTGCCAAATCCATCAGTGATCCTGTATCAAATTCCACATGATGCTGAGTGGTATACAGTGATTGATTTGTGTCATGCGTTCTTTTCAATTCCATTGCATCATGATAGCCAGCCGATTTTTGCATTTAGGTTTGGCCAGCGTATCTTAGCATGGTGTCGTATCCCACAGGGGTATACGGAGAGTCCTTCGATATTCAATCAGTTATTGAAGAAATCGTTGGAAAGTTTGATCATGCCCGAGAGTTCAGTGCTAGTGCAGTATATTGATGACCTACTGGTGGCATCAAAGACACGTGAAGCTTGTGAAGTAGATACCATAGCTTTACTGAATCATCTAGCAGATGGAGGGTTAAAGGTATCTCCAGCCAAATTGCAATTTTGCAAGAAAGAGGTGCATTATCTTGGACACAATATTGAAAAGGGTCTGAGAAAAGTGACTGATGACAGGATCAGAATAATCAGAGAAATGAAAGCTCCAAAAACCCAGAGAGAAGTGAGAATGTTCCTGGGTATGGTGGGTTATTGTCGTCAGTGGATAATTAATTTTTCCTTGATAGCAAAGCCACTGATTAAACTGACAAAAAGTGAAATGACAGATCCATTGGATCTAGATGCAGAACAAATGGCAGCATTTGAAGAGCTCAAGAGTAAAATGTGTGAGGCTCCAGCTTTGGGTATGCCTGACTACGAAAAGGAATTTGAGCTGTACTGCAGTGAGAGAAATGGATGTGCACTTTCAGTGTTAATTCAGAAGCATGGATTACTGAGAAGGCCTATTGCGTACTTCTCATCGACACTTGACCCTGTAGCTGTGGGTTTACCAGGTTGTCTGAAATCTGTGGCTGCAACATGCAGACGCCTGGAACAAAGTGAGGGAATCATAATGGGATATCCTGTAAGGGTATTCGTACCTCACAATGTGGCAATTCTTTTGACAAGAAGCAGAACTCAGTACATGTCACATAGTCGGTTGACTAAATATGAAAAAGTGATTCTGGGAGCATCAAATGTGACTCTCGAGAGATATGTAAATGTGAATCCAGCGACACTTTTGCCAGATATTGAAAATGTGGGTGTGAAGATGGAAGATGATCATGATTGTTTGGATGTGCTTGAGTACTGTACAAAACCGAGACCAGACATAAGGGATCTACCCTTGAATGAGAGTGATCATGTGTTGTTTGTGGATGGATCATGCCTGAGAAATGATGATGGTGTGCTATGTGCAGCATATGCGGTATGCAAAGTTTCAGAGGTCATGGAAGCATCACCATTGAAAGGAGTGAAGTCTGCGCAAGTTGCTGAATTGGTGGCATTGACAAAAGCTTGCGAAATTGGGAAAGATTTAAGGACAACTGTAATGACTGATAGTCAGTATGGATTTGGAGTGGTGCATGATTTTGGCCAGCTTTGGCTACAAAGAGGTTTCTTGACATCGGGTGGAACTCCGATAAAGAATGCTGAAATGATTGGTAAATTGCTTGCGGCGATACAGCTGCCTAAGGAGTTAGCAGTTGTAAAATGTGCTGCCCATGGACTAGGGGAGGATTTTATAACGGTCGGAAACCGTTATGCCAACGATGTTGCGCAATACTGTGCCAAAACAAATCAGTCCATTAATCGGGACAGAGAGGGGGAAATGTCTTTACTCTCTGTGATGTTTACTAATGTCTTAGAAACCTGGGATGAAGTGAAACAGTTGCAAGATGAGGCAGGAGAGGAAGAGAAAAAAGATTGGATTAAGGCAGGATGTGCTCCAAGAGAAACAGACCATGTTTGGGTCTACAGAGATGGCAGACCAGTAATGCCCAACTCCATCTTGTCGTCAATGGCAAGGATGTATCATGGCCAGGGACATTTGGGGAGGGACGCGATGGTTAGGTCGTTCAAGCAGACCTGGTACAATGCAAAGTTCAGGACAATTGCAGAAAGCATCTGTCCAGGTGTTTAGTTTGTCAGCAATTTAACACTGGGAAAAAGACAGTGGTGAGTCTGGGAACAATAGGCAGAGAAGGAGGTCCTTTTACAAGAATGCAGATTGATTTCATTGAAATGCCCCAAGTAAACAGACTGAGGTATGTTTTAGTGGTAGTCTGTTTGTTTTCAAGGTGGGTGGAAGCTTACCCGACTAGAAGAAATGATGGATTAACAGTGGCAAAGTTACTGTTAAGGGAGTTGATTCCTAGGTACGGGTTTCCAGTAACAGTTGAGTCCGATAGAGGTGGACACTTTCAAAATGAGCTTATGGGTTTGATTTGTGAAGCATTGAAAATACAGCAGAAGCTACATTGTGCATACCGACCAGAGGCTTCTGGTGTGGTTGAGCAGATTAATGGCACAATCAAGAATAGGATTGGAAAAATGTGCTTAGCCACTGGCATGAAATGGCCAGATGTTTTACCTCTAGTTCTGATGACTATGAGATCTACTCCAGATAGAACTACTGGTTTGAGTCCGCACGAAATAATAATGGGACGTGCAATGCGCCATGCATTCGTGCCTGTCAATAAGTTGGTGACAATAACTGATGACATGATTTTGGATTACTGTAAAGGCCTGGCTGATGCAGTTCATTCTGTGTTTCACCAGGTTGGAGAAGAAGCTACCACACTTGAGAAGAAGCAAGCCCATGATCTGAGTCCAGGAGACTGGGTGAGGATAAAAGTTCACAGAAGAAGAAATTGCTTGATTCCAAGGTGGGGAAGGCCGAGACAAGTTATTCTGACTACGACGACTGCAGTAAAGTGTGCTGGAGTGAAACACTGGGTACATGCAAGTCATACTCTGAGAGTTCCAAACCCAAAAGAAGGGACTGGTAAAGAGTATTTTGAAGAGTCAGATTCCAGTGATGATGAAGATACAGAATCAGTGGGGAAAGAAGTAGGAAAAGCTTCGAATGAACCACTGCGAGTATCAGAGAAGAGATCAAATTCTGTAAGAGAGCCTGAAGTTTCAAACAGCAGTGAAGGAAAAAGAAAAGAAAAGAGAAATCACACAAAGACTACTCCTGAATCAGAAGAGGAGGAGATTGAAGAACGACTTGAGATTATACTTGAAGAAGTAGGGTCAGAAGAAAATAGAGAGGGACAGATTGCAGAAGACCCCCGAGGAGGTGTAGGGAACATTCTTGATGAGCCAGGTGAAGGGACAAGTAGACAGCAAGAAGATTGCGTGTCGGAGACCCGAGGAGGGACAGAAGTAGGGAAGTCTCAAACAGTGGTGAAAAAATCTGTGGAAAAGAAGAAAGCTGCTGGAAAACGGAAACAAGAGGCACTTGAAACAGATGATGAGAATGAACAAACAGAGGGTCGAGTTCTGAGAAAGAGAACTTGGATTGGAGAAAGAAGTAATAAAGAAATAAAGCCGAAAAAGGTGTTAAGAGGAGATCGTTGGCCTAACAACAGAGTTAAGAGGCTGAGATACAAAATAATAAGAGCAAGTACATCGAAAGCTGAACAAGTGAATGAAGTTTCGAGTCAAAGTTCAAAAGCTGAAGGAGAAGAATCAAAGGAGTCAAACGAACCAGTAGAAATAAAAAGAGTAAGAAGACCCAACCAAAAGTACAGATCACCGGAATGGTCTTATGTGGCACTGTCTGAAGGAGGAAAAGAAGAAACAGTGACTCGAGATAATCCGGAAGAGATCTTGAGAGAAGTGGTTGAGGAAGATACTGGTGAAATTCTGAAAGTACTCTTGACTGACATTGGAGAAGAGTCGAGTACTGAGGATTTTGATGTTGGAGATCTAATACAATTTGATGTTGAAGAAATTGAAGTGAATAAAGGAAGGATTCACTTGGATTAAGTGAACGAAAAGATCATTTGGATAAACTGAAAGCTGAAGAATTGCTGAAGAATTGAAGAAGTTCCAACAGTAGTAGAGACTAAACTAAAGTAGTAAAATGGCTAACATAGAGGATAATAGAAATAGATGTGCCTTCTTTAAGAGGTGGTGTAGAATGTGCTGCTGCTGTACTGGATTGTTAATGCTTCTATGGGGTGTTTTAGTTTTATTAGTTACTTTTAAAGTAGAGTTTGAAATGCATACAGAGAATGTGACAAATGTAGAGAAGAATTCGCAAAAAGTAGTTCCAATTAGAATTAGTAATACTTACATACACAAAGATAGGTCAATTAATAACTTTTCTAGTAATGTTTTTTCAAAACGGTTATATGAATATGTGAAAACAATGGAAGTAAGGGATTGCTACGTCTGTATGCAATTACCTGCATCCGTTTCAGAGGGTGTTACTTATCATCATTTACCAGCTACATATGGTATTTCCTGTAGTATTTGAAGTAGTGTTTTTTATTTGTTAGGGAAAGTAGATTATAAGATGTCTAACAGAGATAGTATTTTTGGACATTTGCCAATGAACAAAGAGCTGAATCCAGCTAAAGAAGCTAACACTTTTGGTGAGATTTTTATTGAAGAAAAAGGATTAACATTAGATTACATTTTTAAGAATAATTTAACTTGCAGTTTGAAAGGAGAGGAGAAAGCTTTCCTGGATATGGTAGAGGAAAGGAGATTGAACATGCATGAGAAAGCAGGAAAATATAAAGTGAGTGAGACAATTTGGGACATTGAGATGGGAAAAGAGTTGAAGAATGGGGCTAGTCCAACTTTAGCTTTAGATGCACCACAGAAGGGTAAACTTTGTATTACAAGAAGGAAATCCCAATATGATACATATTTTGTTGGGACTAGTGAGTGCCATGATACATACTTCATTGCAACAGGTTGGGGTTTCAGAGGTGGAGAAGATACAATTTTTCCAGGAGTATATTATATTTGTGGGAATAAGGCTTATTACAAGTTGCCTGACCATTGGTATGGCACGTGTTATGTGGGTCTGGTTTTTCCAAAGATTTTTCATATAGATAAAATAACAGATGTAGAACATATTAATTTACTAGTGCGTTTTAAGAGAGAAACTTGGTCTGAAATAGTGGGTGACATTTTTGGGGTTTTGATTCCAGCAGTGGGAATTTCTTTGAATGCTTATGGAATTCGGAAACTGTCCACAGTGGTTGATCGCTTATCGACAAATACCGCTGGAGGGTTTCTTTTGGTGAATACGGAATTAAGTGCCGTACGTGCCATGTCTATGCAAAATCGACTTGCCCTTGATATTCTATTGGCCAAGGAGGGTGGAGTCTGTGGAATGCTGAAAGTACAACATTGTTGCACTTACATTCCAGACGAAAGCAAAGACCTGAAGGTCTATATCAAAAATATTACTGATTTGCATGAAGAATTAGTACCACTTGAAGCTGAGAATTTATGGACTAAAATAGCTAATAAAATGATAGCTGTTAAGGATTTTATTGCAAAAATAGGTAGTACTATTATAGGTAGAATATTGTTTCCCTTAACTTGTATAATTGTTGCTTTATTGATAATAAGATTGGTGTATGTGTGTTGTAAAAACAGGGGAGGGAGGAAGAAATTGAATAAAGAAAAGAAAAACAAGAGGTTGAAAAGAGAACCGCAAGAAATTGAATTAGAAGAATTGAGGGAGAGTGTTTACTTAGAGACAAAAAGGGATGATGAAAGAGTGACTGGTGTGTAATGTTGTGTAAGGGGGAAAAGACATTTCCGATTTCTCCTAAAATGGGACTAAATTTTCACTAATTTTTTTTTGGGGTTTATTTGGTGATAAAATCACCAAAGGGGGGATTGCTGGAGCAGAGTTTTCAGTTGGAAAATTCAGTGGCTTTTGAAGCTCTGGCATGTCTATTCGTTGTACTAATTTATTAATAATTAATTATTTGTCTTGTGCAAGTGCGTTTATATTAATCAATCCGTTTGTCCTAACAAGAGAGAGTTACACGTGGGTGCGCATAAATGTGCTGTTTAAAAAATAACGTGCGTGTTTTCATGTTTAAACGTTGCTATGTGCTGTTTATTTTTGAGCACAAAATGCTTTCCGAATTAATGCTTTTCTATGTTGCAAGTGCTAGATAAATGCATACACATAAGGGTATTAGTGGGGTTAACACTGTTTAATCACTATGCTGTGGTAACGTTGTTTTTGTTTCTTTTAATTAAGATGGTCTATTGAGGCCTATGATGGCCTAGAAAAGATGGCCGATTTGTAAGCCTGGCTGTGATTTATAATATGAAAACTGTGACGAGGGAGACCCCTGCTGGAAATGGTCCTGAAGCTAACTGACCATGGTCCTTGCTTGCTTGTTTGAAAACTTTCCATGAGGACAGCAGCAGTTTTGGGAGATCTCCAAGTGAAATGAAAATGTCCTTGGCAGCCTTGGGAAACAAAGGAGCCTTAGAGAAAAACTCTGAACCGTGGCTCGATTGCCGAGGAGAAGTAGAACTAATATGATACATGTTTTATTTCTTGGTTCCTGTTCCGTAGTCTTTATTATGTGAACTTTTCCTGAGCGGAGATTTTCAAATGTAGCGATGTTACATCCTTTCCTTCTCGCTCTGCTCAGCAGGTCCGGCGGACATTACAGTTTTTTCTATGTTTCCAATGTATCTTTCCATTGTTTAGAAACTATAAGAAATGTTAGCCTAGAGAGGGTTTTTGCCACTTGCCATTTTGCCTTTGCCGTGTACCGAATCTGCGTTGCTGAGGATTGGTGCTGAAGGGACTTCGTCTTGAGAGACATTTACCGAGAGACTTGTCCTGACCCGTTCTGACATTTAGCTAGAATAGGTAACTATGAGAAATGATTTACTCTAATTGATTTTCTTTGACTAATTTTAGATAAAGCAATATAATTTTAAACATGGTGTTGGATATTCTTTCTTGTCAATTATTGGGTTTACATTTTTGATTATTGCTGTATATGTTGTATAGATTATGTTTAAGGACAGTCACAAAAACCAGGTCTTATCGACCTCGATATAGATGCAGGGTGATTAGGAGTTTTCCTTCCACAGGTTTATTGCTGGTAGAGTATTTGAACGTATGTTAGTGTAGTGAAATGGGCCCTAGCGTATGATGTATGCATGTGCGTGTAACTGTGAGATTACTCTGTCCGTGGTAGTGGGAATATTATACACACCCTGATCTCTATCAGAGGCACACACCTGAAGTGCATCATCCACCCGCCAGCACAAAGGACCTCGCCGCTCCCGCTGGCGCGGGAGCCGCATCGCGCTCGAGAAAGGCTGACACCGGGACTACGTTGCCCAGAGGGCCTGGAGGCACACACCTGAAGTGCATCATCCACCCGCCAGCACAAAGGACCTCGCCGCTCCCGCTGGCGCGAGAGCCGCATCGCGCTCGAGAAAGGCTGACACCGGGACTACGTTGCCCAGAGGGCCTGGAGGCACACACCTGAAGTGCATCATCCACCCGCCAGCACAAAGGACCTCGCCGCTCCCGCTGGCACGGGAGCCGCATCGCGCTCGAGAAAAGCTGACACCGGGACTAAGTTGCCCAGAGGGCCTGGAGGCACACACCTGAAGTGCATCATCCACCCGCCAGCACAAAGACCTCGCCGCTCCCACTGGCGCGGGAGCCGCATCGCGCTCGAGAAAGGCTGACACCGGGACTACGTTGCCCAGAGGGCCTGGAGGCACACACCTGAAGTGCATCATCCACCCGCCAGCACAAAAGACCTCATTAGAGCCGCAGCGCGGACGCGCGCGGACGCGCGCCGGACGAAGCCCGGACCAAGGGCGGGCCCGTTTGAGCCCGTTAGAGGCCGAGTGAGGCCGGGTCGGGTCCACCCTCTTTGAAGTAACCAACAAGGTCAGTTACCTCTATCCATTTATTTCTTGCCTGCCACCAAAGGGACTTAATTATAATTTGTCGTATCAGTATCACCCCATAGTGTGTTTTGGGGCCATAAGCAAAGATTAACACAAACTTATTTTTGTATAATGTCTGCTGCTTCTGATATGGGACGAAAGTCCCTGGTCGGCACATTAGACCAATTTCTGGTAAGAGTGTCATCTATCCTGGACAAGGAAATTGACTACACTGAGAAACGCTTGTCGCTGGGCTCTCTCGTAGAAAAACGCTCCTCCCTGGGCCATTTGACTCACGTACATTCCCCGGTACGCAATACGGAACAGGGAATTGATAATGATACAAGCTCTGTGATTGGCGTGCCGGGAAATAACTCTCCCTTACATGGAAGATCAACTCATTGCAACCCAGACTCTGAAGGAGTTAATCTTAATACTAGATCAAAAATAGGTCAATCAATTTTAACTCAAACTGCTGGTATACCTGAGAGTGTAAAGACTCGGTCCGCCACGAATCTAAAGGTAAAAATACCCCCCCAAACACAAGGAGAATATGAAAAATTCGAGATCGAAAAGGAAACACAGAGAACCGTTAAATGGGGGACAAATTGCAAAGGCAAGGAGAATCATCTCCGAGGATATTCCTGACAAGTCTCCTGCTCTCCCAGGAGTAACTCTAGAAGGTGGAAAGGAGGGAGCACCAACTTTGTCTTCACTTGCCCCACCTAAGGATTTGCAAAACGTAGGAGTCGATTTTTGGGGAAAAATGGAGACAATATTTTACAAAACTTGCCAGCCAATTTATGACAGACTGGATGGTATTGAAAACAGATTGACTTGTTTGGAGTTGATGTACTCGTCAGCACAGTCTCGACAGAAAAATGCCAGCAACTGTCAGGCGTGCGATAAACTACCTGTTATGCCTCCTAACAAAAGTGTTACAACTGTTAATGCTGCCCCCATTTCTACTCCAACTCTAACTAAAACCAATCCCCCAGCGTTGGGCCAGGTAACCCGGGATACCACCAAGAGTACTACTATAGGCAACATAGCGAGGGGGGGGAGCGGATTGGCAACAGTAAGTGGTAGCCCAGTAGAAAAGCAACCAGGAAGGGACGTACCTAGTACTCCGGTAACCAGAAAACTCCCAAATATACATCTCCCTTTGGAATCTAGACCCTATGTGATAATATTGGCAGGGGTTAAGCCTCTGGGTCTAGACAACAGGGAGGATTACTGGGAACTGAAGAATAAATGTGTGTACTTGTTAAACTCCAATCGCCCCTTACCCCAGCACGTTTCAACAGAAATTCTTTTCGCGCGACGAGTTAATTGGGTAGGCCCAAAGAGGAAAACAATAGAGGGAGACTGTATAATAATTAATTTCAGAGATACTAGGGCAGTCGAGCATATCTGCAGTTGGCAGAATTTTAATCATTGTACTCCCATCCTTTCCCTGCCATTGTCCTTCTTCTATTGCGAATACCAACAGCTCAACTCAGCAGATCGTGGCCAGAGAGGTTCTGTTTTTTGGCCCAGACCCAACAGAGGACCTAATGTGCACTACGAGGCAATTGGGTCCTCTGGATTGGAAGACTGTGATTGACGATCAAACCCCCACAGCAAGAGGAACAAAACAAGTAAACCAGCTATAACCTCTGTAGAAAAACGGGTAGCTTGTATTACTGTAATCGAGGATGGTGAAGTCGGTAATGAACCTATCGAGAGAACAACATCAGATCAGCACCAGAAAGGGGAGAAAAGTCGACCAATAACCAGGACTGGGGCGATACTTCCACCGAGCTGTGTCACGGTCTTAGATGGTTTAGCCAGAATAGTAGAGCTTGGCGCTATAACTAACGCGAGTACTCCCATTAACAATAATTTGGCTCATTCAGAAAGAGAAAGCCTAGGCCTTTTACGATGGAGCCCAAGATCTAACAGGGGAGGAACCAGTGAGAGCGGCCCATTGACTATAACTTCTTGGAATATTGCAGGTTTAGGCCCAAAAATTGTAGACCCGGACTGGCTGGGTTTCATATCCAAATCTGACATATGTCTCTTTCAAGAGACATGGTCAATAGATCCCCTGCTATGTAACGGATTTCTTAACTTTCATATCCCAGCCTTAAAAAACGCTAGAGGTCGCCCGTTAGGTGGGCTAACCATTTGGCTAAAGCAAGATCTAGGGTGTCGAGTCACTCAAGGATCTAGAATCAGCGACGATATTTTATCTATAAAGATTGTTTCAAAGTCTGGGATTAAGTTAGAAATCTTTAATGTTTATGCACGAGGTTTGCCGGGGGGAAAAAAGTCTCCAGTTGTAAAGTTACTGGAAGAAACCATTGATTCCCTGCCCTTGAATATCTTACCTATCATAGCAGGTGATTTTAACACATCGTTTGAGCCCATGGACTATGAAATATCTCAGCTTACTGTAGAAGAAGACGCTAGCTGGGGAATTCCACCTCTTGAGATCGCACCTGTAAAAAGGTGGACGGAGGCGGCAATACAGCTAAATGGACTATGTCTGGGCAACCATATGAGAGCAGTTAATGGCAGAAGTTTGTCTGATAAATCTGGGACAAATACTTTTGATAACGGTCGCAGGGCAAGCAGAATAGATTATCTACTCATTCATATTAAACTATGGCCCCACTTCACTGATATGAAGGTAGTCAACCGCATAGAGAGTGATCACCATCCACTAGTTTCATCATTTAATATGTCTTTACTTGGCTACATATTATCGCAGCAAGGTACACACGAGTTCGAACACCTCCTGTCTAATAATATGCGCCATTTAAAATGGGATCGGATTGCCGAAGACTCAAAGGTCTTATTAGCAATAAATGATGAAGTTACCTCTGCACTAGAAGTATCAGGTAGACCGCCAGAAGGTCAAAGCCCTTGCCAGACAGTGGTGGAAATTCACAACAGGCTTTTTGCGGGCCTGCGAAAATATTTCCTAAAGCCCATTTCCAAAAGAAATCCCAAACTTCATAAAAAGGAGGGCTGGTATAATAATGACTGCAGGAAAGCCCGGGTAGAACTTGGTAGTGCACTCAAACTGAAAGATCCACTACTTGTAAGATCCGCTAGGTCACATTATGGGAAGACACTGAAAGAGGCAAAGGGAATCTGGGATAGTGAAATGTGGATGGATCTTCTTGATGCTTGCAGGAACAAGAATAGCAAAGATTTCTGGGATACATATAAATGGGACAGGGGTGGCATAGCAGAGCGACCACAAAACAACGTGGCACAGAATGCATGGGTTGATTATTTTAAACCCCAGTATGCCGCACCCTGCGAAAATACCCTTAGTGATACCTTCAGCCATGTATACTATGATAAGGCAATATTTTCAGTAAAAGATGTAGATAGAGCCTTAGATAAAGTGGTTGGGGGAAAAGCTCCTGGTATGGATGGTATCCCTGCGGACATGTTCACCAATGGCAGAAACCTTTGGTCTAGCTATATTATGCGACTTGCTAATGCAATTGCTCAGGGAGATGACATCCCTCCCTCGTGGAAGGGTGCAGAAATCGTCCCAGTATTCAAAAAAGGTGACAAATCAATTGCAAGTAACTACAGGCCAATCAGTCTAATTGAGTCACTTCAAAAGATTATAGGCTGTATGTTCCTTTATATAACCCAAACCTGGATTGACGACCAGGACATCCTAAGCCCAATGCAGGCAGGGTTTCGATCCCGGACAAGTACAATTGACCAAGTCTTCCGTTTTGTCAATCTATATTGGAAGACGGTGGTCTTGGGAAACGGTGCCCTATATGCTGTGTTCGTGGACCTTAACCCCTTCAGCGCGGCGCGGATGTCCGCGCCATGCTGAAGGTTCCGTGCGCGGGCGGGGCCATGACGGAACGGTTCCGTCATGCGCACAGCGCAACCGACGTGCATGACGGAACCGTTCCGTCATGCGCGTCGAAGGGGTTAAAGCCGCTTTCGATTTGGTCCCACTGAGAAGGCTCTGGCAGGTTCTGAGGGAAATGGGCATTGCTCCCGAGCTTCTTACCGTGATCATCCGTTTACATGAGGAAAATGTTGCCAGGGTGCGGTGGGGGGGCGTGGGGGAGGTGACCGAGGACTTCCCGGTTGGCAGGGGAGTGCGGCAGGGTTGCGTCTTGGCGCCGACCCTGTTCTCGCTCTTTGTCAACGGGGTGGCCGGTCGCCTCTCACTGACCCCCACTGATGCACCTGCCTTAGCAGGTGTACGCATCCCTATCCTCATGTTTGCGGATGACACGTTAATTATTTCAAAGACCCCCAGTGGCTTACAAAAGGCCCTCGGATGTTTTGAAGAATTCTGTACAGCAAGGGGCTTGGAAATTAACACGGGAAAAACAAAGTTCATGTCATTTAATGGATCAAAATCCTTTAAAGGAAAAATATACATGAATAAGTTACCACTGGAGGAGGTTACCTCATTTACATACTTGGGGATAACACTACAAAAAGATATGCGATGGGGCTGCCAACTAGACCGCGCCGTGCTACAACATAAACAAAAATCAGGTGCTCTCCTGTCTAGATTTAAATCCTCATTCACTAAGCCAATTTCTCCAGTACTAGAAATCTATGGGACGAAGGTCCCTGGCTCATGCCTTTATGGGGCTGAGCTCTGGGGCTTCTGTAATCTGAACAGCTTGAAGGTTCTAGAAAATGCGTTTTTACGCAAGGTTAAAAATCTCCCCTCTAGTACGCCACTGCGACCACTATTATTGGATCTTGGCAAAAAACCACTGGAACATCTGGCGAAGCTTCGTCCAATATTATATTGGCGTCGACTTTGGTGTACAGAAGAACTTACCCATTATAGGAGTGGCTTTGTGGATATAATAGAATCTGACAGGTCCCAAAAAATAACATGGTTGCTTGGGATTAAATCTCTTTTGGGCAGCATAGGCCTGATTGAACTTTGGATAAACCCTGCAAATGCTGTCTTCCCATCCAAAGAAAAGTTGAAAATAATGTATTGGGAATGGGTCTACAAGTCGGAAATTACCCAAGGCCTTTCCAGCCATCTAACGTGCCGCTTCCTCGATCTAAAAGCCCACCCCCTCTTAGAGAAGTTTTGGGACATTATTGAAAAAACCTCAGATCGCAAGCTATACTTCCAATTGCGGGTGGGTACATTACCCGTTGCAGAATTTCCTTCTAGATGGGGGGGACAAGGTACTAATAACGACAGGTGTTATAGATGTGTAGAAGAATGCGAGAAAATAGGACATGTATTATTCTTCTGTCCAATGTACGTAGCACCCCGAAAAATATGGATAAAACCAATCTGCAGATTCCTGGGTATTAGAAGGTACGCTACTGCCCTTCGCATTCTGAGCACTGATTCCACACCTCCGATCTGTATAGCGGTGGCCAAATTCCTAGGATGGGCCTGGGGCATAAGATCAAAAGCTCTGAGGTACGCTGTAAATTCTTCTCCCTAAAATAACACTGTAGTTTGCCAATACCATCTGATGTAGTTATCATATGTAGGAAGCGAAAGAAATACGATCACAAACTTACACCACGCTATCATCTGTGTAACATAAGTCGATACGGGCTGGCCTCATTTTCATGCCTCAGACTTTTTAATTTCTTTTAAAAAAATTTAGCTTGTCGGTTGTTTGGAAATGTAATTGTAATTTTTATTCTTTTAGGTAATTTATGAACTATTTTTATGTAATGTTTGAAAATGTGCTTTTAGGACTTAATTGCCGAATAAAGCTGATTGAATTGATAAGGAGGGGCTAGTAACCTCCATAACAGCCGTAACTACAACAAGCGAGATTACATGTAGTGATACTGACCCTCTATTAGCTGATATAAAGGCTATTTCCAACTCAGCGCTACTGGCCCAGTTATACTGGTCTCCAACTGCGGCTCCTAACCATATTATTCAAGAGGCAGTAACTGAGGAGGTAACAGACACGCAATGGGCCTGGCACAGATAGGGGTCCACCCTGGAGGGGATGGGGTGGACAGATGCAACCCTGACAAGGAGCCGAGTGACTGCGTCTATTCGCTGTCAGATGGAGCTGAATGGTCAGCTGATGGCTCTGCCTCCTCCACAGAGCTTATTGAACCAGATGATGATGATGACGACAGTGACCCTGAAGAAGGCAGGACTGGCCAGGTCTCGACTGCTCGAAAGATGGGAAAGAAACATAGCCAGCGCAGTTCGGGGGGAAGGATTTCATATGGGATTATACCCCTACTGAGCACCTTACTTTCTCCCATCCAGGGATGGGTTAGGGCATTGGATCCCCGGAACCCCCAACATTGGATGCCATATATCAGGCAATTCTATCACACCAAGAAGAGAAGCGCCAAGATAGTCCCCAAGCCCAAACAGCCTTAAGGAAAGTAAAAGGAGTGGTCACAAAACTTTCCAAGGCATGTAACTCTATTGGGGAGCGTATGTCAGACCTCGAGGCAAGAGTTGTCTCAACAGAGACAGACCTGGTGGCCACTCGGGCTCAAACAGAAGCGCACAAGTCTTAGCTAATGGATTTACAAAGGAAGCTTAAGGACCATGAGAATAGGCAAAGGCCCAATGATTTGCGCCTCCTTGGGGTCCCTGAAGGAGTCGAGGGATCGGACACTCAGGCTTAAGTGGTAGAGCTACTTCATGCTGCCCTACCGGAATTAACAGGCTGGAACTGGGCACTGGAGGTTCAGCGGGCCCACAGAGTGCCCTTTATCCTGAGACAACCGTCCAAAGATGTTGCCAAACCACGAGCCATACTTGTTTATTTAGGAACTTCCTTTTGAGACAGGCAATTTTTGAGAAAGCCAGGTCTGAAGCAAAGAGATCCAGAGTGGATGTCACCTTTTTTGTGAGAACAGATTTCTGCCACACTATGGTTGAGAGACGCACAAGCTTTCTTAGTCAATTCCGCCTGTCTTAAAAGGATTTGGGAGGGAGCAACTAGATTCTTTGTATCAGAGATTAAAGCGAAAGAGTTCCTTGATGGTTTAAAACCATTAAAAAAAAGGAGTAAATAGAAGAAAAGGGGGGGGGGCGGGTGAAGGAAAGGGAGGCTCTTCCTCTTCTGCTCTCCTGGTGGAGGGGGGGGTCTTTTTGTTGTTCCTTTCCTTTCTTTCTGATTAGGACTCATCCCTTTTTGTTCCTTTCCTTTTTTCTCTTTTTCTCAGTTGAGGTGGAAATGATAGTTTAAATGTATAAACCACGGGTTTTTTCCCTCCTACTTTTCAGATTAAAATTCTGACTTTTCTCTCTATCTATTTTCTCAGGTCAGTCGGAAATGATAGCTTTATGGCATATATCACGGGTCATGCGTGCTGCAACCATCTCACACAGACTGTATTAGTCTGATTGCTTCTCAGCGTTGGGTGGGGGATTGGGGATGGGGCGGTTGTGGGGTTTCTGGGTGGCATTTGGGGAGGGAGGCACGGGTGAAGGGAGGGGTTTGGTGGGGTTACAAAATGAAAAAAAGTTTTATCCAGACACGGAAATGATGGTAGCAACAGAATGGTGATTAATACAAATGTCTTCAATATGTATTTAATAAAGATGCGGATAGGAACTCAAAGGTGCTATACACATAGCCTAGATGGGTAAAATAAGTATCTGCTCAATAAATGAAGGGGGGCTGAATGACAGAACTAAGCGATTCAGAGTGGCTGAGTTTGTGAGGGGCAATAACCCTGACATTGTGTGTCAACAGGTAACACATATGCCCTGGGACAAAAGGGGTATGATTGCCATAAGGGGATGTAGCTTGCTGATCTGTACCTCCCAGAGTTCGAATATTCAGGGGGTGGCGATTTTAGCTAAACCTCATATAGGAGCGGCTAAACGAAAACTAGCAGATGCTCAGGGAAGGTGGGCTTTGGCTGAGTTTGAAAAGGGGATTCACAGTGTGTGCAATATACGGGTCTAATCAGAATGACCCTAATATATTTGAGGACCTTAAGGTAGAGTTAGCTACCTGGACACATCCCCTGGTAGTCTGTGGGTACTTTAATATTCATAAAACAGTTGAGTCCCAGCAAGCCTAGCAATACCAAGGAAAGAAGTCTAAAGTATATAGGGCATTGCACTCCCTCATGGATAGCCATGGGTTGATTGATGCATGAAATATCAAACATTCAAATAATCCAGGGTATACCCAACAAGAAATCTTGTAAATCTATGTCATTGGAAAGGAGCAGGCCTCGAATAATCTACTCGCCCTCTTGTTATGGCAAGTCAGATTTGATCAGGTCAAGCTATTTTAAGGACCTAATGGTCTGTTCTAGCGAGTGAACTTAAGCTAGAAAGAAATAGGTGTTCTGTTCATTCAAAAAGGGAATGAGCAATAAAGATGCTTTTAAAGCTTGTTTTTATCGTGACACATTAGCTTTCTGTTCAAGGACAGAGGTCAAATGTCAGTTTGTCTATTTACTAATTGCTGCTTATTTGATCATGGAAAATGGTGATTAATTGTCTTTCACTTACTACAGTTAGATGTTTTTGTCAAGTGAGCTGTCTTACATTCATTGTGAAACAAAAGGCTGTAAGATGTCAGTTTTTTCTAACACACAACAGTTAAGTAGCTTGTAAATGAATGGTACAAATATTTCAAAATATTTCAGGAAGCACTTTTTTTTGTAATTCAGAAGTGTGACAAAAACAAAGATTTAAATAGTAGCAAAACAAATCAGAACTTTACTTGGTGAAGTGAAAATGATATATATTTGCAGAAACTATTTCCAAACATTTCTGTTTGTACACTATATAGTTTTATCAGTAAAACCACATGTCAGTGAGAAATTCTGGGCCATTTCAATGGCAAATCTGCTGATTGCAAATGACAGTGTGCTACCACTTCATACTTTAGTTATGTATTTATTAAAGGTGGTAGTTTTCCACATGATTTGAGAAACATTCCTACCCTTGCCCTGCCCTGATGACAATATTTTAAACAAGTAGGAGGCAAGTAAAGGGTCATGTGTATCCTATATGCGGCTAGATTTGTATTATGTATGGAGCAAATGTTTACTCTATTAACTCAAACAAAACAGATTTTTGTACAGCAGACATGCTGAACTAGCATATTTGAAGGTGCTCTCATGTGATAATGAAGAAAAGTTCAGGTCAGTAAATTAAAATATTTGCCCAGGATCATATAATTTGAAACCAGTTTATGAGTCAAGAGCATTACAATTAGGTCAAGCATATTATTTAACTCACTAGACCTTCAGGTCTAGTAACCTTTTTATGATTTGTTGAGGCCTGAGCAGAGATAGATGTTTCTTAACTGCATATAAGGTGGAATGCTGTAACCATGCTGGCATAACTTTCCTACACCGGTAACCACCCTTGAATGTTGTGACTGCATGTACCCGGGGTCTGGTTTGTTAGTTTTCAAACTCATTGAGGAGTTTAAAAAAATGTGTGTTACAGCCATTAGTGTCAACTGATCACACTAACCACCCCTATGAACCTGAAACTGAAAACTTAAATGCTCCATTCTGTGCCATACTATTGAGCAGTTTTGTAAAAGTTGCAAAATGTTGCCAACTGTCAAAACGTGTTATAGAGGGAAAGCTTGGTGTGTTTATTTCTTTAATTTTAGTCAAATCTAGGCAAGTTGTTTGCTGCACTGTTTTGTTCAGAACGATCATTTGTCTAGGGATCAGACAAGCTCTAAATAAAGCATCAATGCCCTGGACTTGCAAGTGTCATGTTCCCCAAATCGATTTCAAATCAATGTTTTCTTTCCAATAGTCAAAGCCCTCTACAGCTAACCGGGAAACAAATAAATGTGAATAAATAAATTTTGTTTGGGCAGCATATTGTTTTCACTAGGGAAGGGGTAAGCTTATAATAATAAGAAACTGGGTCTACAGGATTGTGACCAGACAAATATGCACATTTTTTTCACATATGTATGTGAACTACCACTGGTGGAGTCGGGCAATGTTCCCATTGTTTGTAACTAAAAACTGTACGTGGAGTACTAGCTCTGTGATGGACATAGTGATAACAAGATTTTCACCATAAATAGCAGCATTTAAATACAAATCCTCAGTTTCAAATATGGTGTAATATTCTAGTTCAGAAAGCATGCTCTTAGCAGTCTCTACATGCCATTCATCATACATAGATCCAAAAGTAATTAATTCATCCATAGTGACCTTAAACACATAAGAAATCTCTAAGGTTTCTGTAGGACCAAAAATATCAAATGGGACCTTATCGCAAACAATTCCATCAGAGACAGGAAATGCAGAAATGTTTACAAAGGACAGGTATCCTCACACTTTATGTGAAGAAGAAAAAGGTTTCAGTGCCTCAGTTACCAGTTCTGCAGCAGAGCGTTCTGGAAGGTAATTCAGAAGCAAGAAGAAAACTGTAACAAATCCAATTTAAATGAATAGGAAAAACAGTGAAATGGAAATCCAAATATAGGAAAATGGAGGAATCTGTTTCAGCCAAAGAAGAAATGCATGTTCTCCATAAGAAGTATGCAAGGAATCTGAACAAAAATCAATATCGGGAAAGTAACCAGAGGCAGTCTGTGCAAAAAACAGGGACCTCATGTGGTAAAGGAGAACTGGCAGAGACCTCCAAAAGTGGTTGGTAATAACTTTGTTGTTAGAATTAACAGTGGAAATCTGTAAATTCACATCTGCATCACATCACATTAGCAGTAGTAACAGGAAGTAATAAAAGTTCAGCATCTGTAATCCAAAGCCAGAAGCAACAATGTTTATATGATTTAATGCTTAAAGAGGGATTTCCTGAATGGTAGTGAGAAGAGGCAGGTAACCACCCAGGAGCCCTTGTGGCATACTGTGTAGGACTGGCCACATGGCATAGCTTGATAAATGTTATTGAAACAAAACAATTGTTTCTACAACCAACAAGCAGTGGCATAATAAGTGTTCTGGTTATTTTGAATACCAAAAACTGGCACAGGTGCACGGTATGATGGGCCAAATTCTTTCTAATTTGTTATCTTTTCTCAGACTATATCCCAACTTTAGAAATCTAGAAAAAAGTTACTGGTTACTCCTTCACTTCGTCAGTGGCAGAACGTTTGAAAATTAGATTTGAGCGCTCATCTTAGAAGTCTTGTAGTTCTTGTAAGACAGTGAAACATTAATTAATGTCAAAAAGCGTATCTGCCGCCACTGTGGCACGGTTATTGAGATATGGAATGTACATCTGGATGCCAAAAAGAACTTCATAGGGAGTCCGGCCCCCCCAGGATCATCGAGGCAGATTATTTAAAACTCTCTCAACCCCATACAAGTGATGGATCCAACTATGATCAGAATCTAATACTCTAGCTGCTAAGGACTGCTTTAAGTAACGGTTCTTCCTTTCTACTATAGAATTTCCCTCCAGATGATAGGGAGAGGAATAATGCACAACAACACCCAGTGTTCCATGGTAACCTGGTAAGCCTTAGAGGCAAATGATGGTCCCTGGTGGAATGCTACTTCTGCATATGTTCCGATAAAGACCTGCAAATCTTTAATAGCAGTTAAAGCATCAGCCAATCGATGTGGACACACCCAGTGGAATCTAGAATATGAATTTATGGCCAATAGAATACATTTGAGTGCACCATCTGAATGCAGAGGTCCACATTGAGCCATATAGACAAATGTCAGGGGCTTGTTTGAATCTAAGAAGGGTGTCTGCGGGCGGTGGGCGGGCTGCGGTGGAACTTCTAATTTGCTGACAAATGTCACAGCTAAGTACATATTGTTTTTTCTGCTTTTACAGACCATGCCACCAATAGAATTTCTGTAGTAAGGAAACTGTAGCCGCCATATCTTCATGGGCAAGCGCTAACTCTTCATGATCAGCTATGATTAATTCCAGCCTGTGGTCCTGGTTAGGTATCACTTGATCACCCACCCCAAGAATGCAAGCAAAAGGAAAGTTTTGAGCACTCAATAGGTAGGAGTATTTTACTGGATATTCTTTAGGTAATGGAGTGCCCCTGCGTGAAGCGGTAACAGCAACCATGATGTCGTCATCCACCCTTGTGTGTGAACGAGTAATTATAGCTACAACAGCAGTCTGAAGGTTTTATCAGGGAGTGAATTCCCTACAATGTGTATTCCAACACACTGATGACTAGATGTATAAATTACAGGAGGCCGTGGCAAGCAGTCTTAAAGATGCACCACTTTTCCCCAAAGCAATTTATGCTTGATAGTGTTTCCTTTAGAAACTCTGAATCCATTCAAGTGTCAATAATCGAAGATCTCATTTAAAGAATGGACACATTATTACAAATCACACACTATAAGTGTTGGGGATTCATGATCAGTATTCTCTAGTGCCAGAATTAAAGCTATCAGTTCAGCCAGCTGAGAGGTACAATCCCTTAAGGATTGTGTAAATGTTTTAGTTGATGCAATTCTCACATTTTCATGAAACATAGTACTGCTGCACATGCAGTTGAATATTGTGGATTAGTGCCAATCGCAGGCTGAGCTAAACCATCAGTATATATTATATAATCATACTGATCAAGAGGGAAGACAACACTGGACGCAGGGTATTCCTGTTGTGGTTGGAGAACTTCTTGAGTTTGCAAGGGACAGACAAAACATATTTAAAATCAGTAGCTGTTAAGGATGTGGCACATAGCATCAATCTTAATTGAAGGCTTTTGCATAAGCAACTCTGGCCTTGGTGACAACCTCTAAGGATGGAACAGGAGTTAACACAATTTTGCATTTCCCCTATAACAGCTGTCTGAACTGCAGTCAGTATTTTCTCTGTTGATGCAACAAACATTTCAGCATTGGAGTATAAATGTGATTTATAAGCAATCGGTACAGTATCACCCTCATTAAAGGTGACATATGTATAGCCAGTGGATCCCGTAATTATGAGGATCACCAAGTAGGTAATGTAGATACGAGTGTGTAAGTGTGTAAGTGTCAAGAATGTCAGTTTGCCGTGTTCTGAAGATCTGAGTGTGTTCTGATATCCAATATGTACTGGAGAACTCGGGATGAATTAATTCATAACATGTTTTTAGCCATTGTGCATAGTCTGGTATGCATGTTCTACCAAAGTTAAGAAAACCTAAAAGTGATTGTAGCTTTTTTGTGATGTTTGGTGGTTGTAAGAGAGAACATTTCCTCAAGAAATGTGGTGCAAGGTGTTGGACCTAACGTCCTAGAGGTAGCTTGGCTCAGGCCAACAGGCTTTTATCCCAACATGGCATATCGTGCTTGCATCACACTCAGCTCACACCTTAACGCAACACCACTTAAAAAGGACACTACACCGATTAATTTTAAAGTTTTCCAGAAGTCTTTATCTTGTCTCCTCAAACGGGGTTAATCAGCTTCACATTTCAGAATAAAGCATTTCATAGTATTCACCAATAGCACAATTTCTTTCTTTACCTCAATATAGCAAATACCTAAGCACCATTGGATATTTCACTCCAGCACCTTGATCCTGGAGCACCGGTTTGAAGTCCCCCAGATAATGCTCCACACAACAGTTACATAGTACTGGATTTCGAATGGTCATCTAGTCTACACAATGCTCTTTGGTCAGATGGTTACTCTAGGCGCTATACTTCAAAAATCTTATACTGTCGCATATTATCAATACTTTACATTTAGATGCTATTTTGGAACTGTTATTCTGTTACTCTGCTGCTGTGGTTACAGCTAGGCAATATACAAGGAAATCCCTCTTTCACTGGAAGGCAAGCTGTTACACATAAGCATCCTACATGAAACTTTCTCTGTTACTGGGAAGTAATCTATTATTTCTAGCGCTATTTTTGACAGTCTCAATGGGTAAACTACAGTCTCCTGAGTGAATACAACATCGTGCCGGAGGTTTGATCTTAAAACCTGGCTTCCCCTGTGACCGGCACTCGGCTTTACCCGGACATCAGCTGGCCTTAAGTCCGTAGTATCCTGTGCTCTCCCCCCTTCTTATTATGCCCCGCTTACTGATTACGCATCGGTGTCCTCCTCTCTGGAAGTTCGGCGGAGCCTGGCGTGGAGTTCCCACTCCTTACAGGACAGACGGGGCTTCACACGCTGACAACGGAGATCTCCCCGAGGCCGAAATCAGGGCACAACCACCGACCACCTCCCCTAAGGGCTTCCCCGTAGTGTGGACTCCTTCGTTGGTGGGGGCCTCGCTCTAGAACTCCCTCACTGCTGCTGTCCCATTCTGCAGCAGACTCCCAGGCCAGGCAACTACCACTCCGCTTCCTCAGGGAAAGTGCGCCCACTGCCACCTGTAGCAGCGCGGCTTGCAGGGGTGCGGCCTTCACCCATGTATGACAGCAGTGGGGCGGCGCTTCGGCGTCAGCCCCCTCCTCACGTGACAGCAGGACGGCGGCTTCCAGGCCGAAGCTCGTCCCTTCTTCCGAAATACAAATCTCCTCAGCTTGGCAGCGGTGACGCTTGCTCACCAGTTACCCACATTAAGCCTCTCCACAGAACCCGCGGCAACAGCGGGCCACCTCCGGAGGACACCCAGCAACCTCCCGACCTCTGGGGGGCGTCAGTGATAGTTCCAGGTAGAGACTCGTGACGGGGGGGGGGGGGGGCAGGAGTACTCCGATGCAGATGAAGGGGCTAACAGAGCTCTTCTTATTCACTGGGCACAAATATCTTCCCTTTAGTCAGAGATCATGGGAAATCGCTAAGGCCAGTCTGAATCAACATCTCAGGCCCAACAGGGATGAGGGAAATGGAGTCCCAGACGGCGATTCTTCCCTTGGTCCTCCTTCAGGGATACGGACTACCTGGGAGCCCCCAGGGTAACGATGGCCTTCAAAGTCATTGGCTGAGTCAGGGACCGGTCAGAAGGTTTAGGGTGGTGTCACTGGTGAGGAAAATCGCGCAGACCCTAAGATCTGTCCATTCCCTTCCTAGCGCAGCCACCTCCCCACTCAGGTGCCTTACTCCTGACTCTCTCATCTCTCAGTTCCGTCCTAAAATGGCCGCCCTGCTCTCCCCTCTATTTATCGCCTGGGGCCTGACTGGCCAGAGTGGTCCAGAAGGTTCTAGAACCTCTCATGGCAGTCTATGGCCCAGGTGCTGAGGTGACAGTTGGAACCACCATTTTGTGAGGCTTCCCTCTCTCTTCCTGTTTCTTCATTGAAGCACCTTGCGCCTCTCCCTCAGATAGTAAGAAGAGGGCGCCCAGAGCCTCTACATCAACACCCAAAAAGTAGTTAGTGGACAGAAAAAAAATTAGAAGGAAAAGGGAAAAAGAATAAAATGAGGAGGGAACTGCCAAAGGGCTGACAGGTCTAACACGCGTCCCCCCCCCCCCCAGCTGAAAGTGGGGAGAGCTACCCAATCCCTTGGGAGTTCTCTTCACTAAGGCGGAAATACCTGGAGAGACCATCAGCATTGGCGTGGTCCACTCCTGGGCGATGTTCCACCCTAAAGTCCATTCCCTGTAGGGAGATGGACCACCTCATTAACTTGGGATTCTCGCCCCTCGTTTGCATCAGCCACCTGAGGGGCCGGTGGTCGGTCTGAACCAGGAAGTGCGAGCCAAACAGGTATGGCCGCAACTTCTTCAGAGCCCACACCACCGCAAAAGCCTCCCTCTCAATCGCACTCCACCTCTGTTACCGGGGGAGTAGTTTCCTAGACAGGAAAACCACCGGTTGGTCCAGACCCTCTTCATTGAGCTGCGACAGCACTGCCCCGATGCCATGCTCCGACGCATCCGTTTGGACGATGAACTCCTTGGAGAAATAAGGGGCCCTGAGGACAGGTGCCGCACACATTGCCTTCTTCAAGGTATCAAAGGTTTGTTGACACCCCTCAGTCCAGACTACCCGTCGAGGGTGCTTTTTAGAAGTGAGCTCAGTCAAGGGAGCCACGATGGTACCGTAACCCGTGACGAAACGTCGGCAGTAGCCAGTGAGGCCCAGAAAGGCTCGGACCTCCGTCTGAGTCTTGGGGGGTTCCCAGGCCATGATGATTTCAATCTTGGCCTGGAGGGGTTGCACCTTGCCCCGTCCCACCAAGTGACCGAGGTACACTACCGACCCCTGCCCGATCTGGCACTTACTGGCCTTGATCGTCAGACCCGCCTGCTGCAAGGCCTGAAGGACAGCCTGAAGGTGACACAAATGGTCCTCCCAGCTGCTGCTGAAGACAGCGATGTCATCCAGGTACGCAACCGAAAAGGCCTCCATCCCGGAGAGGACCTGGTTCACCAGCCGCTGGAAAGTGGCAGGGGCGTTCTTGAGCCCAAAGGGCATCACACAGAACCGGTAGTGACCCTCAGGTGTGGAGAAGGCTGACCTTTCCTTTGCTCCATCTGTCAGGGAGATCTGCCAGTACCCGGATGTAAGGTCAAAGATACTCAGATATTGGGCAGCTCCCAACCGGTCAATGAGCTCATCCGCCCTCGGGATAGGATGAGCATCGGTCTTTGTCACAGAGTTCAGTCCCCTGTAATCCACACAGAACCGGAGTTCTGGGGTAGTGCCCGGCGGGGCAGCTTTGGGTACCAGTACCACCGGACTGGACCAGGGACTGTTTGAAGGTTCAATCACTCCCAGCTCTAGCATCTTGGTGACTACTCCATGGATGCTAGCCTTCACCTTATCTGACAACCGGTAAGACTTGGACTTCACAGGTGGGCTGTCCCCTGTGTCCACGTCATGGGTACACAGATGAGTCCTTCCCGGGATAAGTGAGAAAAAGGAAGCAAACTGCTCCAAAACTTGGCGGCAGTCTCTCCGCTGTTCAGGAGTTAGGGATGGTGAGAGGATCACTCCCTCCACCGACCCATCCTTCTCTTGGGACGCAAAAAGATCAGGAAGAGGTTCACTTTCCTCTTCCTCTGACCCATCAGTCACCATCATCAAAGTGACCTCGGGTCTCTCCTGGTGAGGCTTGAGGCGGTTGACATGAAGCACCCGATGGGGCTGCCTGGGGGTCTTAAGATCCACCACATAAGTGACCTTGCCATTCTTCTCAATCACCTCGAAGGGGCCTGACCAGCGATCCTGGAGGGCGCTAAGCTCTCCAGGTTCCATCACCCACACCTTCTGGCCAGGCTAAAGCTCCACCGGGTGAGCATTTCGGTCATACCATTCCTTCATGACCGTCTGGCTGGCTTCTAGGTTTTCAGAAGCTTGCTTCCACAACCTAGCCATTTGGCTACGAAAGGCCAGCATGTAGCTCACCACATCCGGGGGAAGTTTTCTGGGAGTCTTTTCCCATCCATCCTTCACCAGGCTGAGGGGTCCACGCACAGGGTGTCTGTACAACAGCTCGAAGGGGCTGAAGCCCACTCCCTTCTGTGGTACCTCCCTGTAAGAAAACAGCAAACAAGGTAGGAGGACGTCCCATTTCCTCCGCAGGCTCTCGGGCAGACTCCTGATCATGCCCTTTAAGGTTTTGTTAAACCTTTCCACCAGTCCATTGGTCTGGGGGTGATAAGGGGTGGAGAACCGGTATGTGACTCCACACTCTTTCCACATAGCCCGCATATATGCCGACATGAAGTAGGTACCTCTGTCCGACACAACTTCCTTGGGGAATCCCATCCGGGTGAAAATTCCCATAAGAGCCCGTGCCACCGCAGGTGCAGTAATGGTCCTCAGAGGGATAGCCTCTGGGTACCGGGTGGCATGATCCACCAGAACCAGGATAAGCCTGTGACCGACAGACGTTGGTGGATCCAATGGCTCAACAATGTCGATGCCCACCCTTTCAAAGGGGGTGCCAATGACAGGCAGTGGTTCCAGGGGAGCATTCAGCTTCACCCCTGTTTTCCCACTAGCTTGGCAGGTTACACACGCCCTACAAAAAGTGTCGGACGTAATCCTCATCTGAGGCCAGTAGAAATGAGGGACAAGTCGAGCAAAGGTCTTGTCTTGTCCCAAGTGTCCTGCCAAGGGTATTTCGTGAGCCAATCCCAAAAGGAAGGCTCGGTAACGCTGGGGAACTACCAAGGCCCGGGATGATCCATGCACCGGAGCCTTGGGTTCGCTATAAAGGAGACCATCTTCCCAGTATATGTGGAAGTTCCCCGAATCGTTACCCGCTGCCTGGGCTTCGGCCTGCCGCCGTAAACCCTCAAGGGTAGGGCACTCCTTTTGGGCCCGACAAAACTCCTCCCTAGTAGGTCCTCCCTCCACCTGCCAGTCTGCAGGGGTAGGTAAGCCCTCCAGGGAAGTCACATCCCCCTCTGTGGATTCTGGGACTACTTCAGTTGCCCCCTCCACCTTTTGAGGTGCAGATGCCGGGGCAGGCTTCCCCTGACCCCGCTTACCCTTCTTGGCAGCTGGTTGGGCCTTTGTCCCAGGCTCCAACCTCTGTGAACTCCCTCTTCGGGCAGTTCCGGACCGTGTGTTGGCACACGTCCACTCAGGTGTCCCCAACATCTCCACGTGGGCCCTGAACTCGACCTCCTTCCACGCCGAATGTTCAAGGTCATTTCCCAACAGACAGTCGACCGGCATGGCAGGGCTTATCGCAACTCGTAGAGGACCCGCAACCCCTCCCCACTCAAAGGGAATCTGGGCCACCGGATAGTGACCCTCTCGGTTGTCAGCCATCACATCCGGGTGGACTACATTGGGAACCACCTGCTCTGGGGACACCAGCTGACTCCTTACCATAGTCATGCTGGCTCCTGTGTCCCTCAGAGCCTCCACCCTCTGGGCATTGATGGTGACCCATTGCCTATACTTAGTAGTATTTGAGGGCACCTGGGTCTTAGGAACCATCTCACAATCCCCTAGGGACACTAAGGTTAGCCCTGCCCATTCACCGTCCTTGTCTAGGGGCAACTCCTCCCCGAGCACTACACTCGCCACCCCAGGGGTCTTTCCTCCAATGGGAGGGTGTGGTCTCTTGGGACACTTGGCATCCCCCTTATAGTGCCCAATCTCACCACACTCATAACAACGGCCAACCCTAGGCTGCTGACCACGGTCAGGATAAGGGGGTTTGTGGGGGCCAACCTTAGGAGGGAATCCTAATGCCTTTCCTTGTGAACTCTTTTGGGGGCCTTTAGAGAACTTCTTTTTGTCTCCCCCCTCTTTCTTCTGGGGGGGCGCCCTGTCCAGCCCCTTGGAAATTCCCTCCAGTCCCTTTTGAGGATACCCGGGTACTTGCCCAGATATCCGCCTCCTCTGCAAGCTTCCTGGGATTAGTTAGCTTGCTGTCCACCAGGTGTTGACGCAGCTCCGGAAAACTTTTCTCGAGGAGGTGCTCCTTTAAAATCAGATTACACAACCCCTCGTAGTCCTTTACCTCACTGCCCTGTACCCAGCCCTCCAAGGCCTTCTTGGTGTAGTCCAGGAAGTCTACCCAATTCTGGGTGGCCAGCTTTTGACTTCCCCGAAACCTCTGCCTGAATTTCTCAGGGGTCAACCCGAACTTCCTAACTAGGGCGACCTTCATGGTGGGGTAATTGGTCTGATCTTGCTGCTCCAAAGCTAACAGGGCATCCCTCCCCACCGGAGGCATATACCTATACAGACCAACCCCCCACTGTGCTTCGGGGATCCCATGGGCTCGTAAGGAGACCTCATAGGCAGCCAACCATTTAGCAATGTCATCCCCGACACCATAGCTGGCGACTACATCTTTTGGCAGGTAGGGTCTGGGCTCCCTGGGGATCTCTCTAGATACGCTGCCACGGGACTGCTGGGGGTTCCAAACTGTAGGGCCTTGAGTTCCAATTCCTTTAAATGGAGCTCATGGAGGAACCTCCTCTTCTCCCTTTCTTTCTCCAAGCGAGCCAGATCCATTTTGAACTGCTTTTCCTCCCTCCTGTCAACCAGATCAGCTGATGACAGGCTCCCCCCTGAAGCGCTACTACCCGCTCTTGAAGGGGCATTAGGTCCTACGTCCATGTTGCCGCTCCCAGGGGGGAAAAGTAATTCTGTTTCTTCTGTGATGTCCAGTCCTGGTCCCTCCTCCCGTTTCCCGCTAGGGTGGGCCATAACCCAGGCTCTCAAGCTAGTTTGGAGTTCTATTTTCTTCGCCCCCTGCTTGAAGAATACCTCCCTCTCCTGGCAGAATTCCTTCAGTTGGGTCACAGTATATTCTTCCAGCCTACCCAACTCAAACTCCATTCTACCAGGTGGGACCCAACACTGCAGAAAAGAACTTCACAATAGGAGACCTTTCCTTTAAGAGGAAGTACACCACAGGACAGGACAATTTTGAAAAACTCCAATCAGGGAGACAACTTGGAGAAAAACTCCAATAAAAACAATCAGGTGTAGGGTGTGGCGCGCGCCAAACTGCTAATGAGTGGATGCAAGCACAGATTCAGGATCCCACCGCTGAACACCAACTTCTTGGACCTAACGTCCTAGAGGTAGCTTGGCTCAGGCCAACAGGCTTTTATCCCAACATGGCATATCGTGCTTGCATCACACTCAGCTCACACCTTAACGCAACACCACTTAAAAAGGACACTACACCGATTAATTTTAAACTTTTCCAGAAGTCTTTATCTTGTCTTCTCAAACGGGGTTAATCAGCTTCACATTTCAGAATAAAGCATTTCATAGTATTCACCACTAGCACAATTTCTTTCTTTACTTCAATATAGCAAATACCTAAGCACCATTGGATGTTTCACTCCAGCACCTTGATCCTGGAGCACCGGTTTGAAGTCCCCCAGATAATGCTCCACACAACAGTTACATAGTACTGGATTTCGAATGGTCATCTAGTCTACACAATGCTCTTTGGTCAGATGGTTACTCTAGGCGCTATACTTCAAAAATCTTATACTGTCGCATATTATCAATACTTTACATTTAGATGCTATTTTGGAACTGTTACTCTGCTGCTGTGAATCAGGTGGTTACAGCTAGGCAATATACAAGGAAATCCCTCTTTCACTGGAAGGCAAGCTGTTACACATAAGCATCCTACATGAAACTTTCTCTGTTACTGGGGAGTAATCTATTATTTCTAGCGCTATTTTTGACAGTCTCAATGGGTAAAGGGAGTAATCTATTATTTCTAGCGCTATTTTTGACAGTCTCAATGGGTAAACTACAGTCTCCTGAGTGAATACAACATCGTGCCGGAGTTTTGATCTTAAAACCTGGCTTCCCCTGTGACCGGCACTCGGCTTTACCCGGGCATCAGATGGCCTTAAGTCCGTAGTATCCTGTGCTCTCCCCCCTTCTTATTATGCCCCGCTTACTGATTACGCATCGGTGTCCTCCTCTCTGGAAGTTCGGCGGAGCCTGGCGTGGAGTTCGCACTCCTTACAGGACAGACGGGTCTTCACACGCTGACAACGGAGATCTCCCAGAGGCCGAAATCAGGGCACAACCACTGACCACCTCCCCCAAGGGCTTCCCCGTAGTGTGGACTCCTTCATTGGTGGGGGCCTCGCTCTAGCACTCCCTCACTGCTGCTGTCCCATTCTGCAGCAGACTCCCAGGCCAGGCGCAGGCTACTACCACTCCGCTTCCTCAGGGAAAGCGCGCCCGCAGCCACCCGTAGTAGCGCGGCTTGCAGGGGCGCGACCTTCACCCGTGTATGACAGCAGTGGGGCGGCGCTTCGGCGTCAGCCCCCTCCTCACGTGACAGCGGGACGGCAGCTTCCAGGACGAAGCTCGTCCCTTCTTCCGAAATACAAATCTCCTCAGCTTGGCAGCGGTGACGCTTGGTAGGGAAGTCTCAAACAGTGGTGAAAAAAATCTGTGGAGAAGAAGAAAACTGCTGGAAAACGGAAACAAGAGGCACTTGAAACAGATGATGAGGATGAACAAACAGAGGGTCGAGTTCTGAGAAAGAGAACTTGGATTGGAGAAAGAAGTAATAAAGAAATAAAGCCGGAAAAGGTGTTAAGAGGAGATCGTTGGCCTAACAACAGAGTTAAGAGGCTGAGATACAGAGTAATAAGAGAAAATTCATCGAAAGCTGAACAAGTGAATGAAGTTTCAAGTCAAAGTTCAAAAGCTGAAGGAGAAGAATCAAAGGAGACAAACGAACCAGTGGAAATAAAAAGAGTAAGAAGACCCAACCAAAAGTACAGATCACCGGAATGGTCTTATGTGGCACTGTCTGAAGGAGGAAAAGAAGAAACAGTGACTCGAGATAATCCGGAAGTGGTCTTGAGAGAAGTGGTTGAGGAAGATACTGGTGAAATTCTGAAAGTACTCTTGACTGACATTGGAGAAGAGTCGGGTACTGAGGATCTTGATGTTGGAGATCTGATACAATTTGATGTTGAAGAAATTGAAGTGAAGAATGACAAGTATCCAAACTGAGTGAAAGAAGGATTCACTTGGATCAAGTGAACGAAGAGATCATTTGGATAAACTGAAAGCTGAAGAATTGTTGAAGAATTGAAGAAGTTCAAACAGTAGTGGAGTAGTAGAGGCTAAACTAAAATGGCTAACATAGAGGATAATAGAAATAGATGTGCCTTCTTTAAGAGGTGGTGTAGAATGTGCTGCTGTTGTACTGGATTATTAATGCTTCTATGGGGTGTTTTAATCTTATTAGTTACTTTTAGAGTAGAGTTTGGAATGAATATAGAAAATGTGACTAATGTAGAGAAGAATTCACAAAAAGTAGTTGCAAATAGAAGTAGTAGTTACATACACAAAGATAGGTCAATTAATACTTTTTCTAGTAATGTTTTTTCTAAACTGTTATATGAATATGTGAAGACAATGGAAGTAAGGGATTGCTACGTCTGTATGCAATTACCTGCATCTGTCTCAGAGGGTGTTACTTATCACCATTTACCAGCTACATATGGTATTTCCTGTAGTATTTTAAGTAGTGTTTTTTATTTGTTAGGGAAAATAGATTATAAGATGTCTAACAGAGATAGTATTTTTGGGCACTTGCCAATGAATGAAGAGCTGAATCCAGCTAAAGAAGCTAACACTTTTGGTGAGATTTTTATTGAAGAAAAAGGATTAACATTAGATTACATTTTTAAGAATAATTTAACTTGCAGTTTGAAAGAAGAGGAGAGAGCTTTCCTGGATATGGTAGAAGAAAGGAGAGTGAACATGCATGAGAAAGGGGGAAAATATGAAGTGAGTGAGACAATTTGGGACATTGAGATGGGAAAAGAGTTGAAGAATGGGGCTAGTCCAACTTTAGCTCTAGATGCGCCGCAGAAGGGTAAACTTTGTATTACCAGAAAGAAATCCCAATATGATACATATTTTGTGGGAACTAGTGAGTGCCATGATACATACTTCATTGCGACAGGTTGGGGTTTCAGAGGTGGAGAAGATACGATTTTTCCAGGAGTGTACTATGTTTGTGGGAACAAGGCTTACTACAAGTTGCCTGACCATTGGTATGGCACATGTTATGTGGGCCTGGTTTTTCCTAAGATTTTTCATACAGATAAAATAAGAGATGTAGAAGATATTAACTTATTAACACGTTTTAAGAGAGAAACTTGGTCTGAAATTGTGGGTGATATTTTTGGGGTTTTGATTCCAGCAGTGGGAATTTCTTTAAATGCTTATGGAATTCGGAAACTGTCCACAGTGGTTGATCGCTTATCGACAAATACCGCAGGAGGGTTTCTTTTGGTGAATACGGAATTAAGTGCCGTACGTGCCATGTCTATGCAAAATCGACTTGCCCTTGATATTCTATTGGCCAAGGAGGGTGGAGTTTGTGGAATATTGAAAGTTCAACATTGTTGCACTTACATTCCTGACGAAAGTAAAGACCTAAAGGTCTATATCAAAAATATTACTGATTTGCATGAAGAATTAGTACCACTTGAAGCTGGGAGTTTGTGGACTAAAATAGCTAATAAAATGATAGCTGTTAAGGATTTTATTGCGAAAATAGGTAGTACAATTATAGGTAGAATATTGTTTCCCTTGTCTTGTATAATTGTGGCTTTATTAATAATAAGATTGGTGTGTGTGTGTTGTAAAAACAGGGGAGGGAAAAAGAAATTGAATAAAGAAAAGAAAAATAAGAAGTTGAAAAGAGAACCTCAAGAAATTGAACTAGAAGAATTGAGGGAGAGTGTTTACTTAGAGACAAAGAGAGATGATGAAAGAGTGACTGGTGTTTAATGTTGTGTAAGGGGAAAAGACATTTCTGATTTCTCCTAAAATGGGACTAAATTTTCACTAATTTTTTTATTTTTTTTGGGGTTATTTGGTGATAAAATCACCAAAGGGGGGATTGCTGGAGCAGAGTTTTCATTTAGAAAATTCAGGGGCTTTTGAAGCTCTAGTATGTCTATGCGTTTTATTAAATATTAATAAATAACAAATTAATTATTTGTCTTGTGTAAGTGTGTATTTATTAATCAATTCGTTTATCTTAACATAAGAGAAAGCTACACAAGGGTTAGCATGTGTGTGCTGTTTTTGTTTTCTAAAAAATAACGTGCAAGTTTTTATGTTTAAACGTTGCTGTGTGCTGTTTATTTTGAGCACAAAACGCTGTCTGAATTAATGCTTTTTTATGGTGCAAAAGCTAGATAAATGCATACACATAAGGGTATTAGTGGGGTTAACACTGTTTAATCATTATGCTGTAGTAACGTTGTTTTTATTTCCTTTAATTGAGATGGTCTATTGTGGCCTATGAAGGCCTAATCCATGATGGCTGATTTTGAGAGCCTGGCCTCGAGTGAATATGTGAAAGATGTGACGAGGGAGACCCCTGCTGGAAATGGTCTTGAAGGTGACTGACCATGGTCCTTCTATGAAACTTTCCATGAGGACAGCAGCAGTTTTTGGGAGTTCTCCAAGAAAAGTAAAAGTGTCCTTGGCAATCTCGAAAGACAAAGGAGCCTTAGAGGGAAACTCTGAACTGTGGCTCGATGGCCGAGGAGAAGCCGGATTAAATGTGATACATGTTTTATTTTCTTGGTTCCTGTTCCGTAGTCTTCGCTATGTGTATTTTTCCTGAGCGGAGGTTCACAAATGTTGCAATGTTGCATCCTTTGCTTCTCGCTCTGCTCAGTGATTCAGTGTATTCTGCAAACTTAATGTGAGTTTCCTTTGTAATTTTCACTATAAAAATTGTTAGCCTAGGGAGGGCTTTGCCACTTGCCATTTTACCTTTGCTGCGTGAGGTTGCGTTGCTGAGGATCGCGCTGAGGACTTCGTCTTGAAAGACTTTACCGAGAGACTTGTCCTGACCCGTTCTGACACTTAGTTAGAATAGGTAACTATGAGAAATGATTTATTCTGATTGATTTAACTTTGACTAATTTTAGATAAAGCAATATAATTTTAAACATGGTGTTGAATTTTCTTTCTTGTCAATTATTGGGTTTATATTTTTGATCATTATTGTATATGTTGTGTAGATTATGTTATTGATTAGGACAGTCACTAAACCAGATCTGATCGACCTGATATTGATGCAGGGTGTTTAGGTGTTTTTCTTTCCACAGGTTCATTGCTGGTAGAGTATTTGAGTGTATGTTAGTGAAATGGGCCCTAGCGTATGATGAATGTATGTGCGTGTAACTGTGTGATTACTCTATCCGTGGTAGTGGGCATATTTTAGATACCCTGATCTCTATCACCCACATTAAGCCTCTCCACAGAACCCGCGGCAACAGCGGGCCACCTCCGGAGGACACCGGCAAACTCCCGACCTATGGGGGCGGCAGTGATAGTTCCAGGTAGAGACTCGTGACGGGGGGGGGGGGGGGACTGAACTTAAGGGGGCCAGGAGTACTCCGATGCAGATGAAGGGGCTAACAGAGCTCTTCTTATTCACTGGGCACAGATATCTTCCCTTTAGTCAGAGATCATGGGAAATCGCTAAGGCCAGTCTGAATCAACATCTCAGGCCCAACAGGGATGAGGGAAAGGGAGTCCCAGACGGCGATTCTTCCCTTGGTCCTCCTTCAGGGATACGGACTACCTGGGAGACCCCAGGGTAACGATGACCTTCAAAGTCATTGGCTGAGTCAGGGACCAGTCAGAAGGTTGAGGGTGGTGTCACTGGTGAGGAAAATCGCGCAGACCCTAAGATCTGTCCATTCCCTTCCTAGCGCAGCCACCTCCCCACTCAGGTGCCTTACTCCTGACTATCTCATCTCTCAGCTCCGTCCTAAAATGGCCGCCCTGCTCTCCCCTCTATTTATCACCTGGGGCCTGACCGGCCAGAGTGGTCCAGAAGGTTCTGGAACCTCTCATGGCAGTCTATGGCCCAGGTGCTGAGGTGACAGTTGGAACCACCATTTTGTGAGGCTTCCCTCTCTCTTCCTGTTTCTTCATTGAAGCACCTTGCGCCTCTCCCTCAGATAGTAAGAAGAGGGCGCCCAGAGCCTCTACATCAACACCCAAAAAGTAGTTAGTGGACAGAAAAAAAAATTAGAAGGAAAAGGGAAAAAGAATAAAATGAGGAGGGAACTGCCAAAGGGCTGACAGGTCTAACACAAGGCTTTTGCCTTTATGTGATCACTCATATCCCAAGAATAGGACACTGAGAAAAGCAATTTATGTTTTTTGGAAACTGAATTTGTAGCCATGTTCAGCAAATCCCAAAACTATGCAATCTACTCTGGCCAAGTGTATGTTTAAGTCATCATCCATAAGATATATATCATCAACATAGGACAATGCTTCTGAGTCAATTTCTTGTAGAATTGACTTTACTCACACAGAAAACAGAACATGTCTGTTACCCTGAAGACGTTGGCAGATTTTTCTCTGGACTCCTAAAGCGGTAAACGCTGTGCAATCTCTGCTTTCAGGCACTATATTTTGGCAGAAAAGCCATTGAAAATGTTCCAAGTGGTTTTGTTTCTTTTGCGAATTATGTTGCTCATTAGAGGTACAATGTGTGAATTTTGAATTGCAAAAGTGCGCGTATGACTGTTTAAATGTCTGTTTTTAGATTCCGGAAACATTGTTGAACTACAAGGCTCTGTTACATCTTGATATTCTAACCATTTTAGAATTTCCCCAAACTGTTTTTTTGCCTCATGTTTAATTGGGTATTGTCGTTGCACATGTAGGCAGGACCTTATGGGTATAAGTGATAAGGCGATTCCTTATCCCAGCCTACATGACTGCGGTATAATGCTTGGACTGTGCAAGGGCCCATTCTGTGGCATACATTTGTTTGACCACTTCAGGAACAAGAACAGAGAAAGAAGGTAGCGAGAGCACTTTAAAATTTGAACCCAAGGGCTACCCACAATCCGTGATTCAGAAGTGTTATCTTTTAAAAGTGAAATTAACAAACAATACTCCTTTGATGGCATTCTGATCTATCGACCTCCCGGCCCCAGAGCATCTTTCATAGATAAGGTCAGCCAACTGCTAGAACTTAAAGCTGACCTCCCGGTTCTCCGAGATTCTAACTTCCACTTGGCTAACCTTTTAGATATGGATTTTGCCCATCTCATTGATCTTTTGGACAGCGCCGGCCTAACCCAGCTATTCATACCTCATCTCAAACTCTACTTTTTTTCACAGGAGACTTAGACCTAAATGCCAGCGAATACCATCAATGGCTAGTTAAGGTCCTTGATTAACTGATTCCATCTAAAGCTCACCATAGTCAGAGAACTAACCCCTCTGAACCGCGGTTCACCAATACTCGTAGGCTCCATAAACAAAAATGCCATAAACTTGAAAGAAAATGGAGGACCAAATACGACACTAAAGATAAGAAAACATATAGGCAATCAATCCAAACCTATAAACAAATGATACATGAGGAAAAAGTACGCTAGTTCTTTCATAAAATTGATTCAGCCAAGAATTCCTCTAAGAAACTCTTTGCAACAGTCAAGAAACTGGCAAAACATTCAGATAATAAGAACAATGTGGTTAGTCAACAGCTTGTAAAAAACCTGGCTACTTTCTTTCAAGATAAGGGTAAATGAGCCATTACTAACTCTACTCAGACATCAGATGACGATGTACATACAACGCATCTTTCTTCAGCCAGTATACCTGCTGGAGAATCTCCTCATGATCCGGCACTTGACAATGGCACCCCTCCATCATAGACTCTGTAGCCGATGTTACTATAAACATTCCAGGGAAGGAGCCGTCCATCCTGCTTACCTCCTTCTCATCTCTAACTATGGATCAAATTTTAGGGCTGCTAAAAACTATCAAATTGGGTGCCCCAAATGATCCTTCTCCTCACAAAATAATGCAGTATTTGCCTGAAACTGCTGCTATAGTGCTCACTGACATCTTTAATAAGATGTTCAGTTCTGGTAACTTCCCAATAGTGGAAAAAAGCATCCATTTTACCATGGATCAAAAAACCCAATCTTGATCCAACAGTTTTAAACAACTTTCAGCCAATATCGAGGGTTCCATTCCCTGCCAGGATAGTGGAAAAAGCCATCAATCAAGAACTCACCTCTTATATCAATAAAAATAACCTTTTGGATGCCATCCAGTTAGGCTTTAGGAGACATCATAATACAGAACTAGCCCTCATTGCGGCCTCTGAGGAAATTAGGCAGATCCTTGACACTAGAGGAATTTATTAGACCTCTCAGCGGCCTTTGACACGTTCAACCATACTCTGCTTCTGGACCATCTGACTTTGTTAGGCATCAGGGACAAAGCACTATCTCTTCCTAAATCTTTTCTATCTGGATGATAGCAGAGTGTGGCTTTGGATGCGTTTAGGTCACCCCCCTTTCTCTGCCATGTGGTGTCCCACAGGGCTCAGCTCTAAGCCCTACCTTATTTAATCTTTATGTGACCACACTGGCGACTCTGAATAAAGAGTTTATTTTTGAGCTGGTGTCCTATGCAGACAACACCCAAATTGTGGTGTTGTCCATGACTGCATTCTACATATAGAGAGTTGGATGAGCTAAAACTGTTTAAAGTTAAACTCATCCAAAACTGAAGTTTACTATTCAGAAGGAATCTGTCTTTCTGGTCTCCATGTTGGTGGCCTCAGGAACTTGGAACCCTCCCAACTCCAGTCACTAACCTAAAAAACATTGGAATATTTTTTGATAATAAATTGTCTTTTGAGGGCCATATCAATCACATTACCTCTAATTCTTTCTTTATCCTTTAATTACTCAGGAAGGTCCTTCCCATCATTCCATCAGATCTGAAAAAAACTGCTGTGTCATTACTCATTGTATCAAAACTAGATTACTGTAATGCCCGGTTTAAGAACATCCAGAAGAGATTCCTTAATAAGCTTCAGACCTTACAGAACCTGGCAGCCCAGTCACCGCTGAGCATTCCTGAATACAAATCTGTGCCCCAATCCTTGGCGCCTCTGCACTGGCTTCCTATTAAGATTTGCATCAACTTCGAGGCTTTGTGTATCGCCTTCAAGTCTCTGTACAACATAGGCCCGGAATATCTTTAAAAAAAATATTTGCGCTACACTCTAGCTAGGCCTCACCAATCTGCAGGAGCAGATAATCTAGTCATTCCTAGATTTAAGAGATCTTCGTGGGGTGACGGAGGTTTTGTGGTCTGCACTGCTTGAATGTGGAACTCCTTGCTCCTCAGCATTAAAAGAAAGACTGATTTGCTGACTTTCAGAAAGTAATTGAAACATGTCTTTTATCAGTATTTCACCCACTTCAGAGTGAGAGGTCCGACTTTTCCTTCTGGTTCAGTGCCTAGACACCTCCATGTATTAGAGTGCTTTATAAATCCTCTTTTCTTTTCTTTTCAGTTACACAGTTGTTACATCTCCACAGAAGTGGATTGCTAAGGATTACAGCAAGTTGTGTTCAACAGCATAAAGTGGTACCTAATGGATATGTCTATACATTGGTATTCACTTGTTTTTCAAACTGTAAACGACCACATAGGAGAGGAGGTTCAAATCGAACATATAAGTCGACTGAGGAGTTCGGCAACATATGAACTGTGAAATAAATTAACAATTCTAATGTTGAGAAAAAAACAACAATCGAAGAAACCCAAGCCCGCAACCCCTCCATACAACGACATGCATTTTAATCAGCAAGGACAACACGTGATTAAACAAGGCAAAGCATTTGTTCTAGACCCTGGAATATATTGTTCGGGGGGAAGGAAGCATGCCCCGTGAATGGCATGTGGATAAAGGTTCCCTTGTTCTTCTGCTGCCTCCAACCTGTCCTCCAATGAATAAACAGGGGCATTGTTGGCGTGTTGTGAGGTGGTTTGAAGATCGATCAGGATAGTGTCCTAATTGGTTGCTATTGGAAATTTGTGTAACCCCAGATTCTCTTCCCTATGCAGGGCGACGGTCTCTGCTTGGGCCCACGCAGTAATGGATTGTGTCCAGGCTACAAGGGCTTGGGGCTCATGCGACTTCCATCTCTGAGTAATGAGACGTTTGGCTAACAGTAAGCCAAGGTCAAGGGAGTAGGAGGTGGCCCTATCTTGTTTTATCCCTGTGGTAAAGACCCAGGAGGCATGTTTCCCATGTGTGCAATGCAGGGCGCCCTGTGCAGTTAGATAAGTGAAGCGTAATCCCCGTCCAGTATTGATGGAGGGACGGACAGGCCACAGCATATGAAGTACATCTGCATCAACCAAATGACATAGAGAGCAGGAAGCATCAATCAGGCAGAAATAGCGGTTAATTTTGGCACAGGTAACGTAGGTTCGGTGTATAATGCAAAATTAAATTAGTCTGAACCGAGAGTTATGGGGAAGGACAGGTCCTCCTCCTATTGACGGTGTAGGGGTATAAACTGAAGTGTGGTGTGAGTATACAGTGATTCGGAGAACCAGTGTGTCAGGTGTCTGCCCATTACTATCACATGAAGATATTGCATGGTAAGGTGTGTCTGGTGCTCGTGCCATGTCCCCCCATTTGTTTCCTAGTTTCCCAATCAAGGAATTGTATGAAAGAAAGTGGCCAGGAGGCAGCCACTCATCCTCCATCAGAGACTCATAGGGGTGGAGAGCTCTGTCGGTTGTATGAAGGAACCATGCAAACCATTACCACACATGGCTTTACAACATGGTTATTACAACCACAACACTGCCAGGCAAGTCTTTACCACGCATGGCTTTACAAAAGAATTTCAGGACTTTTGTGTAAGACTTTGTATGTGTGCGTGAGGATCTTAAGAGTGCTCGTCTGAGGTAGGGTGATGAGTGGTAGAAGGCTGAGGGTAAGCTTGGTTGCTAATTTTTATATGGTTGGGAGTCTTCTATTCAGTTGAGCATTGATTCCGGCATAGAGTGGGATGCCATAATCCTGCAAGTGTTGGTGCAGGGCTCAAAAAATCTAAAAGGTTACTAGACCTGCAGGTCTAGTAACTTTAATATTCTACTTGAATAAACTTTAATGTCCTAATCTGTGAACTGGTCTCAAATTGTTGTCTTATGGTGCCGCTTTTTTCTTTATTATCATATAAGAGAGCTCCTTCAAATATTCAAGTTACTATTTATGCTGTACAAAAAAACTCTTTACTAGACCTAGGGCCAGATGTGCGACCATGCATTTTTGCGAGTCGCAAATTGCGTCAAATTGCATCTCACAAAAATGAATGTTCAACAATGTTTGCGCTTCCCAATCGGGTCGCAAATTGCATGCCTCATTAATATTCATGAGGCTGTCACAATTTGTGACCCCCATTGGGAATGGCTCGCACTCACAGTGATGGTGGCCTGCTGGGGTCAGCAGACCACTATGTCTGGGACTGCTTTTTTAATAAAGCAGTTTTTTTTTTAATGCAAAGGAAAATGGGATGCATTTGAAAGAAAAATTAAACTTTTCAGTTTCAAGTTTTTAAGGGCAGCCACTGGTCCCTTGGAGCACTGCCTGCTTTTAACAATAATTGCGCACCCATTCACAAAGGGAAAGGGGTCCCCTGGGGACCCCTTCCCATTTGCGATTGGCTTACCACCCTTTTGAAAAGGGTGGTAAACTGCGAGTGTTTTGCAACTGCAAATGCGGTCGCAGAGCAATGGTACATGCCAATTGTATTCGCTATTAGGAAGCGATGCCCTTGGCATGCCCCTTCCCAATAGCGAATCGCAAACCATATTTTGCGAGTCGCTAATAGGTTAGCGACTCGCAAAATATGGTTTGTACATGGGGCTGACCTTTTTTGTGGTCGCAAACGGGCCGAACTCCCGTTTGCGACCGTAAAAAACGGTTGTACGTCTGCCCCAAAATGTTTGCTGCATGTATAACAAGAATCAAGACCATATATAGGGTACACATGATCCTTGGCTTGCCTCTTAATTCACTAATAGCATTGTCATCTGGGCAGGAGCAGTAATAATTCCCAGTTCATGTTTAAAAACTCACTTTTCAAAAATATATTACCAAAGCATGATGTGGTAGTGCACTGTTATTTACAGATAGCATATTTTCTATTGAAAAGGCCACAAAACGTTCCCGCTCACATGTCGTTTTACTGAAAATAGGGCATGAACAATGTTTGGAAATTGTTCTAATTTGTTTTGATCCTATAAAAATATTTTTGTCACCACAGAATTACAAAAATGGGTCTTCATAACTAGTGAAATATATTTGAAATGTTTTAACAGTTCACTTGGCTATTTCAGAGTTGGAAAAGAGCCTGACATCTTACAGCCTTTCATTTAGCATGCTTTGCACAGTTCAATTGTTTTTACAGTTCACTTTACAAAATCCTTTAACTTTAGTCACAGAAAGAAAACAAAATGAAGGAAGACAAACTGACTTTTGAACTCTGTCTCTGAAAGCCAGCAAATGTGACAAGATTTAAAGGCATTTTTATTGCTCTTTCACTTTGTGAGCAAAAAAGATGCCTTTAAATCTTATTATCCTGTCACATTTGCTATGCTTTCAGAGACAGAAGTCAAAAGTCAGTTTTTCTTGCTGCAATTACTTTATGTTCTGTGCCTGAAGTTCAAGGATTTTCAACTCACCAGAAAGAGTGCATTGCCTCTAAAAATAGCTCGTCCTGAATAAATCTTGCTCCACAATGAGATTGGGGAGTGTTTTTGTTAGCCCTTTGGTGGGAAGCCTTTTGAAGATCTTCTTGAGCGAGTAGAAGCAAGAAATGGAGACTGCATTCATTTGGTTGGTCATGGTAAGTTGATTATCGATTACTATTCCGAGGTCCTTTGCATGGGTTGCAAGGTGGTGTGCAAGTCAGATTTCAGAAGCCCACCACGTGGAGCCCCACAGCAAGGTGACTTTGCTGAAGATTACTACTTTTGTCTTGTCTGTGTTGAGCTTGAGGCAGCTGGTTTTCATCCATCTGGCGACTTGGGTCATGCAGACGGAGATATTGGTCTGTGTGTTTAGCATGTTGTTGGAGAGTATGATCTAGTTGCCATCAGCGTAGGATATGATCTTGATCTGTGACCATCATTGATGCTGACGAATGGGGTCATGTAAGTGTTGAACAGGGTCGGGATGAGTGAAGATCCTTGTGGAACTCCACACATGAGGCTGACAGCATCCGGGTGAAGGGAGTCATGGTGACCGACTGAGTGCAGCCTTTCAGGAAGAAACAAATCCCAGGGCGGGTCCTTGGATGTCAATTTTTTAAAGTCATTGGATAAGATGGGGTGTGAGATTGTGTGAAAGACATTGGAAAGGTCCAGTAGGATGAGGGCTGCTGTGTCACCTCTGTCTATGATTATCCGACTGTATGTGGCAGCAAGGAGGGTAGTCTCTGTACTGTGGTTGGGCCTGAATTCAGTTGGAGTGGTGTCAAGGAGTACTTCTGGGGTGTTTTTACTGTGTTATCGTGTGTGTACAAACACTTTACACATTGCCTCTTTAATTTAGCGTGACTGCTCTGTGCCAAGCTACCAGAGGGTGAGCACGGGTAAACCTTTAGTGTGTACTACACTTACCCTAACTAGGATTGTGGTTTCTGCTTGGACAGGACCTTGGCCAACCAGAAACCCAGTTTCTAACATAGGTGTTCAGTTGTGAGGACAGGACTTGTATTTGTGCATTGCATGCAGTGATTGGTGTACACTACTTACATATCTCAGACCATTACGTACCAATGTACTTTTTTTTCTTTTGATTCTCTTCAGCAACTTTTTGAGTTTCGTTTTCAATAGTCATTTGTCAATCTGGAGAGCCAACAGTTACACCTGTAGTATTGGAGTTAATACAGGAGAAGTTGGAAACTTACACAGAGACCCAGTTCAAAGGTTTCTGCAGGGATTTCAATTGTTCTTTTAAAGGCCTCACTAAAAATGAAGAGCTGCCAATGGTGCTGAGGGTCTGGTTAGCAGCCAGGAATGCAGATGTGCACCCAGAGGAGGAGAATTATATCATGGATAAGTCTGCATTTGGAGTGTCTGGAGGAGCCAGCACCACCTGTGGGGCAGAGGGGCAGTTCGAATGGAGAGGGCTCCCTCCATAGCAGGCAGCCATGTTTCCTCTAAAGGCCTATCTCCAGTGGAGTTGGAGGACAGGACGGATGAAAGGATGCTCAAGCTGGAGCTTACAAAGCTCAACTAGGATACAGAGAAAAGGAAAATGGCCATGTAGGTGAAAGAAATTTTAGCTCAGGAGCTGAGCTTGAGAGAGCTGGATTTGAAAGGCAAGAGGGTTGAGTCCAGCACAATGGTGGCAGCATATCTTCAGTCCTCGGAGAAGACAGCACACATACCCAATGGTCTGGTGCCTGAATATGGAGTGGCAGGCAGCCTAGAGCGGTGGTCTGAAGCCTACAAGATAGGTTTACAAATGCACAAATGACTCAGGTTCCCTTTGAAGTGGGGGGGGGTCTTCAGGTTTCTTGAAGGTAGCTGTGAGTCCATCCAAGCCTGTGGATTGTCTGCTGGGCAATGACCTGGAGCATGCCGCCTGGAAGGAGATGGAGCTCAGGTCACACTTGGAGTTGTTGGGGTTGCCAATTCATGGCAGCATGTGAAGATGATCAGAAGGACCTGGAGCCTGCCAAGAAGAGGAAGGGCAAGGGGTGCAGAAAACACGCACTTGAGATTCCCATGGTCCAGGAGGAGGCTGACCCTGAGGGGAATGCCCAGAATCCACATGGGAAGAAGTGGCCGAAATGGGAAATGTGCCTGAGCTAACACATTGGCAGCAGGATGGCGGTCCCTCCAGGGAGGAGTTCTGTGTGGCACAGAAAGAGTGCCCTACTCTCGTGGGTAACAGTCTCCTGTATCGTGAGCCTAAGGTTCATGAGCCTGGTGCAGCCTGTGTGCTGGCGGGAACCCCAGCGCTTTAGGACATTCCTATTGGGTCTGGCTCATGATGTACCACTGGGAGGTCATTTGAGGCAAACAAGACCTTTCACAGGCTTGAAACCCACTTTGATTGGTCTCAAATGAGGAAGGCTTCAGATGCGTTCTGCAGGTCCTGTCCTACTTGCCAGGCGAGTGGCAAAACAAAATGCAAAGCTATCCTGCAACCTTCCCCTATTGTGAGCATCCCTTTCGAGCAGGCGGGCACTGACATTGTGGGGCCTCTGGATCCCAAATCAGCCATGGGCAAGAGGTTCGTCCTGGTCTTGGTGGACCATGCCCCCCAGTACCCAGAACCTATTCCTCTAAGGACAGTGGCTGACCCCGCCATGGCCAAGGTACTGAGGAGGATCTTTACTCGAGTGGGTTTCCCCAAGGAGGTGGTATCTGACCGTGATTCCAACTTCACGTCCCTGTACATGAAGGCCATGTGGAATGAGTGTGGGGTAACCTACAAGTTCTCCACTCCTTACCACCCCCAAACCAATGGGTTGATTGAGAGATTCAACTGTACCCTCAAAGGCTTGATAATGGGTCCACCCAAACCCATGAGGTGTAAGTGGGACATCCTCCTGCCATGTCTTTTATTTGCCTACAGGGAGGTACCAGAGAAGGGGGTTGGCTTCAGCCCTTTTGAACTTCTGTACTGGCTCCCTGTGGGAGGACCTCTCAGTTTGGTAAAGGAGGATTGGGAGCAAGCTCCCAGGAAGCCACCTTTGGATGTATTCAGCTACATGCTGGCCTTCCGCAGCCAGACAGCCCCCTTCTGGAAACTCGCCCAGGCGAAACTGGAATCAAGCCAGGAGGACATGAAATGCTGGTATGACCAGAATACCTCTCTAGTTGAGCTTCAGCCTGGTTAAAATGTGTGGGCAATGGCGCCCGTGGAGTCTTTCTCTGCAAGACTGCTGGTCAGGCCCATTTGAGGTAAAGGAGCGCAAAAGTGATGCCACTTACCTGGTGGACCTGCAGACTCTAAGGAACCCTTTGAGGGACCTACACGTGACCGCCTCAAGCCACATTTCAAGAGGACTGAGCTGACCATGCTCTTCGTCAGATGATGGGGTGGAAAATGAGAGTGAACTTCTCCCCAACCTCCTTTCTTCCAAAGAGCAGGATGGGTCAGTAGAGGGTGTGAGCCTCTCCCCTACTTTGACTCTGGAGCAGAAGGTTGACTGTCAACAGTTGTTGGGACAGTTGGCATCTCTATTCTCACTCACCCCAGGAGTCACCCATTGGTGCACTCATGAGATTGACACGGAGGATAGCCTTCCTGTTAAGCACAAAACTTACAGGCTGTCTGACAGAGCAAGAGCCAGCATCAAGGAGGAAGTCTCTAAGATGCTGGAGTTAGGGGTTATTGAGCCCTCCAAAAGTCCTTCGTTCAGCTCAGTGGATTTGGTCTCCAAGGCTGCTCTGCCCGGTGTAACAACCAAACTCCTGTTCTGTGTGCACTATTGTGTGCTCAATGCGGTCACCAAGACTGACGCACACCCCATCCCCAGGGCTGATGACCTCATTGATCGGCTGAAGCTGCAAAGTTCATCAGTATGTTTGATCTAACATCTGGGTACTGGCAGATTGCCTTGACTAAAGAGGCACAAGAGAGGTCCGCCAGGTTCTTCTGCCTTAGTGAAGAGGACTCCCAAGGGGTTGGGTAGTTCTCCCCACTTTCCCCTGGCACCTTTTTGTATGGTTTTCCCACACTTTTTGCCTTCTCACCCCATTTTTGATTGTGTGCAGAACTTTGTTTTTGCTGGCTTTAGGACTTTGTGCACTTTTTTACTGCTGACTAGTGCTAAAGGTGCAAGTGCACTGAGTCTAAAATGTAATGGCATTTGGTTTCTCCATGATTGGTATATTTGATTTACTGATAAGTCCCTAGTACTGTGCACTACATGTTCCCATGGCCTGTAAATCAAATGCTACTAGTGGGCCTGATTATGCCACACACATCAGTAGCCCTTCAAACAGGTCTCAGGCCTGCCACTGCAGAGCCTGTGTGTGCAGCTTTAAACTGCCATTTCAACATGGCAAGTTCACCTACTTGCCAGGCCCAAACCTTCAGTTTTATTACATATACGTCACCCCTAAGGGAGGCCCTAGGTAGCCCTATGGGCAGGGTGCAGTGTATTTAAAAAGGTAGGTTAGGTACTTTGAGTTTACATGTCCTGGCAGTGAAAAACTGCTAAATTCATTTTTCACTACAGCAAGGCCTATCTCTCTGATAGGTTAGCATTGGAGCTGCCTTATAACACTTTACAAGTGTAACTTACAATTGGGACAATAAAGGAAGAGTATGTTTTGCGTCTTTGGACTCACAATTTAAAAACACATCTTTTAGTGAAGTTGTTTTTTAAATTGCAGGTCTGAAAATACCACTTTAGAAAGTTGGCACTTTCTTACTTTAACCATTCTGTCCCTTTGCCTGATTCTAGAATACATGTCTGGGTTAGGTGATAGCTAGGCTTTGTGTATTCCCTCTGGACAGTCACACACACAAAGGGAGCTGAGGGGTGCCCTATATATCCTGATGACCTATCACCAGGCTGATGGGTCTTCCTCCGCTAGAGTGAAAGGGGGAGCTGACACTTGCACCTGAATGGCGCTGCGCCTGTCCCCAAAGAGTTGCATACCCTCGTGTAGTTTGTCTGGAGCAAGGGCAAGTAAGGGCAGAGTCTTGTGCACTGGATGTATGATGTAACAACGCGTACCATTACAACACGGTATGTTACATCGCGGTTTTAACAACGCAAGTCGTTACATCGACTTGCATTGGAGGGCGCTGGACATAGGAATAGTGTGAATTACTATTCCAACTCCAGTCTACCTACAGTAGGGAAGGTGTTGGAAAGTAATTCACACTATTCCTTATCCTACAGCGCCCTCCAGTGCAAGTCGGTGTAACGACTTGCGTTGTTAAAACCACGATGTAACCATACCGCGTTGTAATGGTTGCGTGGTAAAGGATGTTTCCCTTGTGCACTACAAAGACCTTTCACTGAAGTCTCCCCACTTCAAAGGCAAACATGGGTAGAAGTACTGGACCTCTGACACTATATACTCAGAACACTTCTGGAACTGAGGACATTCTACCAGGAAGAAGGGCTGTTGTGCTGCTAAGAGGCACTGCCACTGTGCTGCTTGCTTTGCTACGTTGGTCTGCTCCCAGCTGCTTTTTGCCTGGAAGATAGAGGACTGGACCAACCAGACTTTCTACATCCTGCATCTTTGAAGGTTCTCTAAGGGATTGATGGGCTTGCCTCCTACTTCTGAAGTCTCAGAGATATCAAAGACTTCACCTGCATCTTGCTTCCGGCACCTGGTGTCCTCTGCTGTGAGTCCTGCTTTACCAAGTGGTGACAAATCCAGTCCTGGGCCCTTGGAAGTGAGTGGCTGGTGCTACAACCCAAGAAACCAACACGTCAACACCGAAGCATCTTTTGGAACTGGTTTATTCCCTGCAATATCGACGCATCATTGCTGCCTGCACCGAAGCCGTGGACGCCACTTGCCGAATGCGCAATGTAACAACTTACACTTACAATGCAACCCTGATTTTGCCAAAACAGTGCCTCCGAATCACCACTGCTGCATGTGTCAAGGATACCGCATTGCTGACGTCAACGCATCATCTAAAGCACAGCAGTTCGACAGTGACACATTGAAACCAATGCACGGTGCTCTTGACAGCAACACTTCAACAATGATGGTCGACTTCGGAACTGACACATCACCTTCGTCACTGACACATCACCTCCGTTTTCCAATGCATCATCCACGAGCTTCAACGCATCCAAGGTACTGTCTGCATGACTCTTGTTTCCTGCCTGTGCTCCATCGCTGTCAGTCTGAACTTTTGGATTTGCCCGGGGCAAGCACTATCACAGAGCCCCAGTGGAGCAATTAGTTTCTAAGCACTGCATTTTGATTTAATCTTGCCATATTTATATCTTGAATTATGTAGGTTGGATTTTTGTCATTTTGGTCTTGTTTTACTCAAATAAATATTGGCTATGTTTCTAAACTGGTGTTGAGTACTTTAGTGGTGTTTTCACTGTGTTACTGTGTGTGTGCACACATACTTTACACATCGCCTTTTTAGTTTAGCCCGACTGCTCTGTACCAAGCTACCAGAGGGTAAGCGCAGGTAAACGTTTAGTGTATGCTACACTTACCCTATTGCGAGAACTACAGAACCCCTGCTAGAAATATGTTAACGGGGCAGGGAAAATAAGCTCAAAGTTACAAAAAGAACCCCCATCCGACCCTGCTTTATCAACAGACAACCATCTTAATTTTGACATGAATGTGATAAAGGTTCAGTACAATGTTTATTCGCATCAACATTCTTCGTATTTTTATGTTGTTTTATTTCAAATGTGGCTTAGCCAATCATCCACAACGCATGTTTTGGCCAAAATACCTTCCTCAGGAATGCCATATCTAATAGTCTTTCTAAGAGAAAAAATTATATAACCTTCTTCGTATTGGCTCACTCACAGAGAGAAACAAGGACAGTTCAGGTGTACATGTGAAAATCAAGTGACAATAGCCTCAACAGGTGCTAGAGTGAATTTATGTTTTGGGCTTTTCATTTGCTCTGTGAGAACCATGTTCTACCTACAATACTGCCAGGCTTTGGATGGTTAATGGGGACGTTAGATGTGGCACTCATGAGGAAGGCATTTTTTCCAAAACAGACACGGAGGTAGATTGGGTAAGTCACATTTGAAAATAACGACATAAAAATACAAAGAATCAAGAACGTTGTAAGGGAATAGATTGTACAAACTGAATTCTCCCTATGATGTTTTGATGTGTGAATTGTTTCATTCATGAGAATAGAAGCCAAGTATAATGTTGAGTAACATTAATGATTTGACCTAGCAAGGTCTATGCCTGACCAGACCCATAAGAATTGAGTTTTAAACCAAGCTTTGTGATTTGCGAAGCCCCTTGTGTGATGATACAGGAGATTGAGGCATGTATGTGTATGTAAGTGATTGGATGAATGTGTTTTAATAGGTTTTCCCAAAACAATTTTTGTAGAAGTTTTGTAGAAAAAAAAGAAACAAACAAATGCATGATGGAAGGAAAATGATTACCCTATTGTAAATAAGAAATACATGCATTACTATTAGTGATTATATAAATATAGGTTAACGTGAATCAAAATTGTACTAAACCCCCATCACATTCATGTCAAAATGAAGATGGTTGCCTATTGACGCTGAACTTACCCTAACTTGGATTGTGGATCCTGCCTGGACACGGTGCATACCTTAGCCAACCAGAAACTCAATTTCTAACAATAATGAAAAATTGTTAACCAGGGACTCATTTAAAGAAATTTATAAAATGAACAGTAAGTTAAATACTGCAGGCAATTTGTCAAGTGAATCAAGTAGGCATTGGCCTATGGGCTTTCTCAGCAGAAACTAGTTTAATTCTGATCAACCATGAGTACAACATCAAAACAATAACACAAGAATGAGTGCTCAATATCCTGAGTGATCATACAATAAACAGCAATATTACCTACTTTAGTCCGCATAAAAAAAATGTAATACATCAAAATACAGCAATTCTCAGTTAAGCACAATAAATGTATTCAAAGGACTAAGCCAATTGTTAGGTTGTCAACGGGGTTTCGACCTCTGCATCAAATATGAGGTGTCATCAGGACATTATGGTTCAGGACAATTTAGGTAATATTTGCAGATAGCACTCATATGACTAGACCTCAGTGGTCAAATGAATGAATAGTAGCCAGAATGTTTCCCTAAAGGTTACACAGTGGTCATATTTTACAAGGATTTATTCTTGCGGATAGTACATGGATGGATCACCACTCAAAAGTATGAGTGTCCCAGTGGGTGTTGGCAAAAAATGTTGGGACTGTCACAACAGCAGCAGTTACTGGCTTCCTAAAGGAGAAGTTTGTGAGGGAGAGCCATTACTAAAGATAATAGGAAACAATTTGTTTCTGAAGACATGACTAAAGAGAAATAAAGTACTATGCAACATCATATGGTAGCATTTTATTCTTCCCATGAAAATGGATAAGTAGACAGAATCAATCAAATGATCTAGGCTTTGATACAAAAGACTTTAATACAAAAAAGAAAAATAAAGTCTGCTGAAAAAGAAATGCGCTGAGGTCATCGTACTGCTGTGAATGACAATAGAGGCATATCACCTTTCGATAGAAAGTCAAAATGTTTTACTCCAAAGTTGAAAGGAGGGACAGTGATTGACTCTAAAGTAGATCGTGGAGTGAATCAAAAGATTGTGTGGTACAAGCAAAAATATAAAACATGGTGGGATGACAAAAAGAGTGACCTAAAAATAAGTGGTGTTGTGTATACTTGGTGTGAAGAAGCCTACGTTGGGTGAGAAAGGAAAGTTGAAATTCTCATGTCCAAACAAGATTATTGGAAGTGAGGAGGGATCTGACGATAAATAAACAACAAGGAATTTGGAGGCTGATCAGAGTGTTTGAATACTCAGATTGAACTGGTGATGCAGGATTTGGTGATTAAAGTTAGAGTGACGCACTGGAGAGTTATATTCTATATTGTTATACATAAAACAATGTACACTGAAGCTTCTTGGTGTAAAAATAAAACATAAGATTCTGTTTTGACTGAAAGGATAGAGGAAGGTTATTTCACAGTTGGGTGGGTACTATGGAAAACACACAGTCCACAAAGGAGACAGTATGTGCTCTCAGGATACCAAGAAGGAAGAGATTGTCTGATCCAAGCTTGAAACCAGGATGGTGCTAGGTACAATTTTTAACTAAGAATGCTTGAGTATTGGCAAAAACGAATATTTTAGATTCTCACAAACTTGTTACAGTATTCATTGACCCAAACTATGTGTTTGGAGTGGCTCATGACTTTGGACTGCTGTGGATGCAAAGACAGTTCCTCACTTATATAATATAATTTGTTGGATGTGCACATGCTTCAGCATATATATATATATATTTTTAATGTGCTGCTAACTAATCTTTCCAAGATGAGGAGTCTAGAGGAAATCGAATTTGCCAATGAAACAGCTAAGAAAGCTGCACTGTATCCCCATCATAAAAGTACTGTGTATATAATGAGAATTGGTGAAAATCTTGAACCTCCACTTAAGGACTTGTCCCCGTTATAGGAGCAGATGTTGTAGAAAGAAAAGAAGTCACAGACCAAGCAAAATTTAAAAGGGACCCCAATGGTATGTGGTGGGATGGAACAAGGAGAGAGGTAGCCTTGAAATTTGTGCTACTCGGTGTTTACAGGTTGTATAATGGGCATTCTCACGATGGTAGGGCTGGTATGATCCATTCACTCTGCACAACCTACTGGTTTGAATCCCCTCTTTCCCTCAGTTGCCTAACAAACTTTTCACTCCTGTGCCACATACGATGTCAGGATTACAAGAGGGTGGACCTGCTGAGGACACTGTGCAATCCATTAACTTCTCAGCAGCATGATGAAGAATACAACAATGCCAACAGAGAGATCTAGGGGTCAGGGAGGGAGAAAACCAGGATGGAACTTCCTTGAACTGGAATAATTTCTGTACTGCAAGCTGGCCCTCTTTCCGAGGATTCCTCATGAGGCATGTGAGTAGGTCTCGTGTATGTAGGGCAGCTTACTAAATTAAAAGCTTTTGCTTGATTTAATATATGTATACCACAATTAAAAAGCATGGGGCAGATTTACATGCCCCTAGCGCCACTTTTGACATGGGAAATGTGACACAAAAGTGTGTATTTTTTAACATTTTCTCCTAAGTTAAAGTTTGGAGAAAAAGGGGTGGATTTGCAAAATATATTTCAATCTGATATGAGAGATAAATAATGCTGAATTGGGGAGATTTATTACTAATATGGTTACCTAGGTGCCTAGGTCATTGCAGCTACTGCTTTATGCAAATTATTATTGATTTAATGGCAATCCTAGATCTAAAAAGAAGCCAGAGCAGAGATCTCAACAGCAATAATGTGACCATATCTAGCTGTATTGTTCACCAATAAAGCACTGGTATTCTGAATAAGTTCATGTTGACCAATTTTTGCAGGGGCATTGTGGTAAAGTGGAATATTATGTGGTATGATTAGGTGGCCTTACCATGTAATATCACAATACCCCAAAGATGGGCATTGGACTCACACTAATAAATCCATAACTCAGTCCTGGTAGAGTGGCAAGGAGCAGTCAGGCTTTACTAGAGGAACATGTGTTAAGCATTTCAGAGTACCAACATGGACAATAAAGAATTGACATGACTCAAGAGAAATTTGATACCAATTTATAAAAATAGAGTTTATTTTTTAGACACCAAAACGAACGGGATATCATATAGCCAGAGTTTTAGATTTTTGAAGCAATATTAAATCAGTGCAGGAAAATACATAGTGTCAGGGACTGTCCGGGACTATGTGGGGAACACAGTCAGGGACTTGGGCAAGCACTGGGAACTGGGTAGAAAACGTACACAAAGAGGAGTAAAGCGCTGCCCAGGATCATACAGGGAGTTAGAGGAGAAAAAGGGATCCAAAGGGGAAGCCTGTACAAGTGAACAAGAGGGGTAAGACTCAGAAAGGAAGGGCTCTCACGAGGCAATTTAGCATTCAGAATAACTACACCCAGGACGCATGTGCAAGACATATATATGAAACAACATTAACAATAAAGGGGAGTGTGGGGAAAAGCACTCAGGAGCTCCACATAGTAAGCAGGGCCGGACTGGGAACTGAAAGCCGCCCTGGCAAATTTTGCCAGACCAGCCCCTGTCCGGCGCATAACGATCGAGCGCAGCGAGCGAGCACGACCGCTACTAGTGGGGTTCGCCCCCCAAGAACATTTTGCAAAACGACAGACCAAAATGGTGAATTTTACAGCACATTTTTCATTACATATTCAAATTGTATCAACTTTCAAAGCCCAGTAAATAGTAGATGATGACCTTAAAGAACATCAGGTTACCCACCCAGTCATATGTACCCATAGACATTCTTTCAGAGAGCACTCTTGCCTTTTCAACAAAAAATGCTATGCGTTTTAGGCTTTTTTTTTTTTCTAAGACTGTTTCAACGTCAAAACTACATTCTGATATTTTTTTTTGTATTTTCAATAAATTGTCACTCACGTTGTCACACATTAAGCACTGAGATGTGATGCCACACAGGCCACACACCCCAGAAACTGCGGAAATGTCACTCATAAGCACCTAGGCACTGAGGGCAGAAACTATGGAAACATCCCACCCATGCAGTGTAACTCTTAATAATGATTACAATTATTCCTCTGAATTTAAGCAGTTTGTGCAAGATCAGTTGTTCCGGGTACACGTGTTCTGAATAGTGATGAGGCTCCCTGCCCCCTCTACCCCAACCCCCAGGCGGATCCGCCAAGAGGTCTGAACACTCATGAAAAACAAATGAAGACGTCTGCATTATACATTCAATGACAAAAAATATTGGATAAACACGCTGGGAGCATGAACAAGCACTGTCTGCGGCAATAGGTCTGGCTATGTTTTTACGTGGGGAGGAGAGAGGGGGGGAGGAAAGGAGAGAGAGGGAGACAGAAGAGGGAGAAAAAGAGGAAGAGCATGAGAGATAGAGGAAGGAGAGGAATGAGAGAAAGATGGGGAGAGGGATGGAAAGAGAGGGATAGGTATAGAGAGAGAGATTGAGAGGGATAAATAGAGTGCGTAAGGGAGCGAGAGAGAGAGGGAGAGAGAGGGATGGGGGGAGAGAGAGGCAAGAGAAAGAAAGAGTGGGAGCGAGAGAGAGAGAGGGAGAGAGAGAGGCAAGAGAAAGAAAGAGTGGGAGCGAGAGAGGGAGAGAGAGAGGCAAGAGAAAGAAAGAGTGGGAGCGAGAGAGAGAGGGAGAGAGAGAGGCAAGAGAAAGAAAGAGTGGGAGCGAGAGAGAGAGGGAGAGAGAGAGAGGCAAGAGAAAGAAAGAGTGGGAGCGAGAGAGAGAGGGAGAGAGAGAGGCAAGAGAAAGAAAGAGTGGGAGCGAGAGAGAGAGGGAGAGAGAGAGGCAAGAGAAAGAAAGAGTGGGAGCGAGAGAGAGAGGGAGAGAGAGAGGCAAGAGAAAGAAAGAGTGGGAGCGAGAGAGAGAGGGAGAGAGAGGGATGGGGGGGAGAGAGAGGCAAGAGAAAGAAAGAGTGGGAGCGAGAGAGAGAGAGGGAGAGAGAGGGATGGGGGGAGAGAGAGGCAAGAGAAAGAAAGAGTGGGAGCGAGAGAGAGAGGGAGAGAGAGGGATGGGGGGAGAGAGAGGCAAGAGAAAGAAAGAGTGGGAGCGAGAGAGAGAGGGAGAGAGAGGGATGGGGGGAGAGAGAGGCAAGAGAAAGAAAGAGTGGGAGGGAGAAGGAGGGCGAAAGAGAGGGGGCACGAGACAGAGCGGGATAGAGAAAGATACAGAGAGAGAGGGGGGAAAGATGGAAGAGGAGAGAGAGAGAGAGAGAGAGAGAGAGAGAGAGAGAGAGAGAGAGAGAGAGAGAGAGAGAGAGAGAGAGAGAGAGAGAGAGAGAGAGAGAGAGAGAGAGAAAAGAAAACTAGATAATATAGATCTTATTGTATTATAACAAAACGGGTATCAACGTACTGAATAACATGTCATTACGGTACGGCAGTATATGCCCATTAATGTAGTACAGAATTTTCCCTTGACTGTACTTCCGAATGGAGCCATCTTTGTACCGAATATAGCTCCTGGATCCCTGGCACTGAGGAATAGCTGGACAGCCGAGCTCAGCAGAAAACTGGGCTCAATTAGATGCCAGGCTGCAGACTCCATGGTGTCCCGATGTGCGAGCGTCCTACTGTGCACTCCTTTTTTTAGGTCTCACCTACGCAGTGCGCATGCACTGCCTAGGAGAGCTTTAGCCGTCGTGCATCTCTTTTTCCAAGCACATACTAGTGCTTGTGGCGGCATACGCCTTGCGGGAGTGAGCAGTGGCGCGCCACAAGCACGAGTATGTGCTTGGAAAAAGAGCAGACTGCTCTCTCCAGCGAGCGCGCACCACTCGCGGGTGCACCACTCAGCCTCTCTCTCCGGCTGCAGCGTGAGGTTTTTACACTCGAATTTTGTCCACTCCAGTGGCGACCTTGAACACCTGGCTCGAAATTTGGACAGGCCGCCAAGGCAGTCTAACTTCGTTGCCTTTCTTTTTCTGCTCTCAAACTGTTCCCTTTTCTGTCTGCATTTGTCTTTTCTTCTTCCTTTCATCTCTCTTACACCTTGATTTTCGCTTTTTGTTTCACTCTGTCCCTTCTCTTTGTCTCTGACCCTTTTGTCCTTGCCTTTTTCTGGTTTCGCCCTCTGACCCATTTATCGATATTCTAACCGCTTATTTCTCTGTCTTTCCTTTCGTAATCCTTCCCTCTCGATCCACTTTTGTATTTTCTCTTGTGCTCTGCCCCACGTTCACATTTCTCTCTTCTCCTCTTTCTCTCACCCTCCCTCTTTCCTTCTTTGCACCTCCTTCACTCATTCTCCTACTCTTTATACTTTCTCACCTCTCTCGTGCACCTATTCTTACACTCTTTCTTTTCTAGCCCTCTCTTCCTCTCTCTCGTCGGAATGCGCCCCCCAACACTGCTCTCTCCCTTACTTTCGTAATGTCTTATTTTCATGGATAATGGATTTTCAATGGCAGCCGCAGCAATACGGTTTCTCTTCATACTTCATACCAGTGAGGGTCTTGCTGTTTTGTTTCTTCAGCGACATCCAGAGGTCCTAGAGTAGTATTCGTGTGCTGAAAGCAAGATTTGTGGCCATATTTGGGATAAGCATTAGGGAGCGCAATATAGGTATCAATTTGACACAGACCATTTGTAATACTAGCCTAGCCTAAGTGATAGTGTTACCCATCTATAGGGCAGAGAAGCACCTGCTTTGCTCTTCTGGGTGTCTTTTAAGGACTTTGTACAGCTTGATTTTAGCACACAGATTGTTTTGCCGTTTCCTTACACCCTCCCACCACAACATGCTTGAGAGAGTGGGGCTTGCAAAACTGGTGGATTACGGGTCTCTTCACATTTTTATAAAGCGCTGCATGCCACAAGCATTTCTTCACAGCACTGTTTCTACATGAACAAGGTCCTCGTAACGGTCCCTGCACTGCACTTATGGGTCTTTGTCCTTTTTTTGCTATGGTGACTGAATAAGTTGCACCCATCCCAGTAACTGTGATTTAAAGCCATGAAAGGCCCCACACTGTCATGGCCTACCCTACACCAAAATCGAGAGACAATTGCCAACTGATAACAAGCCGGCTGGCAGTGACACAGGCTTTTGGTGCATACAGATAACCTGCAGACAGGAAGGGTTAAAAACCGAGGCATGCAATTTAGCCTATGTGTGCGCGTTTTGTTCAGCCAGCTTCTGGTTGCAGCAGTTGATGTTGGTTGTTGTTTAATCATGTAACCCAGATGCACCTTTCTTTCAGACACAAATGCCTATTTTAATTGTTCATATTGCAGCACAAGTCTGAAATCCTTTCATTTTCCAGCTCCGAAAATAACTTTATCCTCCCCGAGGACGCTGCTCTGCGAGAGCTGCAGTATATACTCTATCGCCACATACTACCACATGGAGTCCAGATGTTCATACTATATTTGGAAGTAGGCTTTCCACTAGGTGGTTATATTCTGCAACTACGGTGGTTATTGCTCAGAGTTAAGTTCTTGCTTGCCTCTTGTTTGTTTTCCATTGTTTATTTTAGCTTCTCGTCCTTTTTTTGTTTCAAAGGGCAACATTTAGAGTACAATTCAGTTAACGACAGCTTATATTTTTATACCCTACCAGTTTTCCGTTTCTTTGGATCCAACTAGTTGCTCTACAACATACATTAAACACATTGGCAAAGCCAATAGCTCCAGCCAAATACTTATAAGGGCCCAAAGGCGAGACCTATTGGCTATGCCAATGCTTGTCCTGGGCTTGCTTAGGCTTCTGACATATTTACTACCACCCAAATCTGTGTTGACAGTGAGCGCCCAGCCGTGCCTCTGCATGCAGAGACCCCTGTGCCTGTTAACAACAGTGTGATAATGACTCATTAATTAGGTCGTACAGTGGGCTACCTGCTAGTCAACAGTTTATTGGAATTTATAATATCATAGGTATGGTGCTTTGTACTGGTGTGGTGTTCCCACTATCCAGCAACACGATATATTTACATCTTGAGTGTGATGAGCTGATGCAGCTCTGTCTGGGTTCAAACATGTGCAGTGCAGGCGCAAGGAATGATGAGTAGCCAGGGTTTCTTTCACTAAATTCTGGTCACTGCTGTGAGCTTCTTACTTCCTTGACTTGATATTACCCTGGGAGAAACATAAATGTTCCGTTTGCCTGTGTGCCACAGTTTCCAATTACACCATCAGCTACAGAGGAGGTTGTCATGGGCGTGCTACGATGCAAAACAAAGCAACTCTTGAATGCATGCTACAGCAGCTGCTGTCTGACCTCTTTCAACCAATTATGCAGTTAAGTAACACACAGACCCTGCCTCACCCTTACATACATTCAAGCTATATCACTTCTTTCCTTGGAATCATTAACGATTCCACATGCCCCAAATAATGTTTGCTCTGTTTTTTGTTTTTTTTGCACATACCATCAGATTAGGCCTCAATGTGATGGTATGTGCAAAAAAGATTAATTGGGCCTGTAATTTACTTTCGGTGGCCGCCCCCTCCCCTCTCCCCCCTGCAGTCCCGAGAGGCTGAGGCAGCAATCACAGTAGCCTAGGCCGTGATTAAAGTGGGAGAACGAACAAAGCAGCCAGCCTGCATTAGCTCAGCTCAGTTCTCCTACTTTAATCGAGGCCTGCCGGCCTGGCCGCCCGCACCATGTGCGCCAAATCAAAAACTGTAATCATGATGGCGACGGTCCTGGAGAGGCTGAGCTGAGCGCACAACTCAGGCTGAGGGCCCCTCAGCCTGAGTGGTACGCTCAGCTCAGGAACGGGTAGCTCGTTGAAGGCTGAAGAAGGCGCTAGCAGGCGAGAGGCCTCAGCATGTACCCATAACGTCTAGCGGTTCGACTCCCGGTATCTATGTGAAGGAAGCCGTGACGAGAGCGCTTCTTATTCCTTTCTCCCTCCCCCAAGAGTGGGCACAGATACTTGCCTGACCTGTGAATCCCCTGATGGCCCCTTGTCCAGGATCCCCCTGAATAGCGCAATTACTGAACTGTCCCAGGCGCACCCCTTCACTGTCCTAGCCTCATCTGTTTTAACATGGCACACTGCACTGCATACAAAGACCACACAGGCATAGGGCTCCTCTTGGTTTCCATACTTCCAGAATTAAAGCCCTCAAATATTTGGGAACATTTCATTGTCGAATATAAATCAGAGCGTAGCCTATCGGAGTAAATAGCAGACAAATAACTGCGTAGGTGACGGTCATTTTAATTACACTTAAATTCCACAATCCGAATTGTACTCATGTTGGCTTTTACCATAGATATGTAATGCAGATATCACACGTAGGTCACGTTCATAGCCTACATTTTGCATGTTTAGTGAAGAGAAACATAGCTGGATGAGGGGACCAGACTTTTTCTCAGCAATGCCATTTTTATCTGAAATTGTCCACTGGTGTTAGTCACGTCTCCAGATATTTATTCATCCTGCCCCCACAGCTCTTAGAAGACGCCACCTCGACCCGCACTGCCTTTGCCCTCCGCCCTGCTCACAAGTCACTCACAACACAGGCAGCAATCAATTAAATTGAATCTAGACCACCACCACCGCTGCGCAAGGTGCGACGCCCGCCAACTGTTCCAGTGTGTGCCACCATTAATTGGTGCCGGAAAAACTCACCTGCTGTTGGTGGCAGACAGTGGGGGCTACGTCGGCGGGCTAGCCTAGGAATAATTAATTTATGGCCGCCCGCAACTTAGCTCGGGTCAAGTGCGCGCACTGTGCCTCTGAGTGCTCGTCACTCGTGATGTCAGCCGCACCCTAGAGAGGCGCGCAGACGCGGTGGAGGAGGAGACAGTGCATCATTCTGCGCGCTGCGCACAGGCGCCTCCTCCTCCGCCTGAAAAGTTTGGTTGCACACCGCACGGGTCAATCAGGCTGTGTTTTACCTGCAGCTGCAGAGAGCGGACTCGGTCGGAGTAGTAGTATTGGAAGTCTGACTGACGGTCTGTCTGAGTCTGACACGCAGACTGTCAGTCTGTCAGACTCGGACAGACAGTTAGTCAGACAGGAACTTCTCTCTGAAGTGACTGTACTCACGTCACTCACGGTCGAACTGAAAATCGGCCCCCCAGCCACAAAACCGGCCCCCACCCCATCCGGCCTACCGGGGGATTGCCCGGTGCCCGACAGTACCAGTCCGGCCCTGATAGTAAGACTGAAGCGCAGTAAGTTTCTCACCCACAATTGCTGTTACAGATACTGACTGCAAATACCCACATGTAGGATATACATGCAAAGGCAGGGTCTGTGGAGCTTATACCTATGGTGATGTTATAAATGTAACTCAAAGACAATACTCACAGTGAACAAGAAACACCACCTAGGTAGTCAGCTGAGCCCACGGACCCTGGCGATCAAACAGGAACACGCAAGACAGTAACAGCATGGGGATAGAACTAAACACAAATAGACAAGGAGCTAGCAAGGAGGAGTGCTTAACAGGAAAGGAAGGAAATCACAGGGCACACTTGGCAGAAGGCAGGTAACAAATATACAAGGCAACAGAAGCGAGACAGCAGAATAGAAAGACAGCAAACTAGGACTGGAACCAAGGAAATGGGAAGAAGGGCAGGAACTGGAAAGGGATATACGGAAAGGGAGGCTACAAGGATATACTAGAATAGTGCAGGTTAAGGAATCAAGAAAACAAAGTAGCATAGAAGGCAGTGTTGGGGCAGGAACAAGAATTGAGCTAAAGCGCAGGAGTCAAGGTAGCACTGCAGACAGTGCTGGTTCAGGAACAGGGAATTACTAAAGCTAGCTTCAGGAGTCAAGGTAGCAATGCAGGCAGTGCTAGTTCAGGAACAGGGATTACAAAAGCTTCAGGATTCAAGGAAACAGGAAATAGCTACGGCTCAGGAAACAAGGAGTCAAGAGAGCACTGCAAGCAGTGCAAACCAGGAACAAGAAATAGCTGAAGCCCAGGAACAAAGAATAATTATAGCTCAGGAACTCTGGAAACAAGGGCACTGCAAGCAGTGCTAATTCAGGTACAAGGAATAGCTATTGCTCAGGAACTCAGGAAACAAGGTAGCACTGCAGGCAGTGATAATTCAGGAGAAGGGAAACTGCTGCAGTTCAGGAACAAGGACTGCTAAGGCTCAGGAGTCAAGGTAGCACTGCAGGCTGTGCTAGTTCAGGAGGAGCGAAACTGCTGCAGTTCAGCAACAAGGAGTAACGAAATCTCAGGAAACACTGGAAACAAGATATAAAAAGCTCAGGAAACACTGGAACAAGGCTCGGTCTCACCGGTATACAGCTACAATGACCAACCCTGGGCTGAAGGGAGCTGGGCCTTTAAAGAGCTCACAGTACTCATGCGCATCAGGTGTGAGCAGGCTAGCAGCAGCCAGCCACAGGTGAGCTGAATTCCTCCACCCATCCTTGGCCTGCAGAAGTGGAGACAAAGCAGTGAGCAGGGAATTCTGGGCAATGGAGTTTCAGGCATGAGGATGGCTTCCACAAAACCCGGCATGGATTGGGAATAGATGTCAATTCCCAAATAGTGTCCAAATGGCTGGAAGTCAGTATGTACATGAAGGGGAGGGTCTGGAAGCTTGTTATGACACTGTAAAGTCCCACAGTTCAGCCCCCTGGTGGTGGATACGAAAATGCAGGGAGCAAGTCGTGACACATAGACAAAATAACCTAGGGATAAGGTCATGCGAATCCAAAGGAACTGTACCCATCTACAGGACTTTGCCCAGAGAGCCATTGAGATAAAAGCCAAATTCATGGCTCAAGGCTACCCCAGACGTTTAGTGAGGGAGTCGTATAAACTGGCTTGTTTTTACGACAGACAACATTTACTAACACAACATACCAAAGCATCTAATTCGAGATTGGTGTGTGACACGCCACTCCACTATGAACGAAAAAATGTGTCATATCATTAACAGTAACTGCCATATTTTAAATGTTACTAGAGAACGTGAAAATTATATAGCCAAACCTCTGTTTGCGCATAGAAAAAGAATCTTAAAGATTTGATAGTGCGCTCAAGAATGAGAAAAGTACAAAGAAGTCCTACTCAGACATCCTTAACAGGCAATGATTTTCCTATTGGCAACTTGAAATGTATGCCCTGCGTTGCGTGCCACTATGCTATTGAAACCACCACATACATGATAAATGGAAATAATATTAAACTGAGATCTCTGACTAATTGCAAGACAACCAACATTATATATCTGATAGTATGTCCTTGCAACCTTGGATATGTTGGTGAAACTTCCCGTTCAATGGCCACTCTATTAACTGAACATAGATCAGCCATTAGAACAAAGAAAACTGCTGCCCCATTGGTTAGACACTATATGTAAGCCCAGCACAATGCTCAGGACATACAATGGCTTGTTTTGGAAAAAATACATATTAATTCTGTAAGTCAAAGTACAGAAATACGTAAACGGAGAGAAGTTTTCTGGATCTATACCCTTGATACATATAAACGTGGAATGAATAATGAGATCCGTTGGGATCAAGTAATCCGCTATAACAACTGAGGAATCAACTGTTGATTAATACATTCCCCCATTTCCCATATATATTCCTCGTTTCAATCCATTGGAGGGAATTATAGTAAGTGATTGGCCACATCCTTTCCAAATATGGGACATTTTTTAGATGCCAATAGACAATTACAGACATGTGGAACACCTCGAGAATGACACTCTTTAGGTGCCCACTTTAACAAATTGTAGAATATTTTGGATCGCCATAAACGAGGTCATTCTATTAAATTTAGATCTGTATATCCAAACGACTGTGTTACCAAGTCACAATCTGTTGTCTAAATACTTTATTATCACTACACCTTTTTATTATCATTCATGCTGTCACACAATTATCTTAACCTGTATAAATAATCAGGGATTTTTTTGTCATTAGATATTATTGTAATTCTTTTTATGATAAGTAGGTACACATGCATTGAATCCATTCATATCATGTGATTTCATTAACTATGCACGGGATTTCACTCCATCTCGTAATGGCAGATTTGTAACACGCAACGCCAGAATCACATCGCAGGAGTTTTTGGACCCGCCCTTGAATATATCCAACCTATCCGATACAACTGACGTCATATTCGGAAATGGGATGATGGTGCGAATCCACCTATATTAAGTTTAAATACCGCGATACAGCGGGAACACATTTGGCGTGCCGTTCTCGGCGTGAACCGTGGGGACGCAGGATCTGTCGCAGGAACCTGGGACTTAAGGTAAAGGACGTTTTTATGACTGTATTGCTATTTCTGGCGCTATCCCCAGCCGATACACTTACACCGGTTACAGGCATAGAAAAATGTAGTTATTGTGCCATTAAAAAATATGCTACACTCAGTTGCGTTATTTAATGGGACAAGCACTCGCGTTCACTATTTGTCTTCTACATCCCTTCATGTAGGACTTTCTAACCTGTCTGACCGGTATACCTAAATTATGCATCTTTAACATCTGACCTGGTCCCAGGTGGAAATATTCGTTTTTCACAGGATCCTTGCATCTTTGACCTACATAGTCAAAAGGTATAGATAACGTTGGACCTAATATACTACGAATTATCATTAAAATGCTGAACGCTAGCTAATCTAGTTATAATTGTAAATGGAGGTTACCATCTTTTCCTCTACAGAAATCAATCGTATGTTCTTTGACTATACCCTGAAAACCCGATTATTAATATCACAAAGGCTTACAGGCAGAATATATTGACCATACTGAGGGAAAAATAGAAGTGAGAGTTTAAGACATCGGTTAGTGGTGTTTTGCTATTAACAGTTATAAATTGTGCAGTATTATGATGCACCTCCCTTTCTTCTTCCCTTTTTCCGATATAGAGGGAATTTTATCCTTACCATGCTTTTTCAGGCGGATCGATGAAGCTATAATATTTCTCTATAAGCCATCTAGTTTAAAACTTTTGTGTCGTGACTATTGAGCGAGTAACAGGTAATCTCACACCCCTCTTTTGTTCATAAAATTAGAACACTGGGACACCTTTGACAGAGACGGGGTATATATATATATATATATATATACACATCCTATGCTTCTCTATGACGAGCCCCATAAATATTCCTTTCATATTTATATATGTATATATCCTGTGCCTTTTCTTCTTTTTTGCCTCAATAGGTATTCCCTCAACAACTAGCGTCATCACCAGATTCGATTGAAACTTTGTTGCAACATGATTTATTACATCCATCAAGGTAACTGTTTGCATCATAAAGAAACTCCTGTGATCTATGTAAATGTCAGTCACTATATAAATACTGACATCCTCAGCTCTACTTTACGATGAAGGGACTTTTTGTATACACATGGCTTTTCAGTTCCAAGGGTTTGTTCTCTTCTTTCATCTTTTCAAGAATTTTATGGTGAAGGCTTTGCTAAAAGAATATTTATGAATAAAAATCTTGGAAGTGGTTCTTATTTCCTCTCTCTTTTTTGTTGTATTCAATTTTCTTCTAGAATCTTACTAAAATATAGAATTGCTTTTTTCTGTGACATTTTAAAACTGGTTTATATGACTAACTTTAATCTTACAACATAGTAAAAAACCTCAGTAGGACCTGTCAATATGTGACTAGAACAATCTCTCATATTTATGTTTTTCCTTTTAGATTTTACTAGACCACCATGGCTACCTGATGAAGGCATACCTCCGATATGAGCGTAGACATGAATTATGTTAGCCATGACCACACTTCTTAATGTTCTAAAATAATATATGTGTTTAACAATATGTTCCTTTATTGTTCTTAGTCAATTTTACTATACAAATCCATGTTTATAATCAACAACATCATGTTTGATATGCACAGATATGCTTAATTAGGCCATGTATGAATGGATAAGTATGTATGAATAGCATTAATAATGGACCTAGGGGTTCCTGCGGACATCCTACTAATCCTGATAAGATTACATCAGGGGAATTTTGCTAAGGTTAGGTGTGGTAGAGGGGGAGTTCTCTCGGACAGCTTCCCCGTTGACGGGGGTAAGACAGGGTTGTGTGCTTGCACCGACCCTGTTCTGCCTCTTTGTCAACGGGGTCATCAACCATCTTATTGGGTTGAGCAACATTGACGCCCCCAAGCTAAATGGCAGCAGGGTGCCTGCTATCATGTTTGCAGACGACACCCTGCTGCTCTCTAAATCCCCCATGGGCATACAACGGGTGCTGGATGGGTTTTCGAATTTCTGTGTGAAGCGCGGACTGGAGATCAATGCTTTAAAAACTAAGTATATGATCCTCAACCCGCCCTCCTCAGCACGCCCAAATCCTATGATAGGGTCCTCTAGATTAGAGAGGGTTTTTACGTTCGATTATCTGGGGGTAGCAATCAACCAGACTATGACATGGGACTCGCACCGAACCAAGGCAAATTTGAAACTGGTCCAGTTAACGGGTGGTATATGTAGGATTATAAGCGGGTCAATTTACAAGCCATTTGTTCCCCCCCTGCAAATTTACAAAATGCAGGCTAGAGGGGCAGTGACCTACGGGGGTGAAATATGGGGGCACATAGCTGCTCAGAAATTGCAGATTACGGAGAATAACTTTATAAGGCAATTGGCAGCTTTACCGTCCAGTACCCCACTCCTCCCATTGAGATTAGACCTGGGTCTAAGACCCATTACAGAGGAGTTGGGACTTAAACCCCTAACTTTTTGACGCAAAATCTGGAGCACGCCGGAATTATCCAACTACAGGGCTGAGCTCGTAGAGATCTTGCGCCTACCTAATGCCGTACAAATCCCATGGTTAAGATACATTAAACAAACATTCGAGACATTAGGAAGACCAGATTTGTGGCTTGATCCAGGAAATGTATGTTGCAGGATCTCACGCAAACCCATCTCAAAGGTTTATTATGAGCACAAGTTACGCGTCTCAATTGAGAGTACACGAGAGGGGTCCTTATCTAATTATTTCCTTAAATTCAAAGATTCATATCACTTAGAGCTCGCCTTTGATGATATTAGCCCTCCAAATACAAGGAAGTTATACATGCAGTGGCGATATGGCACTCTTCCCCTCAGGGCACTCACTGATCGCTGCACTAAGCCCCAGCCTTCAGTGCAATGCCCAGCATGTGCACACCCGCGAGAGACTGACTTGCACATCATATTTTTCTGTCCAGCCTACCAAAGAGCTAGGAACTATTTGCTTGTCCCACTCCTTAAAAACCTTGGTTTTAGGCATCATCTTCCAGCATATAGAATTTTAAAGACAGATTCATCCGCCCCAATTGTATTTGCAGTCGCAAAATTCTTAACAGCAGTGTGGTTCAGCCGTAATCGTTGTATTAAGTTAGACATGGTTGAATGAATATTTGATGATTTTAACTCAATTGTTCTATGATTAATTTTAATTCAACCAAGTGTGATTTTTTATATTGTGTAATTTACAACTGTACAACCGCTGCATTCTTTTATGGTCTAAAGTGACCGAAATAAAGATGATGATGATGATGATTAATAACAATTATATAATCATTTTGTACGTATTAAATAGGCCAAAACCGGAATTGTATATGTATCAAAATTGTCATTAACATTGCATGTTTTCTTATTATTTAAAAAGATTTAATATCTACAAAAATATTTCTCACAAATACTTGGTTTAAATATAAAAATAATACAAATTATATTTGTGATATTCTCTCTTTTTTGGTCACATATTGTTTTTGATTATCGTAGGTCCACTTTTTATCCATTTCCTAAATGGTTTATTTTCACACATGCTGACCCCAGGACCAGGCCACAACAGTCAGATCAATTTTACCTAGTCATTGGAGTCTGGGTTCAGAGTTGTTCTGGCTGTCCTTGATGCTGAACGGGAGCTGCAGGTTGTGCTGTTTTTACCACTTACTGGGTGCTGCAAGAATAAAAATGCAAAACCACAACAGGTACACAGCTGCTGTCGGCGGAAGATGGTTGCACGATGTTCTCAGTAACTGCAGCGTCGAGTATAGGGGTCAGAAATCGGACGGGTGACCAAGAAGCCTTGGCAGGGGTAGGCACAACAAAATGCTTTGGGAACATCCCTGGGTCCGGGGGAGTAATGTAGTAGCCTGAGACTTTGAGGCAGGCGAGACTACAACTCCCACAATGCATTGGACTACCGACAGTTGACAATTCCTTGGAGGTCCTGATGGCCAGTGATTCTTTAGATCCAGTGACCGTTTTATCTGCAGTTTGCAGAGGACTAGTGCCACTATTCCAGAGACGACTGAGGGTGCTTCTGGTTCCACAAGGTTCCCTTTCTTCTGGAGTGTTGAGTTTTGACCAAAGACAAGGGTTGTTCATGCAATTCCAAGTCTGTTGCCTTAGGAACAAAGTGTTCCTCTTTTGCTTTGTGCTGGTGGGCAAAGTCCTGTTGTCAGTGACACGGGTCTCCTCTTGGTCCTTCCTTGAAGTAGGTTGGTCTGATCTGCGGTTCTGGTGTTAGGGGTGTAACAGCAAGTCCACCCCTGAGGTGACCACATCCGGTGTTGCAAGTCACCTTTTCTACCCAGACCCCACTATTTCTACCCTCCTAAAGATGGCAGAATCCAATTTTAGGGGTACAGACACGGCTGCCCACCCTACAGGTGTGGCCAGCCTTCCTGGGGGTGTACACCTGCATAGCTAATTTCCCATCTTATTTGGGTGCAAGCGTGCCTAGGGCAACGGGAGGGCTGTTTCCTCCTCAGGGGAAAGCCCATTTACATATCAGGGGCGATGTAGCCTTTGAAGCTCACTCCTCTGATGTGCCAATTGGATAACCATCTGGGGAGGAGGGAGGTGTGACTTTCTTCCTGCCCATTTTTTTTTTGACTCCAGATCACACTGCCTGGCAGGATATTAGAATAGTGTCTTGGCAGCAGCAGATGCGGGAAAGCGCGGGTTGGTCAGCCAGAACACAGAGAAGCTGGGGGACAACTAGGGGATGGCCTCTAAGGCGCCCTCTGGGTGTATGCCACATCACCCAGGGCACGAGAACAGTGTCAGGGGTGAGAAGGCATGTTGTTTGAAATTAAACATGACTTATTTTAGTGATACCATAATGGAGCTGCCAATCTTGAGGGTGCCCGATTGGCAGCTCATGTAATACTATGGACCGCTAACACATATAGTGGTTTCCAATGAGTAACGCCACTATAGAGAAATAAAGGCATGCACTTACATGTCCACACCTTAAATATAATGCAGTGCACTATCAGTCATAATCATCAGCATTTGGAGCAAAAAGTGGGGGTGACCATACGTAAAGGGGCACTTTCCTACAGGCATCTAGATAGATAGCACTGGAATAACTTAGTCTTCATTGAACCAGAAATTTACAAAAGAAACAAGGACTCTAGATGTTATATAGTGCAGAATGTTTTTTATTGTTCTGATCTAAAGCAAAGAAGCATGGGCTACTTTGGCAAACGGAGGTTCTAATGATAGGATGTTGGCCATAATACCTTTTGGGTTGCAGGCAATTTTAGCTTGGGTAGAAGGGACCATAATTTGGGACCAAGGGGATGGTTGCCAAATAAACATCGATTAAGGCACTATGAGGATCTCAGTCTTTGAAGGGTTCAAGTGCAACAAGTTGACTGACATCTGCCAGCAAACAGTGGACAAAATCATTGCATGAAGAAAAGTGAACTTGTCCAGATAGATGATTTTAACAAGTGGAAGAGTAAAGATCAACTGAGTAGTATCTGCATATAAATAAAACCCAGCATCCTGCACATAAAGAAGAGGCAGAAGAGGGTGTAGGTCCAGATAAATCCAAAAAAAGGGGACAACGCAGAATCCTAACTCTGCAGGTCAGTGGATCTAAACCACAGTAAAATGAGGCAAACTACCTACTGGTTTTGATCAGTAAGAAATGATTTAATCCATTGAAGAACTGTTCCTCTGTATGCAGTTTCTTCCTAAGTAAAGAATAAGATGTTATGGTCAATGGTATCAAAAGCTGCCGAAAGATCTCATAGGGCCAGCAAGCCTCAGATTTTCCAAAGCAGAGAGCATTATCAGTTTAATATCGTGTCCTGGACAAAACCCTGCTTGAAATCCGTAGAACAAAGTTATATTCAGCAAGCCACTATAGTTGTTTCTAGAAGTTTTCTAGTTTCAAAATTCCAATGTTACATTTTTGAAACGTCCAATTTTTTACTATCTATATCTCATATGTGTAAAGTAAGGTCAGGAGACCGGGTAAAGTAAGGTCAGGAGACCGGGCTTTTTCCTCTGGCAGCACTCAAGCTCTGGATTCTCTTTGATTTCCTATGCACTGCTGTTCAAGTTTAAATGAAAAATAAAAATCTGCCACTTTAAAATAAAGTGTAGCTTTGTAGTCAAAATTTTGAGTGATGGTTTCTTTAACATAAAGAAACTTTGGAGTGCTCTACGAACAACTAATTACAATGAATACTTTGGCACTATAGTTAAATGGCACATTTGTTACACACTATGAAAGTAATGGTTGGAAGGAATATACATTTGCAAGATTGTCTGACATGCTGGAACACACAGTACTAAGAATTTAGTAGCAGGTCCTGGGTGCGATAGGAATGGATGTACACTATGTAGTTTCTATTTCCAACAACCAGTGGCCTCAACGAACTGCATTTATGTGCTTTCTACATAGAAACCATTGTTGCAGTTAATTGTCTAAAATAACTTACAGGTTCATCACTTGTTAGAGATAGACGCAGGGCATTCACCAAGACAACTGGCTTGTCATTATGGCCTGACTACAGAATCACTTCAGACTTCACAATTAGGTTTCAGACTCTCACTGAAACATAAAACACCCCTCCCCAAAAAATAATTGTCTAAGCTTATTTGTGAATTGTTCTTAAGCTGCTGAAGAATTTAAGTAACACATATGCAAAGGTGTAATAAGTAAACTTCAAAAAATGAAAAGGGCATTAGTAACGGATAAATATATGCACTACACACAATGGAGAAAATGGAAAAAGATCAAGGAAATCCATATCAATAAAATTGACTGTGGTGTGACAGGAGGAAACTATAATGCCAAACCATGATCTACAATGACAACGTCATTAGAGTCTTGTGCCAAAAAGCAGATTGATGGTGTGGCAAAAGCAGTTTGTGATGGTCAATGGTGTTAAACCAATGACCATCATCAGGCATAAAGAGCCTGCAGATAATGAAGACAGTCACTGGAGAAGCCTGTGCCTTTGTGGAAGTTATTCTACACATCATAAAAATTAAATCTCTTGAAAGCAGCACCAATGTTACATTAGCAATTTGAAGTGAAACCGCTAAGAAAGATGTCTACTAAACATGGCCGAGCAGTTCTGTTATTAGCTAGGAGAAATCAGAAGTTTTATTAAGCCTACTGAAAGCTGAACCAAAAGTGTGTAGCTGCTATACAACCCAACATACAATTACAGAGAAGCTAAATGATAGATCGAGGGAGTGACAGCATCATGGAGACCTCTTGGGTATCGGTGTCAGCTAGAATACATCACCTCTATGTGTTCCATGGAGAATGCCATATATGGCGTCAAAGCTTATTTGTAATAAAAACAGATACAGTTCCGCCTCTACCTGCCTAAAAAAAACTCTTAATTGGCTTCCCGTTTGACAAAGGTCAAAATTTAAACTTCGGTGTCATGTCCACAGGGCTTTACATAAATCAGGCCCTATGATTCTTCATGCTAAAGTGAATTTTTACACTCCCTACACTCCCTATAGCAAACTGAAATCCAACAATTTAGCCTTGGTCAAGACTATACGGATCAAGAAAACCAGAACCGATGGTCGCTTCTGGACTCATTTGACAGAAGCCAATTGGAATTTACTACCCCAGGACCTTTGCCGCACAGATAATTACCTTAGTTTCAGAAAGAAGCTTAAAACTTGGCTTTTTCCTAATTGTTTTGACCTCTTCTCTCTCCACAGTGATGTAGTAGTACAATGTGTGGTGTTCGACAGCACCGTGAAATCCCTTGGGGAAGGACTGTACGCACTTTACAAATACTGCTAAATAAATAAATAAATTGGTTCCATGCAGGGCTTTAAATGGGGCAGGTCTCTTCGGGTCTCAGATCCAGAAGTAATAAAAATGTACCTTGAAACAGGTCCCTATCGAGCCTTATAGTCATGTTACTCCCTTTACAGGAAAAAAACGATTTTTGAATGAGACTGGAAAAACTGTTACGGTGATCCACGTCAGTTATGTAGTTACTGTGAACATTTCAGATGTTTTAATTAATCTCAAGGAAGTGGAATTCCTATAGCTCGACGCCCGGGACATATTGTTTAGGGTCAAGGGCAACAAGTTTTCATGTGTATTTTGTCCTTGGGACAAGTGGGCACAACCCCCCACAGCACACACCCTTTGTCTGCCAGTTCACAGTGACGCATTATGGCCCAGGGAAGGGGGCATTGTCTACAGTTAAGGTAATATGTATGTCCATGAGTTAATGCTGTTCAAACTTGTATTTATGGTTCATTAATGCAAAGCCCTCATTTATTAGGGTGAGCACTAAAAGTAAATATAAGCTCGACCTGCACTACTGACAGTGGTTCCAGTATTAATGTGTACACATGTTTTCAAAGTTTAGTAATGTGAGGCTATGTAAAATGTTCCCAGAATGCTCTCTGATTATATGTAAATAGTTGCAGAATCTTGAAAGCAAGATTGATGATTCTTTCCTTTCAAAATAAGGTGTTCACACAAAAATGCAAGTAGGAAAAAAACATTTTGCTAAACTACTGTAAGATTTTAGGTACCATATCTTTGCAGCATCATTTAGTAACATCTTGATGTATGCGTATATTTCACAAAAATATTCATATGTTAAATCGGTGTAACCAGTTTAATTACGATTATGGGAAACAAAAATAAACAAGCATTGGCAAAGCCATAGGCCTGATATTGGTGCCCAGCCTTTTGGTTTTGTCAATGAGTGACTTGTTTAGGCATGGGGTTTGTAAAACCTTATCGGTGTGGAAGCTGCTGGGCCCTCACCATTTTAACAAGAATTGAGAAAAGCAAAAATTGCTTTTGGTCTCAAAAACCACACATTGCCACAGCAGTTCGGGGCACTGAACAAAACTACTTTGCGTGCCAATATGCTCCTTTTAAAAGAGCAGAATACTGTCACTAACAGTGAAGCCAGCTGATAGACTGAGAGAAAAAGGGAGAGAGAGACAGAATTTTATTTAACACAAAATGTCATGGTTAACGCCAGGCCTAATTAGAGGCCCAAAGTCTCAAAAGTGCATCCATGGTATATATCCTTGCATTAAGTGCACATATACAGTTTCTGTAAATTCACAAGAATTTACAGAAGTAGGCCAAGAAATAGTAATCCTAGAAAATATTTGTGAAATGCATTTTAGCATGAGCAAATGTGCATGTGTAGATTTCCTCATGTGAAAATCGGAATGTTTCAAGTTTACTTTTCCACCAACCACTTTTTTCCCAACCCTGGAAGAAGTTTTACGTCTGCCACTGTCAGGAGTACATTTCCAACCTTTCTCAGTATAGGAAAAGATTAGAAAAGAGTTGGTGAAAACCCTTAAAACATGCAAGTTAGTAGGTTTGCACAGACTCAAAAGGTCATTCCAACCTTTGAACTATTGCTTACCAGTATCTTCAGCCCAAGTATGCAGACCTGCAGAAACGTAACAACATAAGGGAATTGCTAGTATTCAAACCCTACTGTGGTACGAGCCTTGGCATAATTAGAGAGGCCATATCAGAACTCTTATAAAATGAGATTTTTGCCGTAATTTGTCACCGCATTACATGGCAAAAAAGAATCAAGTGGATTTTGTGACAGAACAAGTAGATTTATGAAGCAACCTGCCCCGTGGACAAGTAGATATTTTATTAAATTACACACACCTTTTTAATCGTGTTTGCAATAAGTGGGTTTGCTTTTTACAGGATGTAGTGAATGGTTGCATCTAGATACCACTGGGAGTTCAGAATGTGGGATATTATTAATAATGTGCCACAGCTGAGACCTTTTGGGTTGTGGAGGAGATTGAACACGCACTGCTATATGGTTATTAGATGTTAAAAAGGTTGTAGCGTGCCACGGAGGTCTCACTCTCTGACCAGAGAGTGTTTAGGAAACTGTCTGAGTTTGATGCATTCCCTAAATTTAGGGCGCTGCTTTCGTCGATCGCTGAACGTGATTTTCACATAGTTATCCGAATGTAAATAAACTCTTCTCAATGTTGTAAATGAAGTTAAAAAAATAATCATTTATTAACTCATATAACGAGGACGTTTTTTCATTTCACTCTATTCGCAATTTTCATTCTTCGTGTTTGACAAACAATTATTTCAAACATCCCAATGCATTTTGGACTCTTAGTGAGTCCTTCATCACGGGAAATCTAAACAAAAGAATAAAACATAAATATGTTCAACGAGGATCCACAACCTGTGGATAAATAGGCATTATTAATTGATAAACATGGACTATACCTCGATTATTTTCAAATTATTTTGCAAGGGTTAAATGCACCAGTTTTTCTGATCATGATGTTGTTAAATAAACTGGTTTAGTCAGGTGAAAAAGGAACTTAAAAATAGCGTATTCTGTGATGTTAAGACATAATCTTGGTTTAACAGACTGGTGCGGATTAGGTGGAGTTGGACTGAAACGTGCCGTGTTCTGTGATATTAGAAGAAACCTATTGTGCTTGTGGTGCGGTAAAAAAACTGTACAATCGATGCTGAAAGTGGTTGTTAAAAAATAAATTGTGAAACAAAACAATCGCGTTTTTGGAGGTGGTCGATGCACATAAAGAAGTGGGTGAAAGTGTTAGGAATCGGCGTGCCGTTAAAAGATGTGATCCGAACTATACGAAACGCTTTTGAAGATATTATCGGGGGCCTGAAGGTCTCTTACCTCCCACGTAAGCAGTAATGCTCGAAGTTAGTATTCGTGAGTGATTTTCTAATCGGGATAGTGATTGTTTGGTGGTATAAGTACGAGGTTTAAGCTGGTAACAGGGATGTGGAATTCCTATAGCCCGACGCCTGGGACATATTGTTTGGGGTCAAGGGCAACAAGTTTTAATGTCTATTTTGTCCTTGGGACAAGTAGGCCCAACCCCCTACAGCACAAAAACTTTAGCTGCCAGTTTACAATACCACATTATGGATCAAGGAAGCGCATTGTCTACAGTTAAGGTAATATGTGTGTCCATGTGTTAACACTGTTCAAAGTTGTATTTATGGTTCATTAATGCAACGCCTTTATTATTAGGGTGAGCACTAAAAGTAAATGTTGTCAGCTCTGCCTGCACTATTGACAGTGGTTCCAGTATAAACATGTACACACGTTTTTAAAAAATGCAAGTAGGAAAAAAATATTTTGCTAAACCTATGTAAGATTTTAGATACCATATATTTGCAGCATCATTTAGTAACATGTTGATGTATGCTTGTATTTCCCAAAAACATTCATAATGAAAAACCAGTGTAACCAGTTAAAATACGATTGTGGGAAACAAAAACAAACAAGCATTGGCAAAGTCAGTAGGTCTGAAATTGGTGGTCAGGCTTTTGGTTTTGTCAATGCGTGACTTGTTTAGGCATGGTTTTTGTAAAACCTTATCTGTGTGGGAGCTGCATAGCCCTCGCCATTCTAACAAGCATTGGCGATAGCAAAAAACTGTTTGTGGTCTCAAAAAGCACACATTACCACAGCAGTTCCAGGCAGTGAACAATACTACTTTGTGTGCCAATATGCTCCTTGTAATAGAACAGAATACTGTCACTCACAGTGAAACCAGGAGGGAGGGAATAGAGAGAGAAAGAAAAGAGAAAGAGAAAGAGAAAGAGGAAGAGAAAGAGAGCTTAAAGGCCCAATTATTAAAGAAAGTCTCAAAAGTGCATCCATGGTATATATCCATGCTTTACATGCATATATACAGTCTCCGTGAATTCACAAGAATTTACAGAAGTAGGCCAAGAAATAGTACTCCTAGAAAATATTTGTGAACTGCATTTTAGCATGAGCAAATGTGCATGTGTAGATTTGCTCATGTGAAAATCTGAATGTTTCAAGTTCACTTTTCCTCCAACCACTTTTTTCCCAACCCTGAAGAAGTTTTACATCTGACACTGCCAGGAGTAAATTTCCAACCTTTTCCAGTATGGGAAAAGATTAGAAAAGAGTTGGTGAAAACCCTTAAAACATGCACGTTAGTAGGTTTGCACAGACTCAAAAGGGCATTCCAACCCTTGAACTATTGCTTACCACTACCTTCAGCCCCAGCGCCCTTGTTGTGATGGACTCTAATTTTTATAACACAGAAGTCAGTAAACACATCAATGACACAGAAACCTACCGCAAACTCCCATTCAACCCTACAGAACAATTCCAAAAATTTCTCAATGACATATTGACTAAGGTTGTAGGACAAGGAATCATCAATGACAAAACCAAAAAATACTTAACGCAGACTCATCCCAGAACACCTTCATTATATATGCTTCCAAAAGTACATAAGAACCTCAGAAATCCACTTTTCCGTCCTATCGTCTCCACAAAAGGAAGCATTCATGAACCTGTGGGAAAGTTCCTAGAAACACATCTACAACAATTTGTCATTAAAATGAACACCTACATCCGAGATACAACAGACTTCATAAACAAAATGAATCACATTCAATTACCGGAAGACGAAGAAATCTGGATGTGCACGATAGACGTCAAATCACTTTACACTTGTATACCACACAATTTAGGCACAGAAGCCATAGAAGAAACACTCCTACATTCACAACTAGACCATGACCTCCAAGTGTTTTTAATGGAATTACTTAATTTCACTCTATATCAAAGTTATTTTGAATGGAATGGAGAATTTTATCTTCAGCTCACTGGTACATCAATGGACCATTGTGCAGCACCTTCATATGCGAATATTTTTATGCATACATTTGAGAATAAATTCATTCTATCCCTTGACATCTGGAAAAAACATGCGATCATATTTCTACGCTATACTGATGACATTTTCGTACTATGGAAAGGTTCATATACATCTTTGACAACCGCATTGGCTAACCTCAATTTAATTAACGAACGTATACAATTTACCTTCAACATCCAAAACACCTCTATCGCGTACCTTGACGTACTTTTGAAGATGCACAGAAACTCCTTGGAAACCACCATATTTAGAAAGTCAACAAATAGAATTAACATCATGCACTATCAAAGTTTCCATCAGCTGCCTTTAAAAAATCATCTTCCCTTCTCACAACTATTAAGGTTGAAAAGAATAGTATCTTATCCAGTTGACTTACAAACTCAAACAGATTACATGCTCCAACGATTTCAAGAAAGAGGATATCCCAGGCAAATCTTACAACACGCTGAGACAAAAACTACAAAAAAACTACGATCTGAATTATTACAAACCACAGTCAAGAGGAACCAATCACGGATGGTGGTAGTATCCAAGTACTCCACCATGAGTCTTCATTATAAAAGATCAATAAAATAACACTGGTCAATTTTGTCATTAGAACCAGACTTTAATGGAATATTTGGTGATGCTCCGAGATTTGCCTATACCAGAGGCAAGAACATGCAAGAAATGCTTAAACAAACCACACACGATCATCGCTCTAAAACTTCATACAAAGGCACAATTCCGTGCCATAATTTCAGCAACTGTAACAACCTCATCACTGGGTCAAAAATCACACACCCTATGAAAGGTACCCCGATTCAACTATGTGTCACAGCAACATGTGACACTAGCAATGTTATCTACCTATTAAAATGCCTGTGTGGTTTAGTATACGTAGGCAAGACCGAAAGGAGAATAAAAACTCGGATTCATGAACATAAAAGCAACATTCGCCTGAACAACACCAAATCATCGATAGCTGCGCACTTCACTGAAAATCGACACAATATTGCGCAATTAAAATTTACTATTCTTGAAATCATTGAGAAAAAACAAGGAAGAGACAATAACAAGTTTCTATTACAGAGAGAGAACCATTGGATCAACTACTTGGAATCAATGAAACTAAAAGGACTCAATGACCGGATGGAATTTGCTTGCTACTTGTAATATTTGATCTAGGAACAGCTTTTGCTATTTTTAGCTTTAACATACTATACATTATTGAACGGACATGATAATTCGGTCTCCAATGTTTAATTTTATTAACAAGCATCAACCCGCTTGTTCACAGTTTGACTCTGCACTCCATTTCTAAGAAAAGTATGCACTTTTAATTAACACACTGCACGCTACACCCTGGTCTTCTGACCTTTCTGTATGCATTCTCACGCCATGTCAAAATGGCGCCCGTTTATACATTTGACTTTTAGCAGTCGCATAGTCCGCTTTCAGAGTCGGTGTCCATGTACAGCCCGCCGTTCCCAGCTTACACCTCATACTTATACGAAATAGCTTTATTTTTCGACAGTTTTGTCATAAAAGCACAACAATACAACACATATTGCACAATAAATAACAAATAATACATTACTATTACAAGGTAAAAGCTTATTAAATTCCATATACTGTCTAATATTTAAAAGTTATAAAAAGAACACATTACTGTAACAACTGTTTCCTTGCAGTTCTTATCCTCCAAGCCCAACCCAAAAATTTAGCCATACAACAGGCAAAAAAGGGACAGGCATCTGAGCGCAATATGCGTAGAGCTTCCAAATGTGATCTAGTCTCCTACATAGAGGCTTCAACCATCTCGACCTGGGCGCAGAGTAAGCATGGCACTCAAACAACAAATGAGCTATAGACTCCACCCTTGAGTCACAAAAGGGGCAATAAGGAATTGTTTGGAATGGAGGTTTCCAAGTAGACGTGAAGAATCCTAGAGGAAGAACACCCACCCTGAATTTAAAGTATAGTGCTCTGTCACCCGGGTTAAGGATTGAGTCCAGGTAAGGTTCTCTAAAAGGGATCTCCTTAACTAGCAGGAACTGGGCGACAGATTTGCAATGATTAGGGTTACGCAACCTCTCATTATCCACCCAGAGCCAATAAATCTTCTTAAGCATTTGTTTTGAGGGTGCTGTTCTGTTGACCCAAGCCTCTCCTAAGCCCAGCTCATAAAGAAGTCGCTTAACCTCCCTGAGCCAGATTACCTTATACCAGCCAGATAAGGATAAAATTTCGCTGAGGGCATCTGCATAGCTGCTCAATTCAGGGACGTTCCATATCCTGGCCCATAATAAAAGGGGACGTAGCCTAGCTTGCTCGGAAATTGGGCGTGTGCCTGCATCTAGCAAGAGAGGAATTGTGGGGGTGCTGTGGGGTAACTTCATAAGATCTTTATGGAAATTATTTTCAAGGTGTGTCAAGATGTCAACTTTGTGTACCCCACAGTTCCGCACCATACAATACTGCACTCACCACCCTTGCCCTGTAGATATCAAGTGGTGCCCCAATAGGTTTTAAAGCGGAGGTACGTTGTTCCTTGAGCAGGGCCCCTGCGACCCTCTTGTGGGTCAAAAACACCTTTTGGTGGTGCGCCTTCCAACTCATATTAACACACAGTCGAATACCTAGGTAGTCGAATTCGTTGACTATCAAGAGAGACAGAGTCCAGGGTAGGAGGAACAACCGCTTTCCTGGGAGGGTTAAGAACAAGGAATTTGGTCTTGCTTATGTTTATAGACAGGCCCTTGGTATCACAAAAGGCCTTAAAGCTAGAAAGCAACTTTTGGATACCTACTGGTGACTTTGAAATTAGGAGGGTATCATCCGCAAAAAGGAGCGTAGGAACTTTCCTACCAGCCAAGGATGGTGCATCTGACGGCTGTTGAAGCAGATGGTCCACCACTCCGTTAACATAAAGATAGAACAGAGTGGGGGCAAGCACACATCCCTGGCGGACGCCCCTATCTACGGAAATACGAGATGTCTTCTCCCCCTGGGTACCCCATCTAATCTGGGCAAAGTTGCCATCATGGAACTTTATGAGCAAGGCCAACAAATAGGGAGGTAAACCCAACCTACCTAAGACATTCCACAATTGGACTCGAGGGACCAGGTCGAAGGCAGTTCGCAAGTCTATGAAGACTAAATACAAGCTGCCCCCGCCCAGCACGACCACCTTCCAGTATATCATCATTAAAAGGCGAAACGTCTGTTCGATGGTGCCCATCCCTGATCTAAAACCTGCCTGGAAATCTGACAGAACCTGATTTTCTTCAACCCATTGCAGGATCCTGCCTAGTATCACTTTGCCCGCAACCTTTTGAGATGAGTCAAGCAGGCTAATAGGGCGATAATTGGCTGGGTCGTCCCGACAGCCTTTTTTAAAAATAGGGACGACCTCAGCGCCCCTCCATGAGTCAGGGAGAGAACCTCCCAGCACAGCCTCATTCAAAAGTGTGGCAATTAATCTACTCCACGGTAATGGGTATTTTTTCAACAAGTCGCCCGGAATACCATCCGGTCCAGCAGCCTTATTAGATACAATACAACTGATTGCCCTTGCAAAATGGCGCCCGTTTATACATTTGACTTTTAGCAGTCGCATAGTCCGCTTTCAGAGTCGGTGTCCATGTACAGCCCGCCGTTCCCAGCTTACACCTCATACTTATACTTATACCACCAAACATTCACTATCCAGATTACAAAATCTCTCACGGATACTAACTTTGAGCATCACCGCTTATGCGGGAGGTAAGAGACCTTCAGGCCCCCCCGATAATACCTTCAAAAGCATTTCGTATAGTTCGAATCACATCTTTTAACGGCACGCCGATTCCTGACACTTTCACCCACTTCATGTGCGTCAACCACCTCCAAAAACGCAATTGTTTTGTTTCACAATTTACTTTTTAACAACCACTTTCAGCATCGATTGTACAGTTTTTTACCGCACCACAAACACAATAGAATTTGTTCTAATATCACAGAACACGGCATGTTTAGGTCCAACTCCACCTAATCTGCACCAGTCTGTTAAACCAAGATTATGTCTTGACATCACAGAATATGCTATTTTTAAGTTCCTTTTTCACCTGACTAAACCAGTTTATTTAACAACATCACGATCAGATAAACTGGTGCATTTAACCCTTGCAAAATAATCGACGTATAGTCCATGTTTAGCAATTAATAATGCCTATTTATCCACAGGTTGTGGATCCTTGTTGAACATATATATGTTTTATTCTTTTGTTTAGATTTCCCCTGATGAATGACTCACTAAGAGTCCAAAATGCATTGGGGTGTTTGAAATAATTGTTTGTCAAACACGAAGAATGAAAATTGCGAATATAGTGAAATGAAAATACTTCCTCGTTATATGAGTTAATAAATGATCATTTTTTGAACTTCATTTACAACATTGAGAAGAGTTTATTTACATTCGGATAACTATGTGAAAATCGCGTTCAGCGATCGACATAAGCTGCGCCCAGAGGGACATTCTCTAAATTTAGAGAACGCATCAAACTCAGACCTTTTGGGTTGCATCAGAACGCAGTGCAAGTTTCTCACAGTGATGTCAATGAGTCATAAAGGTGTTCAGAACACATGCTCATCCACACCTTGGACTCTGCACAGCGCACAGTGTAATAGTCATATATGGCAATTGTGATTCAATGCAAAAGTGTGTTAAGTAGGTAAACAACTATCGAATTAATGACAAGGCTAATGTTAGAGAAAATAGTGTGCTTACAGATGAGTGGAAGTGTTGTGCGGGGGATAATGAAGTTAAGGAGGTGAAAGAAGTACATGCTGAAAGTGAAAAGAAGGTGCAGAAAGGGAAAGGGGTGAGCTGCGAGATATGTCGAAGGAGGATTTCCGAAAGATGGGGGGCGAAAAAGTGCTCAAGTTTCTTACAGAATGTGAGACTGCGGAGGAAAGCTGTGCAATGGGAAGAATAGGATTGACTGAGAAACTCTGAAGACGACTAAGCCTTTCGCAGACCTTAGCAATGTTTAATTCAATCTCATATTTCAGACTACAAACATTTTCAATTGCAATTATTCATAGCGAAATCATTGTTTCACATTTATCGAATACTGCTAATAGAAGTAGCAAAGACAATAGGTATGGCTTGTTCTAGGTGCATGCCAGTTATTGTATGACACGTCTGGAGGGGATGTGACGTAACAGCCAGAGCTGCTGACTTTAGAGCTGAGGAACCATGTTCAAGTCTCGCAGGCGCGAACGCACGAAGTGCAGGATTTTAGTTTAGATTTTCAAGCCGTGCCCTTCCTGAACAGCCCACGCCTCTTGGAAATAATTCCTAATAAAACACTTCTACGCCCCTTTTACACCACAGCTTTTTTCATCCCACCAAAAGCCCTGGTGTCATGGAAAATGGAGCTGCTCAAACAGCCATGCCACAAACGTCTGATATTCTGTCTGACCTCTCAAGGTATAGATAAAGTAGTAGCAAATACATCTAGTGTCACATAACACAAGGACGATCTGATGCCAGCAAATGCCACTTGTACCTTAGACATCTATGGCCCCGTAACCTGCAGGGTCACACCCGCGCTATGTACTGCTGTCGCACCTGGCCAGAGCCCTTCAAACAAATTCCAAAAGGGTTGTAAATCTTGAAAAGAGCGTTTACCGGTTCCAACCTGGGTCACTACACCGCGCTGGTGCTCCACCGCCGCTCTCCCCCACCACCCCACCCTATTCTGAACAGGAGCAGCAGACACCCCCGTGGCCTGCCCGACCCTAGACCGGTTAATTTTCAGCCCATAATCAAGGGTGGAGAGGATGTGGTCCGTCGGCTACGCTACCGACTTTGGTGCTGGAAACCAGAATTCGAGGCTCGAGGTCGCGTCCACATCCTGTGATTCTGGGCAAATCACTTAATCTCCCCGTGCCTGAATGTGTAATGTAAAGCGCTTCAATACGTTCGGGTCGAGTTCGCGCTATTTAAATATGCAAAAATAAAAAGAAATAACATCTTCAGAAGGCACTCCACCTGAGACTACTTTCTCCACAATGGGCGGTGAACACAGTACAGACGAAAGCACGTGCGGACCCCATGGCCAATCAACAGGTTGGCATTCTTTTATTGCGCTCTATGATTGGTTGAGAGCCCCAAAAGCTCCAATCAAAGCTTACTTTAAACATTAGCAGTACCGCCCACTTCTAGACGACTCCCACAGTATGTTCGGCCACGGTATTGGTTGTTTTGCGACCCGGAAGTGCTAGAATTAAGGACAAATGACACCTGTTAAAAGATTACCTACGGACGGCGGACATGAGGCTGAATTCACGGACTGTCCGTGTAAGTAGCAGACAGGCAGTTACCATAATGGTATTCTGTAACCCTGAACAGTATTTCAACATCCGCCCCTCTTTTTTGGAGTTCAACGGGGGTTATCAGTGATCCTATTAGTGGGTGACTTGTTACTGAAATTCAAGCCTTTTTATAACCGTGAGTCTCTTAAATGATGTGTTTGGCAGGCAAGGTTTCTGTTTGCTCCTTCTTTGAGTAATTTTTTATCTTGAATATGTGGTAATAAGCCCAATAAATCGTCGACCATATTTTAAAGAAATATTTTATGCATTTGCGTGTACAGCCAAGTTGACATAGTATGGTCTTGGCAGATACAAATCCAGTACCCAAGGAGCTTTTTTTTTATGCACTTGAGGGTACGGACACTATTCTTGGTTGAATTGTGTACCCTTCTGTTATAACCTGCTGCTCAGCCAGTATGAGTGTGTTGTTTGGAATGTTGGTGCATGGTGATGCAGTAGAATATTGGGGTGGCTGAGAGGTGCTGAGTGTTAGTTTGGGGTATGGGCTGAGCAGCAGGGACGCTCTTTCTGGTGGGGCTTACATTAGAGCTTAACATCTGGCTTATCATTGAATCTTACTATTAGTATAAATCGTTCTTTGACTGAAATGTCGTGATTGGTGTATATCCAATGTATGGGCTCTTAGACTTCCAGTGACTCGAGCCTCTAGTGTGTCCGAGACAATCCTTATAACAAGTATTGGCAGCTAACCCTGGAATTTCAGGAGTCAGAAACCGCTGCAATTTTCTTGCAAGTCCAGGAAACTCCTTATGCTTTAACACTCTAGGATTTCCACTTTGTGGTCAGTGTGGGGGCATCCACCCTTCTCAGGGCTTGGAGCCGGACAAGTATGCACACCAGAGGAAAGTAGTAGCAGTGTTTTTAAGGCTTTGGCCTTGTTGCCTTGTATATTCTGCCCAAGCAAGTTAGAAATATTTCTTCTGTCTCTGACAGGCATGTTCACATTTCTGAACTGTGATTGCACGGTACGGTAGAGGCTAGCAAGAGTCTGCAGGTGCGATGTGCATAAGAGAGTGCTGTGTTCGGATCTTCATTTGTGTGTTTTTTTTCCTACAGTTTTTTTTAATTGTAACTTAATTTCTCAAACGTTTTCAATCCTTCAAACACAGTATCAACCGATGTTTTTTACTTAAGTCACTGCTATTCATTTCTGCGTTAATGTGGAATCCCCCCATATCTTTGCTATCTCATGCAGGCACTCTCTCCTATCATAGACAGCATTTTCGGCTCCCGTACAAGCCATCACCCCAGCTTACTACATTTGCTTGGTTGGGGCAGCTGGAGTTCTCAACATTATTGCTATGTTTGTTTTTGCTAATACAACACCCAGGTTGCAGAACAGCAGCTGCCTTCTAGAATGGGCAGCATCACATGGGATCCCTCAGAGCATGAACAGAGTGCTACAAGGCAACGGGGACCTCCAGGATCCCCGATAGTTCGGCTGTTATTTTGGACCAGTGTCCTCAGATCGAATTCAAATGGTTTGAAAAAACTTCCCCTTGGCTTCAGAACAGTGCGTGCATATAATAGATTGCACATTTCCCATTTTGTATAGTTTACTCCTATTATAGATTACCCTATGGAATATTTTCAATTGAGTTAATTTCAGTCCAGCTTTAAGCGATTCTTCCTGTGGATGTATCACTGCTGCCCCCCAATCTATATCTTCTAATTGACACAGGTCTGCTCCCCAGGCTGCCCTGAGTTTTAGTACACTGTCAGGCTTGCTATTAATTAGAATTCAGTAAGTGAAGGAGATGAATTTACCCATAAACTCTTCCTGTAACACCCTGATTTTCAATGGGTTGCTATTAGGTAAGTCTGTCCAGCCCCCCCCCCACCCTGCTCCAAACATGTCGCTGTAGTTATTTATATCGTTTTGTGACGGTCTTCAAAAGATTTCAAAGAATCGCATTAGACTATGTCCTAAAATTTAGAAATGCCAGTGAGGTCCCACTTTTTGAACCCCTTCAGTTTCCCCACTTCCTGCAGCTGGCTCCCCTGCTATAAGGGAGTTTCCCTCGTAAGTTTGGTGTGCCACTCCACATATTTCAATGCTCTGTCCCAGGTCGCCAGAGTAGCCTAGGTGAGGCACATCAAGTCCCTTCTAAATGGTTTCCCATACATAAAGTGAAGATTGGAGTGTGGTTCCATCAATATCTGTTTCACTCTTGTCTCTGGGTGTCCAGTCTATGCGAACACCCAATCATTAACAAACTGAAACTGCAGTGCCCCATAATAAGCTCTTATATCTGGAAGTGAAAGTCCACCATTTTGTACTGAGCGTTGTAGTGTTTGAAGAGCTACTGTAGGTGCACCTCCCTCCCGAAGTAATGTTCGTGGGGTTCTGCTTATCTTATCAAAGAAAGGGTCTGGTATCATCCAAGGGGTGCTGTGTAGGACATTGAAGAATTTGGGTAATGTAATAATTTTAAATATAAGTAAGTATTTTATTTGTGCATGATTAATTAAAATCTTTACAAATCGAATAAAAACATTATAAAGGGAGATTAAAAAGTAGAAAAGACAGTTAACCAAAAAAATGTTTAAAAGTTCTCTCTGTCTCGTGAATTTGCCAGTGTGATTCAGATTGTAGTTTACCATTATTAAAATCAACAGTCCTCAGGCTCTCATGTATCTGACCCCAGCAAGTTCAAAATTTTTTACGACCTGACAGTTTAATTTTGTTTTGCTGGGGTTGAAACAAAGTTTGACTGCCTGTCTGCATGTCCGGATACCGTGAATTTTAAAGGAATCTCGCAGGAATTTGCATCTCAGATCTTTCAATTTGGGGCAGATGCACACCGCGTGGACAACATCTTCCTTTCCGGCTTTACACAGGCGGCATTGTGGTTGAACATTTTTCCTTATCCAGGGCGGTAAGTGAGGAAATACAGGGATTACGCCCAGGCGCAGTTTTAGAAATTTTTCTTTATTTCTTAGGTTCATGCCAACATTAAGGTATGCCTGTGGTTGCATTGTTCCATAATCATTAAGGATTATCCAGCCGTGTGCTTTTTTTTGTCAGGGCCTCCTTATCTTCGACTGTGGAGATAAGTCTTACTACTTTTTTGGCTGTTTTTTTTAAACGTCTCGTGGTCTGTTGGGCTGCCCCACAAGTCGGATAGACCCAGCACTTCAAGAGAATCAATTAAGTACTTCCTCGCTGGTGATTTTTGGTGCCGAAGAGTCTCTTCCCAGATGTTGAAGTTTAGAGAATCTTTATCGGCATTGCGTATCTTGTGCCAAGCAACGACGTATGCACACCGTCTTTCTAGAGTTTGTTTCGTGATGCCAAATTCTAGTCGTATTTGTGTGGAGGAAACGTGTTTTGGCAGGTTAAAGATGAGCCTATAGGAGTTCGATATAACTATGTCCAGGAGGGTGCCATCTTTCCCTTGAAGGGGTTCGCTCCCATAGGTGAGTGTTGGTTGCAATTTTGCACGAAGTACTTTAAGGAGCGGGTAGAAGGTCAGATCTGGGAGTTTAGTCTTTAAGGATTTTAAGGCAAGGGAGGTTGCCATTCCCTTGCCTCGCAGGGAATCCAGCTGAGGTTTAAAGGTGATCTTCGAGTCCAGTATTACACCCAGATATTTGTAAGTTGTTACATTTTCCAATCGTTCTCCATTTATGTGCCAGTTGTTTTCCCTTTTCTTTTTGTAGTTTACTGCCATTGTTTTAGATTTGTCGAAGTTTATTTGCAGAGCGTTTTTATTCGAAAAGGAGTAGGTAGTGTTTAGCAAGTGCTGGATACCTATGGGCGTCTGGCTGATAAGCACCAGGTCATCTGCGTACAGCAGGTTGGATAGTGTGGTCTTCCCTAGCTTTGGTGCGTGGCAGGAACTTTTGTCTAGTTCGCCAGGTAGATCTGCTAGGAAGAGATTGAATAGCGTTGGAGCTAGGACACAGCCTTGTTTGAGGCCCTTTGTTGTTTTTATAGGTTTTGAGAGGTGTGTGCCTGCACCTAGTTTGATTTTAATCCAGGTGTTAGAATGTAGTGCTATCAGTACATTTAAGAGGTGAGCAGGTATACCCCATTTGACCAGTTTTTGCCATAGCATGTTGCGATCTACATGATCGAACGCAGCAGTATAGTCGATGAAAGAGAGATATAAAGATTTGTTATTTTCTCTTGCTGATTCCATCAGTAGGGTCAGGGCCATGATGTTTGTGATTGTTCCTTGACCCCGACAGAATCCGGTTTGGGTATTCGGGATTACTGAGTTTTCTGTGGCCCATGAGGTTAATTCCTCTAGTATGTTCCCTGCAAAATATTTTGCTTCTACATCAATTAAGGCAATCAGACGATAGTTTTTTGGGTCTTTTTTGTTCGAGTGTTTGTAGATTGGACTAATTATTGATCCATGCCATGACTCGGGTAGTATCTGAGTTGTTAATTTTAAATATGGCTGCTCTCACCAGTAATGAGTGGAAGCTTTGGCCACCGTTGAACACCACTTGAAACTCTCGCTAAACCCCTCCCAGGTATTTTTCCAAGAAGTCGGGATGATGCGGAGAGCTCTCGATATCCAGGTACATGAAACCCACTCATGACACAGTGAGACTTGTCAAAGTTTTGGGCAGATACAGCGTGTGCTTAGAAATATACAGTAGTGTACAACTTCTGCCTATAGTGAAATCTTCTCTGGTTCCCCTGTGTTCTCAGGGAATCGGACTATATCTGCTTGTACCCTAATCCAGCAAGCCTGCGGTTCCATGCAGGGGGTGAGGATCACAGGGGGCAGTGGGCATCCCTGTCAGGTGCCACATGAGAGATGGAATGTGTCAGAGGTTATGCCTTTTACTTTTACCACCGCCATGGATATTCCATACAACAAGGATACCCAGAGATGAAATTTAGAGCCAAATCCAAAAGCCTTCAGGACTTACAAAAGGTAGTTCTAATTGAGAAAATCATACTTTTTCTGCGTGTAATGCTGAAATGGCCATTTGCTCACATGTATTTGTTTATCTTATCCACCCAGTTGTTCTGTCATCGAAGACTGAGTTGAGGGGACCTCCTGGGCATGATTCCTGTCTGTTCTCTATGGATCAGTGGGTTTATGACCTTTGCAAGCACCTTGCCATGATCTTACCAATATTTTAATTTTGGTATTTAACAGGGATATGGGTCTGTAGCTAGTAAAGATATTTCAGGGTTTCCTCTCTTTGTGGAGTACAGCAATTATTGCATGCTGAAGATTAGGTGGCAATTCCCCAGTATCTCTGGCCTTATTAAATATATTAAGAATATGGTGACCCATTTCTGGCAAGAGCCTCTTAAGGAATTTAATTGGATCGCAGGGTCTTACCACTTTGCATTAGGTCTATTGCTTCCAAGATCTTTCAGTGTTATTTCTTGCCCCAGCACTTCTCTGCATCAAGGCTGGTCATCTTCAGTTGTTCAAAGAATGCTGTGATGACTTGTGTTCTAGTTGGCCTTTTACTATACAAGGAGTGGTAATGTTCTGGGAGTGGTAATATTGTGAGTGTTATGGTTTGGTCCTCATTAAACATCCCCTCTTAATTCGTAGTTGATTCTCCCACCCATCTGTCTACTCCCTCTCTCCTACTCAGCCAACCCAAAAGCCTGCTCCCCTTATCTCCATTGAGCACAGTTTTTGTTCTCTGTAAAATGAAGTCTGGTGTCCTTACATAGTGAATTTACTACCTCTTTGTCCTGGATCTTTAAACTGTCCAGATTCAAATCACCTTTTTGAGATCTATCTTTTATTCCCAGTATAACCATGGGGGCAGTGGTTTAAGATAACCCTGCAAAGTAGTCCACCCTGAGGTGGACCGAGTTTTCATTCAACTGTTTAATAACTTGGTAGGGATCACCCCCTCCCAAATAGATAACCAAATGTATGCCATCTGTGATTATCAATTAGATGACACCAACTGCTGGTGGAGCCAAGGCTTAGAGACTGACATAGTAGTTACCCATTTTAAAAACATTTAACTTTGGGTGTACCCTATTTCCACCGGAGCTGTGTTTTCAGTTGGTAAAAAATGGTTCCAAAACATATAGCGCTCCTGCGTGGGGCTCTGGACATGAGCTTCTGTGTACAAAAGCACACTAGGTCAGTGAAAAATGTTGAAATGGGAAGTAGACCAAGCCAGGCGCAGCAACGCTCATTTATGGGGGGCGGCGAGGCACAGTTTTATATAGCTATCTGATACATTTGGTGCGGGGAGGGAGGGGATAATGAGCCCGTAATGAGATATGCTTGGTAGTATGGATTGGCAGTGCATGTTCTTCTGTTATGTATCAAAAACATGTTTTTCTTCATCGGTTGTTATATCATTTGATGACAATAAAAATATTAATAAAGAAATGTGAACATAAATGAGAAGAAGAGCAGTATAGGACTACTGCTTCAGTGACTTTGACACCCTACAGTTCTCTCCAGAGAGCCAGCAAGACTTGCCATAAAGTTGGTAACAGAAATCCTTACTTGTGCGTCTTTTCTACTGTGCTATTGCTTGCCTATTTTTCCTAGTTAGACACTTCCCTTTGGCTGTGTCCGATGTCTGCTTCCCCCACATATGATGTGGTCTGCTTTATACCCATGGTGTCTAAGCACTGTGGCTCCAAGACCACTTTCTAAATACAGTTTCTGCTGTCTCTTGATAAGGGCTATGGTAATTAATTACTACGATCTGGAGTACATCATTCATTTATGAGCTGCTGATTATTTCTTCTCCTTTCACGGTATACTAGTGAGCAACCTTTTGGTTGATCCATCCGGCCGTCACTAGTTTCCTACCATGCTGACTTCTACTCAGTGAATCGTTTGGTGTTCTTTAAGTTCACCATTACTGTTCCCCAAGCTTTATATTGCACCCCATGGGTACAACAGGACACTCTAAAGTAGGCATGGCTATCAGATGTGATTGCCTAACTACTTTCTCTGGGCTTTCATACTCCATGGTAGGGTAATATGATCTAAGCTAGAGCAGTTGTCTCTCATTAGGGGCACAAAACCTGAATGCTCTCTGGTAAAGTTATCTCATTATCTTTTTTCCTCTTTTCTTTGGATGGTATATTGATAATTATTCCTCCTTTGTGCCTTCTGCCTCTTGCAGATCATAACTTTTAAAGGTGCAGAAACTCCAAGTCTCTTTCAATGCTTGGAACATCTGGTAATGGTCACAACAAATTTACTGAGAATTGGGGAAAGCTAAACTACTGCTTGTGAATGTATAGGATATACCGGAATGCAGATGCTGCAATGCAACGTTGTCAAGGGATATCTAGGTGCATGTTTCTGGTGTCTGATGCAGCTTTCAAACACTTCTTGCCTGGTAGAATTCGGTTTGTGATTGTACGGAAACGAGTTACATTTCTACATTGACTAGAACTGTATTATTTTTCACATTATCTTTCACTTGGGAAGTACGTATTGGGCAGTTGTTTAACATGAGAAGAAGGGCGATTGGGACTGTCTCCATAATCATTCATAAGATCTGACCTGGTTGTTGGAGTACTCAGTCCTTTTCGGCTTGTCCTATCTCCTCAAAGGGTAAACCATGAAATATAATTACAAAGGTTGTAGACTGCCTGTACCTAAACCACATTAAGGGGCACAAAGGTACTTCGTTTGAAAAAGAGTGGGGACAGGGCAGAGACATGAAAATACCTAGGGTGCAGAAAGAGTACGTGTGTTGATCTTTTTCGAGGGGAGTGTTGTGGTTGTGAATTAAATGGTCCTTGGACAAGATTCATCAGGGAGGAGGAGGCGAGAGGGGTGATTCTTGTCATGGCCTGTATTTCTCGTGGCTGTCGGACAACCGGTTACAAAACTACATTTCCCACAGCGCCCCGTTTCGCGAGCTCGCGGCTTGGGAAACCGCGCGTTTGCTGATTGGGCAGCTATTTAAGCCCCGCCCAGTCTAGGAAGCGGGGCTTGACAATCCTAATTCGTTCCAGCACGCCAGGCGGACGGTGCTTCCCCGCCAGAGGTCGGACGTGAAAGCTACGTTCCAGATTCACCCTGAGATCAAGCTGCTTCCAGAGAATTCGTTCAGTCCAGGATAGCGCCGGGCGGAAGGTGTTTCCCCGCCGGAGGTCGGGCGCTTGCTTCACACTTGACGACATCTCGATAGGAACAGGTAGGGCTCCTCGGGAGCACGAGACCCTTGGTTCCTCTCCGACAAACTTCCCTTAGGAGAACAGAGCGTGTTCGCTTTGTTACTAGGTACTTAGGCCCTTATACGCGTGCTTGAAAACGCGTAGTACAGCTTTCCAAACCCTCCGGCAGTAAGAGCTGCACATTTCACGCTGTGCCGATAACAGCGTTGACTCGTTTTGAGGAAACTCGGAATCGTAGATGCACGCTGTGAATTGAACAGCGTCCCGGCTAGGAAAGACTTCAGTGGAGGACGACACGACTGGACCCGCACCCGTACCGGTCACTCCTATCACTTAACTATTTCACTTCCTTGAGTACATTGGTGTCCAAGGAACTACAACATCCTTTCCCCCACTCCTTGAGGTAAGCTGCGTGGGGAACTGATTGGGGTCCTCCCGAAAGAGGGTAGTAGGCATTGCAGGCCGGGGGACGTATACTGTCTCTGATGCCTGCCTGTGCTCCCTTCTAGTTGGTGCGACCTTCCCCGATGCCCCGGCACATCAGTGGCTCGTCGAAAGATTCCATCGCACTGTCTTCAAGACCAGTTTCTTCACTCCCTTCTCTCCCGGTGGGGCGCCAGTTCCCAGAGTAGTTGTTTTCTCTCTGGGGGAAGCCGCGCTATCGGGAAGAAGGACCTTTTCTTCGAACATCGTCCCTGCTGTCTTCTAGTCAGGTTAGTGGTTTTTCAGGTAAGCTGCTAACACAGCCTCGACAGATTGTCAAGCCCAAGTAGCTTAGATAGCCCGGGCGATGGATACTAATATAGTCCTACATTCCTTACTGGAGACCCTCGCAACCCTCCAGCAAGAGGTACATACTTCCCGCCTAGAAAGCCAAGAACTAAAAAAGGAACTGGGAACGTTGCGCAGGGAAGTGGCAGGCATTTCCCGACAGGAGAAAGGGAAAAGGTCGTATATCAAGGATTGGACTCTTTCCCCCCCCCCCCCCCCAAACCACCACGTCACCAGCATTAGGGGGTGGGGCACAGGGTCCTGGACCCTTTACAATGCCGACCGCACCTGCCACCCATGATGGCACAGCTCCCACAGTGCATGTCGTACAGACTCGAAGCATTCCCCTTGCTCCTCCTGAGCGATTCTTCGGGGATCCGAAAAGATTTGAAATCTTTTTAAACCAGAGTAGACTTCACTTCTTATGCAAACCAGCACTATTCCAGGACGAGGAGGCGAAAACCTCCTTTATGATGTCGTACGTGGGAGGAAGTGCCGCCAGTTGGACCATTCCATTAATGGAACGCAACGATCCAGTGCTCCATAATTTCCAGGACTTTTGCAAGGAAATGAGGAAATTATTTGACCGCAAATCACACATGATGACACTTGATAAAGAACTCCTCACCCTGCGACAGGGATCACAGGATTTGCTCACCTATATCACCACATTTAATCGCCTCGTGGTAGAAACCGATTGGCCCCCAGAGAAAAGGACGACGTTATTCTTTCAAGGCTTAAGGGGCGAATTAAAAGATGTCCTGTCCCAGGTTGTCCAGCTGCCGAATACCTGTGAGGAACTGATCGAGCTGACGGTACAGTTAGACCATCGTGTACAAGAACGAAAAGGAGAAAAAGGAAGAACCGAGATTCGTTTTCCGCCGTTGCGTACCAAGGCCTCCACGGACCTACCCCCAAAAGCAAACGAAGGGACAGAACCGATGCAAATAGGGGGGCTTCGAGGGCCCTTAACCTTAGAAGAGAAGGAGAAACGCCGGCAACAAAAGCTCTGCTTATATTGCGGAAAGAGCGGGCATTTTATCCGCGAGTGCCGGGCACGAGCCAACGAATCTGAAAGGCCAAACCCTTCTCCTAAACAAGCAGCGGCTCTTCTTCCACCGACGGAAAACTGGAAGACCCAAGACTGAAGGAGACCCAGGGGTGTGGAATTTATTAAAATATCTACTTGTCCATCGGGCAGGTTGCTTCATAAATCTACTTGTCCTGTAACAAAATCCACTTGTCCCTTTGGTGCCATGTTGTGCAGCGACAGATAACGGCAGCAATTCATTATATAGGAGCTCTTATATAGCCTCTCTGATTATGCCAGGGCTCATACCATAGTAGTGTTTGAATACTAGCAATCCCTTTATGTTGCTACGTTTACGCAGATCTACATACTGGGACTGAAGGTAGTGGTAAACAATAATTCCAGGGTTGGGTGTTTTAAAGGTTTTCAACAACTCTTCTCTAATCTTTTCCAATACTGAGAAATGTTGTAAATTTACTCCTGACAATGGCAGAAGTAAACCTTCTTCCAGAGTTGGGAAAAAAGTGGTTGAAGGGAAAATAAACTTGCAAACCCTCAGGTTTTCGCATGAGCAAATCTACACATGCATATATGCTCATGCTAAAATGCAGTTCACAAATATTTTCTAGAAGTACTATCTCTTGCCCTACTGCTGTAAATTCTTGTGAATTCACGAAAGCCATATTGCTGCCCTTAATGCAAGGACATATACACCAAGGGTGCACTTTTGAGACTTTCTTTAATAATTGGGCCCCTAATTTGGTCTTGCGTTAACCATGACCTTTTGTGTTTATTAAAATTCTCTCTCTCTCTCTGTATCGGCTGGCTTCACGGTGAGTGACAGCATTCTGCTCTTTCACAAGGACCATATCGGCACACAAATTAGTTTTGTTCAGTGCCAGTAACTAATGTGGCAGTGTGTGCTTTTTTGAGACCAAAATCAATTTTTGCTTTAGCCAATGTTTGTTATAATGGTGAGGGTCCGGCAGCTCTCACATCAATAAGGTTTTACAAAAACCATGCAAAAACAAGTCACGCATTGCCAAAACTAAAAAGCTGACCACCATTTCAGCCCTATTGGCTTTGCCAGTGCTTGTTTTTTTTTATGTTTCCCAAAATGTTTTTGAAACTGGTTACACTGATATTCTTTATATGAATATTTTGGGGAAATACTTGCATGCATCAACACGTTTTACTAAATGATGCTTCAAAGAAATGGTAGCTGAAATTTTACAGTAGTTTAGACAAAAAAAAAAAAAAGTTTCCTACTTTCTTTTTTTAGTAACATTTTATATTGAAAGCAAAAAATCACTAATCTTGCTTTCAAGCTTCTGCAAAAATTTACATCCAATCAGAGAGCATTCTGGGAGCATTATGCATAGGCTCACATTGCTAAACTTTGAAACCGTTAGTACACATTTTTATACTGGAACCACTGTCAGTAGTGCAGTCAGAACTTACATTTACTGAGAGCGCTCACCCTAATAATAAAGGCTTTCAATTAATGAACCATAAATACAAGTTTGAACCGCATTAACATATGCACACAAATATTAACTTAACTGCAGGCAGTGCCCTTCCCTGATCCTTAATGGGGATACTGCAAACTGGCAGCCAGAGGGTTTGTATTGCAAGGGGTTGGGCCTGCTTGTCCCAAGGACAAAATGCACATTAAAACTTGTTGCCCCTGACCCCAAACAATATGTCCTGGGTGTCGGGCTATAGGAATTCCACATCCCTGAGACCTCTCCCTTGGGTCCAGAGACAGAAAAGGTCTCGGCCTCTCTTGCTAACACTATCCAGCCGTCTGTAGCACATCTGAATGTATGTATCACCTTATGGACCGGACCCACCACCACCGTGGAAGTGGCAGCCTTCTTGGATTCTGGAGCCACAGGGAATTTCATCGACTAGACCTATGCCCAAGCCATAGGAGTACATACAATACGGAAGAAAGTCCCTGAGGTGGTAAAAGCGGTGGATGGGACACCCCTTACCTCAGGGCCGGTGCAATACCATTCCGTTCCCCTCCAGATGAGGGTGGGAAGGAATCACCATGAAAGCATACAGTTCGACCTTATTGATGCTCCCCACTTCCGCCTCATCTTGGGAATGCCATGGCTCACCCTGCATGACCCCGTTATCCGATGGTCGGAAAGGTCCGTATCCCTTACTTCGGAGTATTGCCAAGCACACTGTCTGACAGAACCGGACCTCACGGAGAGAGAGACCCTTCCTGTGGCGGGGTTGTTGGCGGAGGGATGTGAAGACACCTTCTGCTGCAGTACCACACTACCAGAAGAATACCAAGAGTATAGCCATGTCTTTGACAAAGAGAAAGCCACGCGACTGCCCCCCCATAGGTCGTACGATTGTCGTATTGACCTCCAAGCAGGAGCCAACATACCCTGTAGTAGGGTGTACGCCCTCACTGAGCCAGAAACGTGGTACCTGAAGAATTACCTAGACGAAAACCTTGCCTCCGGATTTATCAGGCACTCCTCATCCCCTGCTTCTTCCCCCCTTTTTTTTATATCCAAGAAGGACTGTGACGAATTGAGAACCTGTATCGATTATAGGGCAATCAACAGTATTACGATAAAAAATCGATATCCATTACCCCTCATACCTGTTCTCTTGGACCAATTAAAAGGAGCTCGTGTGTTTACGAAATTGGATCTTCGAGGAGCTTACCACCTGGTAAGGGTCCGCACAGGGGATGAGTGGAAGACCGCCTTCAGGACAAAATTTGGACTATACGAGTACCAGGTAATGCCGTTTGGGCTATGCAATGCCCCCGCAGCCTTCCAATACTTCATGGACGACGTACTGCGGGGGTTGTTAGACACCATCTGCATAGTCTATATCGATGACATTCTCATCTATTCTACAAACCTACAAGAACACGTGGAGCATGTCAAGGTAGTATTGGACAGACTCAGGCAACATTCATTGTACGCCAAACTGGAAAAGTGCCTTTTTCACGTGAACGAAATATCATTCCTCGGATATGTCATCAACGCCCAAGGATTTCAGATGGATGCGGGAAAGGTGGAGGCCATCGTTCTTTGGAAGGCTCCCAAGAATATCAAGGCAATTCAAAGCTTTCTTGGCTTCGCCAATTATTATAGGCGGTTCATTAAGAATTTCTCCAAGGTTATCCACCCCATCACACGCCTCCTCCGCAAAAACACCCCCTTCATATGGGATAAAGAAGCAGAACAAGCATTTCAAGAGCTGAAGAATCGATTCACTCAAGCTCCCATACTTCGACTCCCGGATCCCAGTCTACCGTACATTGTAGAGACCGATGCATCTCAATTTGCGTTGGGAGGTATCCTCTCCCAAAGACACCCAGAAACAGGACAAATAATCCGGTAGCATATTACTCCCAAAAACTTACACCTTGCGAAATAAACTATTCCATAACAGACAAGGAACTCCTCGCCATAAAAAGAGCCTGTGAAGAATGGCGACACTACCTCCAGGGAGCCAGACATACAGTTGAGATCTACACAGATCACAGAAACCTACTATTCCTAAAGTCAGCAAAGGCCCTCACGCCCAGACAACTCCGATGGTCCTTATTCTTCTCAGACTACGACTTTATGATTAGATACAAACCCGGAACACGAAATGGGAAAGCTGATGCACTGTCACGCATTCCCTTCCCAACAGAAAACAAGCCAGAAGGAACCCCGGAGGGACCACCTATTCTGCCGATGGAAGCATTTCATCCCAAAACTCTAGCAACAACCTTTTCGGACTCCTTTTTGGAGGACCTACGAGAGACACTCAAACAAATAGACCCGCAACAGTGGATTGACGACGATCCCGACATTCGTTCCTCAGAAAAGGAATTTCTCTATCACAACCGAAGGTTATACCTTCCAGACAAACCTCAGCAGCAACAAGCCATCTCTTGGGCGCATGACACAACCTTAGGAGGACACATGGGAGAACACAAGACCATCGCATCCTTAGAACGTTCCTTTTGGTGGCCCACGATGAAGAACGACACCAAGGAGTATATCCAAAATTGCTTTGTGTGTGCCCAGAGCAAAACCAGCCATGCACGACCTACGGGGCTACTTCGCCCCATTCCGATACCCGCACTCCCGTGGCACACAGTATCAATGGACTTCATTGTAGAAATGCCCCCATGTGACGGCTTTACTACCATCTTGGTGGTGGTGGATCATCTCACCAAAATGGGACACTTCATCCCCTTGAAGCGATTACCTACGTCAGCAGAACTAGCAGTGGCCTTCCTCCAACACGTAGTGAAGGCCCATGGACTACCCAGGGTTCTTATCACCGACAGAGGCTCCCAATTTACTTCTCGGTTTTGGAAATCGCTATGTACAACCATGGGAGTGGACGCAAGACTGTCAACCAGTTATCATCCCCAAACCGACGGGAAGACGGAACGTCTTAACCAAACACTTGAACAATATCTCCGCTGCTTTTCACTACAGAATACTATGGACTGGGTTCCTTTAATATGGCTAGCCGAGTTCTCTTATAATAATGCTGACCATGCCACTCTAGGTTGTTCCCCATTTTTCTGTTTATACGGGTTTCACCCGTACATGCTTCCATTTGAATGGCCCGCAGAATCCCAGCACCCCACGATACAAGAACACCACGACCACCTCCGAACAGTGCTTAAAGAAGCAAGAAAGCAGCTACAAAACACACAAACCACATATAAACACTACGCTGATAAAAAGAGAAGTCAGGAACCTAGCTATCAGGTAGGAGATAAGGTATGGTTGGCCACCAAATACTTGCGGCTAAAAGGGATGGGTAAACTGGGCCCTAAATACATCGGCCCATACTGCATAGAACGGTTAGTGAATCCAGTAGCCATGAAATTGTCTCTTCCCCAGGCCTGGAAAATCCACCCGGTGTTCCATGTGTCCCTACTAAAACCCTGTCCCCAGGATATGAGACTACCAGCGCTCCCTCCACCAGTAGAAATAGACGGACACGAGGAGTATGAAGTCAAAGAACTCCTGGATTCCCGAATAGTGAGGGGTAGGGTGCAATATCTGGTAGACTGGAAAGGATACGGGGTGGAGGACCGAACATGGGAACCCTTAGACAACCTAAATTGCCCTCGATTACTGAGGCACTTCCATGCCACTCATCCAGGAAAACCAGGACAACCACCGAGACGGCGGTCCTCCAGAGGGGGTACTGTCATGGCCTGTATTTCTCGCGGCTGTCGGACAACCGGTTACAAAACTACATTTCCCACAGCGCCCCGTTTCGCGAGCTCGCGGCTTGGGAAACCGCGCGTTTGCTGATTGGGCAGCTATTTAAGCCCCGCCCAGTCCAGGAAGCGGGGCTTGACAATCCTAATTCGTTCCAGCACGCCAGGCGGACGGTGCTTCCCCGCCGGAGGTCGGGCTTGAAAGCTACGTTCCAGATTCACCCTGAGATCAAGCTGCTTCCAGAGAATTCGTTCAGTCCAGGATAGCGCCGGGCGGAAGGTGTTTCCCCGCCGGAGGTCGGGCGCTTGCTTCACACTTGACGACATCTCGATAGGAACAGGTAGGGCTCCTCGGGAGCACGAGACCCTTGGTTCCTCTCCGACAAACTTCCCTTAGGAGAACAGAGCGTGTTCGCTTTGTTACTAGGTACTTAGGCCCTTATACGCGTGCTTGAAAACGCGTAGTACAGCTTTCCAAACCCTCCGGCAGTAAGAGCTGCACATTTCACGCTGTGCCGATAACAGCGTTGACTCGTTTTGAGGAAACTCGGAATCCTAGATGCACGCTGTGAATTGAACAGCGTCCCGGCTAGGAAAGACTTCAGTGGAGGACGACACGACTGGACCCGCACCCGTACCGGTCACTCCTATCACTTAACTATTTCACTTCCTTGAGTACATTGGTGTCCAAGGAACTACAACATCCTTTCCCCCACTCCTTGAGGTAAGCTGCGTGGGGAACTGATTGGGGTCCTCCCGAAAGAGGGTAGTAGGCATTGCAGGCCGGGGGACGTATACTGTCTCTGATGCCTGCCTGTGCTCCCTTCTAGTTGGTGCGACCTTCCCCGATGCCCCGGCACATCAGAGGCTCGTCGAAAGATTCCATCGCACTGTCTTCAAGACCAGTTTCTTCACTCCCTTCTCTCCCGGTGGGGCGCCAGTTCCCAGAGTAGTTGTTTTCTCTCTGGGGGAAGCCGCGCTATCGGGAAGAAGGACCTTTTCTTCGAACATCGTCCCTGCTGTCTTCTAGTCAGGTTAGTGGTTTTTCAGGTAAGCTGCTAACACAGCCTCGACAATTCTGAAGTCATGTGAATTTTATTTCACATGTTTTGGGATTACAATCGGTAACTACCATACCTGCCTGGGACTGGCACCTGGGAATAATCTAAATTGTTTAAGTGTATACCTCAACTTTGCCCAAGGTCTGCAGTCTCGGAGCTAGAAGGATCATTTTATGACTGGATTGGAGCGACGGTGGCAATTACGATGTGTTCACAGTGCATGCAGCAGCATTATAACGAGGAGTTGAGCCATTGCTGCTCCTCTGTAATAAGAATTAAACTTCTCTGCGACCCTTTTGGGTTATCCCAAATCAAGTCATCATATTGCCATGGCAGTGTGAAAGACGCGTGACAGTAGAATTACAACTGCAAGTGTTAATTAATGAGAGGTATAACTAGCTTTTCGGCTTTTTCTTCTAGACTATTTTCACTGGAAATGTATTCTAATGAGCAGACAATGGGACCGTACAGCAGTATGTTTATGTATTGCACTGCTGGAGAGGGTGCATGCTAGAAAATATCTGGCATAGATATCGTATCCTGAATATTGGTTTAAATGTTGCCCTTTGGGTAGATTTTCTGTTATTAATTCCAGAGTGGCAGTCTTTTCGTTAACAATATTCAGGCACACTATTTTTAGCTCGAGCCTTGGCAGCGCATGCGCTGCTCTACGAGGCATGCTGTATTGAGGTATGGCATAGAAGCTCCGCTAATTTCCCACCCATCTTTGCAATTGGCTCATGTTACTGCCCTTTTGAAATCGTTGCTTTTCATTCGTGAGTAGGCCTACTAGTCCCTCCTTGGTACCGCCTTGTCTGCATTTGTAACTTCCCCTAACGACTGGACTTTTTACTTGTGTTGTTACACGGTCTGCTTTATAAGTCGGTGAGCACAGTTTTCTTTAATGATCTTTCCTATTCCACCCACAACGTCGCAGCACGCCGCCACCTTTTATCTCATGTCATTTAATCATGTATTTTTTCATTTCCAGCGCAGCCCGCTTTTAACTATAGCGGCTGTGCTTATTTATTAATTTAATTCACAGCTCGATCACTTTCACTACAGCGGCCGTGCTTATTTATTTTTTAATTCACAGCGGGACCACTTTAACTTTAGCGGCTGCGCTACAAAACGTTCTTTCTTTTTATTATACTATGGGTAAAAGTGCCCCATAGCCACTTTAACTTCAGTGGTGGCCGCGCCCCTTTCTTTAGGTGCTGCTCACGGTAACCTGAATTCGGGGCACAGCATCTAAAGAAAGGGGCGTGGCCACCATTGAAGTGCATTGAAAATGCTTGTCTGACTTGACGCTAATGCAGTTGTCTTGCGGCACGCTGCTTCTGACAGCCAGAATAAAAAAATTGCAAACATTTGTGACGAGTTTTCAATTCTTTTAAGGACACGGAGACTCCGATTAAGCTTCTCATTTCTTTACTACTTAAACACAGCAGTCAATGAGAGAAAAAGTTTCCATAACACTACATTACCCATGAGTACCAATATGTCAAATGACCAACCATATAGTGTAGCCCTATATAAGATCCAACAAAGGTGTGTGTGCACCCTCATTCTTTGAGTAACCATCCAACAGTTAAGTCACTTCAACCAAGAAACTTGTTCACGTAGATCCAGCCTTCATGAGGAAACCACTCTGGGCCCAATGGGGCACAGCTCTCGATCTTGCGTTAGAACAAAGTGAAGTCCGGTAACTGCCCTGTGTAGGGGAGACGTATTACCACCGCCAACCGCAGTATGAGGGTGTTGCAAAGCTCTGGTTCATCACCCTTTACTTGTTATCTGCACCTGAAATTATAAAAAGGAAAGACCTTAACTCTGGTCTCAATACCTAAGTCACCAATCATGACAACGAGAAAAGGGAAGGGAGAAAACAAGAAAAATCCAATGCAATAAATCAACAACGCGAAGACATTTTTAACTTGGTTGGGATAATCATTGCCTGCATGTCCTTAATAGAATATAAAATTCTTGTCACGAATGTTTGCAAATTTGTAATTCTATGTCCGGACCGAAGGCTCTGATTATGCTTGTTCAAAGCTTAGCCACCACTACAGAAGCCTAATCAACAATAGGTTTGTAATAGAACGATTTAAAGGTGGTCTCTGTTGATCAATCAGCCACATTCATGATATCTGCAAGGGTGACCCCCAAAGTTAAAGACTTTGAGGCCATAGCCCCCCGAGCAGAATGGGCTTCAAACTTAAAACACATCAATGCCTGCTTCGCCCATGAGCCAACGCACCCATCTCAACAGGGTGGCTGGGGTAGCCATCTCAACAGGGTGGCTGGGGTAACGCAATCAAAAACTGACCCTTCATGTCTGAACGAAATTCGGCAGTACTCGCCTCGTGCACCACACACAGCTTAGGATTATTTGGAAAAGCTGGATATGATACCGAAGAGGTATTGCATTTGGTTATTTTCGTAATGGGAAAAGTAACCCCTTAAGGGTAATACCTACGTCCTGCTAAATTCAAAGCGCCGGCATCTGACACTGATTTACATGAAATCAGACACAGCAACATGGTCAATTTGGCAGATAGCCATTTCCTCGATAAATACTTACTGGAGGGCCATGACTCCAAAAATCTCAAAACAATGGACACGTCCCATAAAACAGAATACTTGGGGCAAGGAGGCCTGACCATACGGATGCCTCTAAGCAACTTGCACACCAAGGGAGTTTCTCCCACCGGTTTACCCTCCACCGGATCATGGCCTGCCGAGATGGCCGACCGGAAATTATTTACAGTCCTGTAAGCCATTCCAGACGAAGCGATGGAGGATACAAAATTGACAATCAACGAGAAATGCGCGTTAACGGGATTGACTTCCTGTTCACTGCACCAGCCACACCATCGTTTCCAAGCCGATGATTATCGCTTGTGGGTATTAGCTGACCAGGCCTCACTGATAAATCTGTTAGCGTCCTTCGAAAGGCCAGGGACATTCCATCTGTCCCGGAAACCCACCAAGCTACCAGAGAGAGTTGCTCTGACACTCTCATTGGATGTAGAGACTCCAGAGAGTCCAGCAACAGGCTCCACCGATGTGGATGGAGGATCGGGGATGCACACGACCTTTCCAAAAGTACTGGGAACCATCCCTGCGCCCTCCAAAGTGGGATAATCAAAATTAACTCCGCCCATTGCCGACGGGTCTGCACCAACAGTCTGAATCATCATAAATGGGGGAAACGCATAAGTCATTGGCCAGATCTGGAGAAAAGCGTCCGTGGCAATCTCCTCCGGATCCGGACGTCCGCTGAAGAAGGCTGAGATTTGCCTGTTGAGCTGTGAAGCAAACTGGTCCGGATGGCGGATACAACAGTCTGTCTTCCGTGGGGAAAGACTGCGAATCGCAAAAGAGCTCGCTGGGAGCTCCAGACAGTTGATATGAAATGAGTTCTTCCTGGGACCAACGGGCTCCTGTCCACAACGGGCTCCCCAATCCCAACGGTTGGCATCAGACTAGATCACTACTTCCGGAGTGGAACCGAAGATGGCTCTGCCGTTCCAAGCCTCCATGTGGTCTAGCCACCACAACATCTCCAACCTCACCTCCTCTGAGAGGGGAATCTGTTCTGCATAACCAAAGCCTTTCTGGAGATGTTGAATTTGTAGCCTCTGAAGTGACCCATAGTGAAGGGGACCAGGGAAAATTGCTTGTTTCGTAGAGTCCAGCAGACCAACCACCCGGGCTACTGATCTCAATGATACAATCTGCTTGTTCAGAATCAATCTCAACTCTCTCTTGATTGATCTGACCTTCTGGGCTGGGAGGAGTAGCTGGCACAGACAGGAATCGATCTGAAAACCTAGAAACTCTATCAACTGTGTCGGAGTTAGGATCTATTTCTGAGAGTTTCCAATGAAACCCAGGTTCTGCAGGAGACTGATCGTCCAGTCGAGGTGGCTTATTAGTAATTGCGGGCAGCGGGCCATGATTATGATGTCTTCTAGGTACATAATTAGATGTACTCTCTGAGCCCTCAAGGATTCTACCACTGGACGAAGAAGTTTTGTGAAGCACCTTGGTGCCGATGAAAGACCGAAGGGGAGAACCTTGTATTCATAGAAAATCCCTTGCCAGTGAAACAGCAGAAAACGCCAATGTGGCACGAAGATGGGACGGACAGATACGCGTCCTTCAGATCCAAATGGACCATCCAATCCCCTTCTTGGAGAAGGTCGCAAAGACGTTGGATGCCCTCTATCTTGAAATGTCGATAGACTACCCATTCATTGAAGTCCTTGAGGTTTGAGACCAGTCTGCATCCGCCCCCTTTCTTCTCGACTAAGAAGATACTGCTTGTAAACCCCGTGGGGTGAGGATCCATGGTGACTATGGCCGCTTTCTTCAAAAGAGATAGTATCTCGGCAGAGATAAAATCCTACTCTTTGGAAAAATACATCTATGTGGGAGAGAAAACATGACTTGGGGAACTGTATAGTTCTAACTTGTATCCCTTTACTGTCTCTAGTACCCAAGCATCTTGTGAAATTGTTGCCATACCTGCAGAAAGGACTGAATCCTGCCCCCCAACACTACTTCTGAACATAGGATCAGTCTCACCTGTGGTTCCAGCATCCTGATTACTGCCCTCGTTTCCTCCATATCTGCCTTTCCTGAAGCGATTTTTGGAGTGTTGGGTTGGGTAAAAGGACGAGTTGGTGTAATTGGGGCCCTGTTAGCCCCCGCGTTGCTGTTGGTATTGATTGCACCCCCGGCCGAACGACCGCCCTCTATTTCGTCCGGCCCTGCCGAAAACCGGTCGGAAGGTACATCTTGGGGACCCCTGCGCTTTATCAAGACTGCTAAAAGTAGCAACAAACTTGGTGAGCTCTTTAAGGAAAGGTTCTCCAAATAATAGGCCTTGAGCTAAGGGACCAGATTCTGACAAAGAAAGCTCTGACAGTTTAGAATCCAGCTTTAAAAAAATGGAGAGCGCACAATTTGTGTTTCCGAGCTGGCATATAGCCCGTTGGGCCCATCCTATTGGCTCCTCTGGGTCAATAGCCAAGGCACATTCTTTCGCCTTAAAGCCCAGTTCCATTATCTTTGTTAGAGGACCTGCCATGTCTAAAAATGTATCTTGGCACAACCACTATGCCCTTGTTAGGGTCTTTAGCATATTTCTTCAAATAGGTCACCAGAGTGTGGTCCACTTCCGGGGTGTCTGCCACCTTACCTGGCAGGTCAGGCCTCGGGTACTCTGAACGCAGCCTCGCTCTCACATCCTTGCTAAAAGCCTAATTAAGGTGGGATTGAACGGAATCTGTCACCTCTTCAGGTGGTAACCAGGCAGTGGAGTTAGGGTGTATAATCTTTGCCTATTCAAACGTGAGCAACTTGGTTTGAGAAGGGGGTCTACATGACACTCCTATTTTGAGCGTTTAGACGGTCTAGGGGCTTCCCTGGTCCGATATATAGCAAGATGAGGAATCCCCATCTTCATCGTGGAGGGATTCTGTGGATGCCGTTTTAAGAGGGGGAGGGGGTGTTATAGTCGTGGTCATTGGACATGGTCTTGGCCAGCATGCCAAAGTCCTCAGGGTGGTGATTTTGTGACCTTTCCCACCAGGTCTGGGTTGCATGCTAGGGGTGGAAAGCCAGCTTTGCTTTTGGGCGTAGCCACAAAGGTGACGTTTCAAAGGGTCTATGGCTCTCACCAGGTCTTGATTAACGGAGTGTTGCGTCAAAATATTCTTCTTCATAATAATAATCTGCCATGGTGCCAAAAACTGCAAAGCATCTGAATAATCCTACACCAATGAGGGCCAAGGACCCAACTGTAAACGGTTAAAAAAAGAAAAAATAACACTGAAGTAAAATATATAGGGGTAGTGGAACAACCCCACGCAAGCCAAATATTGATATGGGGTGGAGGCAGGGCTTGCTAGCAACCACTCTAGGCAGAGCCTATGAATATTGTACAGCCCAGCTAAGGATTATAAATGCCGGGCGTCTCTGGGAGCTCTCACGAAGTTGAAGGATTACAGAGCAGAAGAAGCACTCCTCCCGCGTCCGTTCAAGCCTTTTTCGATATGAAAGGCACCGAAAATGGCCGCTGCGCATGTGCGGGGCACCTTCGTGAGGAAAAAAAAGAAAAAGGTCTGCTTGTCTAATAGAAGCGCATCCTCACTCCCTTCTCCCTCTCCAACAGGAAGGACATAGGCGAAAGTTGCCTGTCTGGAGGCAGAGCGCTAGCAAACCGAACACTGCGTGATCAAAGCTGCCGCACCATACAGTAACGCACGCTGCTCAAGTTACGTCAAAGCATCAGCACTCTGACAGCATCTACGTTACAGTCGCGTAAAAGTACCAGCAAAAAGCAGTCCTACAACTGAATAACCTGACCTCAATAAGGCAATAACAGCATAAATCACTGAGAATAATTATCAATGAGCCAACACTTAAGGAGTATAGTGAAAGTAGCACTTAACTGGCTGAGGAGCAGCAAAGAAAGAGGACACTGTCGCCTTTGTTGGAGCTTATATAGGGCTACGCTCTATGGTTGGTCATGTGACATATTGGTACTCCTGGGTAATGTTGTGTTATGGAAACTTTTTCTCTCATTGGCTGCTGTGTTTAAGTAGTAAAGAAATAAGGATAATTGGAGCCTACGGTCCTGATGTAGTATTGTTTGCCTTTCTTGTAGATTGGACACGCAGAGCTAGTCGCTCCCTCCTTCTTTTCTCATGTGATCGTTTCTCTTGAACCTTTTTCAAGTATCTAAAAAAAAGGCAGCTAGTTCTTGGTGCTTGATGTGCGTGCTTTGCTTCCATGGTCTCTTGTGAATGTCAGTAGATAATTCACTAAACGGCCGCCCATGTTTTACTGCCTCGTGACAGCAAGCGACTTCGGAACAGATGCAGCTCATGTGAAAACAGCAAGCCAGTGCAGCTCCAAGCGACAAAAAAAGGATTTGCGAATCCGCAGAACTCCCAAGGTGGATTAATTAATGTCTATGTCGAATTGATTAGATGTTAAGCTTGCTGAGTGTTTCCTGGGACTGGAAGGTGCTAGTCTCAGGCAGCAGAGGTCACGTGCCCCAGAGACTGACTACCGTGCAAGTCATGACAAGCTGTGCCGTCGCCTTCGAGTGGGGCATGATCTTTCTTGCTCTTAGTAAAGCTGGCTGAAAACATCTGGGAAGAGCTGCCCTTTGACCCCACAGGAGTGTGAAATCTATACCTTCAGTTTGTTCATTTCTCTGATGGAATGTGTGTAGGCCTTTGGCTACACAGCATAAAGTCTCTATCTGTGCACTTGGAGTGTTTTCAGACTGATCTTACAACTGAATAAGGAAAACATCAGGTGACTGCCCTGAAACCATGTTGATTACCTGTCACCACATTTTTCTTGTGCAGAATACTCGCGGGGCTTTCTAGATGTGGCCCTCTCCTCCAGTGCAGACCGAGCACTTCACGTGGCTTACTTGGTGCTCTAGTATATAGTTGTCCTGCAGTTGCCGAGGTTAACATTCTGCAGCCCTGTTGGCCATTGTTGTCAGGTTCTTTTTCAAGCTTCCCTTCCATATTGTGCTAAAAATATGACACCTCATGTTGTGATTTATACTTTTGTTGCATTCTCTATGTGGTGTACTTGAGTCATATTGTGGTAATGGTAAAATAAGTCCCTGTAGCTGAGGTGTAGATCAATGAAGGTTTATTGTAGATCTTAAGGTGAGCCTGTAGATTATAATGCGAGCCCCACCAGGAACAGCTCCCTTGCTGCTCAGCCCATACTCCCAACTGACACTCATCCACCAGGCATCCCCAACGTTCCATTGCCTCACATGCACCAGAATTCCAAAGCACATCCACTCTGGCTGAGCAGCAAGGCAGAGGATAAGGAAAGATGCATGGCACTGAGAACCAGATACCACACATATCTATACCGTCTTAGGGAGTGGCATTAAGTGCAATCCACTGGACACATTTGTTGTTGTTTTTTAAAAAGAAGATTCCTTATTAAAAAAAAAAAAGCTTTATTCTTCAATGAGAAATGACCTCTTCTCAGTGTCTGGGATTGCTCCATCATTGTTATATTATTGTTAAGCTCACAATCACTTGGAAGCCCTTGCTGGAAAAAACTTGCTTTTGTTGTAAATATCCGGCAAACCCCGAATATTTCCCAATAGTATTCATTACTTCAATTCCTGGTATTCCTCATCAGTCTTGGATACTTACCCTTCCGACACAGTCCTTTCGACTACAAGCCTGTAAAACACTTCGTATTTCATGAAGTGTGGCACAGGAAGTTCTTCTTGGCACTGAAGAAGGGGAGTAGATTGGAGCCTGGGTGCAAATATTTGATTTAAAATGTAGTTCAGGTTAGGATAATTAAATCCTGTTGGTTTAACAAAGCAAACCTCACGAGGAAGGCTGACGAGGAGGTATTAATGTTTTTGTTCTGTTCTACACAGCTCATCATAGTTGCTTGATACTGGGCTTCTTCCAGGTCTGCAAAACTCTGGCCCTACTAATCCATTTCTCCAACCCTAACGTGACTAGGAGGTATGGAGATGGTACTACATAACTAACGGAGGAAAAGCCGAAGGCAACCCTTCTGAAAATGAATCCTAACACACTTTTCTTTACGATGGTTAACAACGCGTCCGGTGTGACTCTAGAATCAGTTTGACAATAACTAATATGTTAAAGGTAACATAATATGGATACAATTTTATCATATTTATTAAAATACACGTAGCCCTATAAATTGAATCATCCTGGCAAAACGTGCTCTGAAATATTATGGAGGCGCAACCTGCGTGTCTGTCTCTTTCTCCTGGATATGGTTGTCTGTGTAGTCTCTTGAACACCCTCTCTGCTTTGCCTCCTAGAGCTCCCACACCAGGGTGCATGTATTTGACTTGGCAGGCCACCTTAAATGGGTAGAAATCACAAGGGTGTGATGTGTACAATTACAACTAGATGGACGGCATTTGCCTCTTACTGAAGGCTGTCTCGTGTTGCTAGAAACATGCACAGCTATTACAAGACTTAAAACACCGTTTATAGTAATGTAAGTAACATTTTTAAAATGATTGCTGGTTCAATTTCAAGAAACACATGCTTAGAGCGTTCTCATGCAAGAGCCATGCCTATATTAACCAGCATTTGCAATGCAGTAGGGCTCGCATTTGTGAGAGTTTGAGCTATTGGCATTGTAAATGAAAATGCCTTTTATGTATGTGAGCCGCATCGCAGTTGTAAACAGCGGGACCAGGACTACGTTGCCCAGGGGGCTTGGCGGCAAACACCTGCAGCGGATAACCTACTCGCCAGATAAAAGTCCACCCTCACCTCCGCAGCGCAGATGCGCGCGGACGCGCGCCGGGCGAAGCCCGGGCCAAGAGCGGGCCCGTTAGAGGATGCTAAAGGACGGGACGAGACACCCTCCCCCTTAACCATCAGATAAGGTTAGTTCTATTTCACCTGCTTCTTGGTGCCCAAAATATAAACATATATATTACTGGTATCATACAATTGTGCTCCCAAGGACGCGACTCAGTCATAACCCCCGTTAGCACAATGACCTCTGTTACTGACAGGGGTCGAAAATCCATAGTTGGAACATTAGATCATTTTCTGGTGAGAGTTTCGTCTATCATGGAAAAGGAAATCGACCAAACAGAGAAACTCCTATCTTTGGGATCCTTGGTAGATAAACGTTCCTCTCTGGGCCATTTGGCCTATATACACTCCCCGGTGCACAATAAAACACCGAGAATGGATTACGATGCATACTCTGTGGTATGCGAGCTAGAAAACAGCTCTCCCCCTCATGAAGGGTCTTCCCATTGCCTTCCTGAATCTGAAGGAGCCAATCTTAATACTAGACCTAGAGTGGGACAAACAAACCCCATTCAAACTGATGTCGTGACCCAGAGTGTTAAGACACGTTCCGCCACGAATTCCAAGGGAAAAATATTACCCCCAAATAATAAGGGGAATACGAAGAACCAGAGACCTAAAAGGAAACGCGGGCAATCGGCAATCGGAGGGCAAAACGCGAAGGCAAGGCGAACTCTCTCCAAAGATACCTCTGAGACGATACCTGCCCCCTCTGGAAAAGCCACCCCTGGCCCTGAAGACGGAGTATCAACATTCCCCCCTTTGATTCCATTTAAAGAGTTGCAAGACCTAGGAGATGACTTTTGGGGAAAGATGGAATCAATTTACTATAAAACATGTCTTCCAATTTATGACAGACTGGATGCAATAGAAAATAGATTGGTTTGTTTGGAGTTGGCGCATGCATCAGCACAGACCCGTCAAAAAAATGCTAGTAATTGTCTGGCGTCTGTTAAATCGTCTGCCATGTTGCCTGACAAAAGGATTACAACTGTCAATGTCGCTCCAACTTTTACTCCTACTGTAGCTAAACTCAATCTACCAACATCGGGGCAGGAATCTCGGGTTACTACTAAGAATACTGCATGTAACACACTGAGTGCAGGGAGGGTATTAGCAAATGGAAGTCCAGTAGCTATGCTATCAGGGAAGGAAGCACTTAGTACTCCAGCAGCAAGAAAATCCCCAAGTATACACCTACCAGCAGAGTCCACAGCCTATGTGGTGATACTGGCAGCGGTCAAACCTTTGGGCTCAGATAAAAGAGAGGATTATAGGGAACTGAAGAACAAGTGCGTATTTTGGCTTAACTTAAACCGCCCCTTACCCCAGCATGTTTCAGCAGAAATTCTTTTCGCCAGACGAGTTGATTGGGTAGGTCCAAAGAGGAAAACAATAGTAGGAGATTGTATAATAATCAATTTCAGGGATAAGAAGGCAGTGGAACATATCTGCAACTAGCAGAACTCCAATTCTTGTACCCCTATTCTTTCCTTGCCTTTGTCCTTTTTCTACTGTGGTCACCAACAGCTTACCCCAGAAGATCGTGGTCAAAGAGGTTTTGATATTTGGGCCAGGAATAACAGAGGACCTAATGTACAGTATGAGATACCTGGGTCTTCTGGGCTGGAAGACTGTGACTGACGGCCAAACCATCCTGGTAACAGGAATATAATAACCAAACCAACCAAAAATTTCTCTGAGAAAGGGGTAGACCCTCCGAACATAACTGAGGTCGATAGATCTGGTAATGAATTAAATCTGTCAGTCGGGCCAATAACAACTGACCTGTATCAGATAGGAGCGGAAAGCCGACTAATTACAGGGAAAGAGGTGGTGTCCCCGTTATACTTTCCAAGTGGCGTAGGAGGAGATATTGAGCATGGTATTAAAACCAATGTGGGCACTATTACTAAGGATAACTTGGCTTATTTAGAGAGGGATAGCTTCAGTCCTTTATTATGGAGTCTAGACATTAATAAGGGGAAAAATAGAGAGAATGGCTCACTGTCCATAATATCTTGGAACATCGCAGGTTTAGGCCCTAAAATTGCCTACCCCGAATGGATGCAAAAATAACAATTGATGGACAGAATGTAGAACAATGTCATACATTCACCCCAGTACAGAGATCTGGGCCTAAATCCATCGTTTTTTTGCTCACCATGCCGTTCCAGTTTGAACCCAGCCATATGCAAATCAGTCTTGACCCTGTGCCTCATGGGAACAGTCCAGACCGAACTGCCAAGCCAGGTCCTCCCTGGACTGGAAACAAGCATCCTAGGACCGGTTTCTGGCATTTCAGCCGTCTTCAGCCAGGCTTGCTTGATTTTCAGTGGCATGGAGAGCAAGGGACCCACGTCTGGGCATACCCTTTCCACTCGGGGTGACAAATGCAAAAATAACAATTGATGGACAGAATGTAGAACAATGTCATACATTCACCCCAGTACAGAGATCTGGGCCTAAATCCATCGTTTTTTTGCTCACCATGCCGTTCCAGTTTGAACCCAGCCATATGCAAATCAGTCTTGACCCTGTGCCTCATGGGAACAGTCCAGACCGAACTGCCAAGCCAGGTCCTCCCTGGACTGGAAACAAGCATCCTAGGACCGGTTTCTGGCATTTCAGCCGTCTTCAGCCAGGCTTGCTTGATTTTCAGTGGCATGGAGAGCAAGGGACCCACGTCTGGGCATACCCTTTCCACTCGGGGTGACAAATGCAAAAATAACAATTGATGGACAGAATGTAGAACAATGTCATACATTCACCCCAGTACAGAGATCTGGGCCTAAATCCATCGTTTTTTTGCTCACCATGCCGTTCCAGTTTGAACCCAGCCATATGCAAATCAGTCTTGACCCTGTGCCTCATGGGAACAGTCCAGACCGAACTGCCAAGCCAGGTCCTCCCTGGACTGGAAACAAGCATCCTAGGACCGGTTTCTGGCATTTCAGCCGTCTTCAGCCAGGCTTGCTTGATTTTCAGTGGCATGGAGAGCAAGGGACCCACGTCTGGGCATACCCTTTCCACTCGGGGTGACAAATGCAAAAATAACAATTGATGGACAGAATGTAGAACAATGTCATACATTCACCCCAGTACAGAGATCTGGGCCTAAATCCATCGTTTTTTTGCTCACCATGCCGTTCCAGTTTGAACCCAGCCATATGCAAATCAGTCTTGACCCTGTGCCTCATGGGAACAGTCCAGACCGAACTGCCAAGCCAGGTCCTCCCTGGACTGGAAACAAGCATCCTAGGACCGGTTTCTGGCATTTCAGCCGTCTTCAGCCAGGCTTGCTTGATTTTCAGTGGCATGGAGAGCAAGGGACCCACGTCTGGGCATACCCTTTCCACTCGGGGTGACAAATGCAAAAATAACAATTGATGGACAGAATGTAGAACAATGTCATACATTCACCCCAGTACAGAGATCTGGGCCTAAATCCATCGTTTTTTTGCTCACCATGCCGTTCCAGTTTGAACCCAGCCATATGCAAATCAGTCTTGACCCTGTGCCTCATGGGAACAGTCCAGACCGAACTGCCAAGCCAGGTCCTCCCTGGACTGGAAACAAGCATCCTAGGACCGGTTTCTGGCATTTCAGCCGTCTTCAGCCAGGCTTGCTTGATTTTCAGTGGCATGGAGAGCAAGGGACCCACGTCTGGGCATACCCTTTCCACTCGGGGTGACAAATGCAAAAATAACAATTGATGGACAGAATGTAGAACAATGTCATACATTCACCCCAGTACAGAGATCTGGGCCTAAATCCATCGTTTTTTTGCTCACCATGCCGTTCCAGTTTGAACCCAGCCATATGCAAATCAGTCTTGACCCTGTGCCTCATGGGAACAGTCCAGACCGAACTGCCAAGCCAGGTCCTCCCTGGACTGGAAACAAGCATCCTAGGACCGGTTTCTGGCATTTCAGCCGTCTTCAGCCAGGCTTGCTTGATTTTCAGTGGCATGGAGAGCAAGGGACCCACGTCTGGGCATACCCTTTCCACTCGGGGTGACAAATGCAAAAATAACAATTGATGGACAGAATGTAGAACAATGTCATACATTCACCCCAGTACAGAGATCTGGGCCTAAATCCATCGTTTTTTTGCTCACCATGCCGTTCCAGTTTGAACCCAGCCATATGCAAATCAGTCTTGACCCTGTGCCTCATGGGAACAGTCCAGACCGAACTGCCAAGCCAGGTCCTCCCTGGACTGGAAACAAGCATCCTAGGACCGGTTTGGCAGTTCGGGCTGGACTGTTCCCATGAGGCACAGGGTCAGACTGATTTGCATATGGCCATGTCTGAACTGGGGTGGCAGAGTGGGCTAAAGAACGGTGATGGATCAAACCCAGATCTGTTGACTGGGTGTGAGTGTTTGATTGGTTCCGATGCTCCGTCCATCACCACCCCCTTTTGTACCGCTTTGTTCGCCATAAGTTGGCAGGGTATGCTCAGACGTGAGTCCCTTGCTCACTTTGCCACTGGATTCAAGCAAGCCTGGCTGAAGACAGCTGAAATGCCAGAAACCGGTCCTAGGAAGCTTGTTTCCGGTCCAGGGAAGGCATGGCTTGGCAGTTCGGGCTGGACTGTTCCCATGAGGCACAGGGTCAGACTGATTTGCATATGGCCATGTCTGAACTGGGGTGGCAGAGTGGGCTAAAGAACGGTGATGGATCAAACCCAGATCTGTTGACTGGGTGTGAGTGTTTGATTGGTTCCGATGCTCCGTCCATCACCACCCCCTTTTGTACCGCTTTGTTCGCCATAAGTTGGCAGGGTATGCTCAGACGTGAGTCCCTTGCTCACTTTGCCACTGGATTCAAGCAAGCCTGGCTGAAGACAGCTGAAATGCCAGAAACCGGTCCTAGGAAGCTTGTTTCCGGTCCAGGGAAGGCATGGCTTGGCAGTTCGGGCTGGACTGTTCCCATGAGGCACAGGGTCAGACTGATTTGCATATGGCCATGTCTGAACTGGGGTGGCAGAGTGGGCTAAAGAACGGTGATGGATCAAACCCAGATCTGTTGACTGGGTGTGAGTGTTTGATTGGTTCCGATGCTCCGTCCATCACCACCCCCTTTTGTACCGCTTTGTTCGCCATAAGTTGGCAGGGTATGCTCAGACGTGAGTCCCTTGCTCACTTTGCCACTGGATTCAAGCAAGCCTGGCTGAAGACAGCTGAAATGCCAGAAACCGGTCCTAGGAAGCTTGTTTCCGGTCCAGGGAAGGCATGGCTTGGCAGTTCGGGCTGGACTGTTCCCATGAGGCACAGGGTCAGACTGATTTGCATATGGCCATGTCTGAACTGGGGTGGCAGAGTGGGCTAAAGAACGGTGATGGATCAAACCCAGATCTGTTGACTGGGTGTGAGTGTTTGATTGGTTCCGATGCTCCGTCCATCACCACCCCCTTTTGTACCGCTTTGTTCGCCATAAGTTGGCAGGGTATGCTCAGACGTGAGTCCCTTGCTCACTTTGCCACTGGATTCAAGCAAGCCTGGCTGAAGACAGCTGAAATGCCAGAAACCGGTCCTAGGAAGCTTGTTTCCGGTCCAGGGAAGGCATGGCTTGGCAGTTCGGGCTGGACTGTTCCCATGAGGCACAGGGTCAGACTGATTTGCATATGGCCATGTCTGAACTGGGGTGGCAGAGTGGGCTAAAGAACGGTGATGGATCAAACCCAGATCTGTTGACTGGGTGTGAGTGTTTGATTGGTTCCGATGCTCCGTCCATCACCACCCCCTTTTGTACTACCCCGAATGGATGGGCTTTATAACAAAATATGATATGTCTCTTTCAAGAGACTTGGTCAATAGATCCTGTGTTTTGTAATGGATTCCTCATCTTCTATGTCCCAGCATTAAAAAGTACAAGAGGCCGTCCGTCTGGCGGATTAACTATATGGCTAAGGCAGGATTTGGGGTGTCGAGTAAACCAAGGCCCAAGAACTAGTGAAGATAAATTATCAGTAAAGATTGCCTCTAAGTCTGGGATTAAGTTGGAAATCTTTAATGTATATGCACAAGGCCTACTGGGGGGCAAAAAGTCTCTAGTTGTAAAGGAACTGGAAGACACAATAGACGCTTTGCCCTTGAATACTCTACCCCTAGTAGCAGGTGATTTTAATACCTCCTTTGAGCCTTTGGGTCACGATATATCACAGTTTACAGCAGATGAAGACGCCAGCTGGGGAATTCCATCCCTCGAGATTGCTCCTGTACAAAGGTGGACAGAGGCAGCAATCCAGTGAAAAGGATTGTGCATAGGCAATCACCTGAGGGCAGCTAATGGCAGAAGTGTGTCAGATAAACTTGGAATGAATACCTTTGATAATGGCCGCAGGGCGAGTAGAATGGACTACCTGCTTGTTTACGTCAGGCTCTGGCCGCATTTTAGAGATATGAAGGTTGTCAACCGAACGGAGAGTGACCAACATCCACTTGCCTCATTATTTGATTTGTCCTTGCTTGGTAATTTACCATCCCAGAAAGGTAACCTTGAGCCCGAACAATCTGTGTCTAATAATATGCGCTATTTAAAATGGGACAGGATTGTAGAAGATCCAAAAACTATGACCGCAATTAACGAAGAAGTAACTGGTGCATTACAAGTACCTGGTATAGCTGTAGAGGGCCGGAGCTCTTGCCAGACTGTGGTGGAAGTTCACAATAGACTTTTTGAGGGTCTGCGTAAATATTTTGTTAAACCTATTTCAAAAAGAACCTTCAAGCACCACAACAAAGAGGGATGGTATAATCTCGATTGCAGGAACGCCCGGGTTGAACTCGGCAGTGTCCTTAAACTGAAAGACCCAATACTGGTAAGATCTGCCAGGTCATATTATAGGAAGACATTGAAGGAGGCAAAGGAAATGTGGGATAATGAAATGTGGAAGGGTCTCCTTGATGCTTGCAGGCGTAAGAATAGCAAGCAATTCTGGGATGTATAGAAATGGGATAGGGGTGGCATACCAGAACGTCCACAGAATAACGTGGCTCAGAATGCGTGGGTTGATTACTTCAAACCCCAGTATGCCGCACCCTGTGAAGAAATCCCTAGTGATACTTTTAGCCATGTCTACTACGATAAGGCAATATTTTCATTAACAGATGTAGGAAGGGCTTCAGATAAAGTGATTGGGGGTAAAGCACCTGGCATGGACGGAATTCCAGCGGACGTGTTTATTGGTGATAGACACCTTTGGTGTAGTTATATTATGCGTCTTGCTAATGCAATTGCCCAGGGAGCTGATATCCCCTCTTCGTGGAAGGGAGGAGAAATTGTCCCAGTATTTAAAAAGGGGGATAAGTCTATTGCGGGTAACTACAGGCCAATCAGTCTAATAGATTCGATACAGAAGATTATTGGCCGAATGATCCTACATGAGATCCTAACATGGATAGAAGATCGGGAAATTCTAAGCCTAATGCAGGCAGGATTCCGATCTCGGATAAGTACTATTGACCAAGTTTTCCGTTTTGTTATCCTGTATTGGAAGACGGTGGTCCTAGGAAAGGGTGCCTTATATGCGGTGTTTGTGGACCTAAAAGCGGCTTTCGACCTGGTCCCACGTAGAAAGCTCTGGCAGGTCCTGAGAGAAATGGGAATTGCACCTGAACTCCTCTCCGTGGTTGTCCGCTTGCATGAGGGAAATGTCGCTCGGGTGCGTTCCGGTTGGCAGGGGTGTGCGGCAGGGGTGCGTTTTGGCGCCGACCCTGTTCTCGCTCTTTGTCAACGGGGTGGCCGACTTCCTCTCGCAGACCCCCACCGACGCGCCGGTATTGGCAGGGTCACGTATCCCCTTCCTCATGTTTGCGGATCATACGCTGATTATTTCCAAGACCCCAAGCGGTCTACAAAAGGCTCTTGGGCGTTTTGAAGAGTTCTGCAAAGCGAGGGGCCTGGAAGTTAATACCGAAAAAACGAAGTTCATGTCATTTAATGCTCACAAATCTCATAAGGGAAGGATCTATATGAATAAGCTACCCTTGGAGGAGGTTTCCTCATTGACTGACATACTTGGGCATTACACTGCAGAAAGATATGCGCTGGGGCTGTCAATTAGATCGTGCCGCATTAATACACAAGCAAAAATCAGGTGTTCTTCTCTTTAGATTCAAAACCTCATTTACAAAACCAATCTCACCAGTATTAGAAGTCTATGGGACGATGGTTCTGAGTTCATGCTTATATGGGGCTGAGCTCTGGGGTTCTGGCAATCTGAACAGCCTGACGGTGCTTGAAAATGCGTTCTTACGCAAGATTACAAATCTCCCTTCTAGCACACCATTGCGACCTCTATTATTGGACCTTGGTAAAAAGCCACTCGAACATCTTGTAAAGCTTCGCCCAATACTTTATTGGCACCGGCTTTGGTGTACAGGTGAACTTGTCCATTACAGGAGTGGTTTTGTGGATTTAATAAAATCTGACTCCTTCCACAAAATACCTTGGCTGCGTGGGATTACATCTCTCCTGGGTAGCATAGGCCTGATTGAACTTTGGAATGACCCAGTAAATGCTGTTTTCCCATCTAAGGAAATGCTGAAAACAATGTATTGGGAATGGGTATATAAGGTAGAAACTACCCAAGGTCTTTCCACCCATCTATCATGTCGATTTCTCGATCTAAAAGTTCACCCATCCCTAGAGAGGTACTGGGACAAAATCGAAAAAACCCTTGATCGCAAATTGTATTTTCAGATACGGGTGGGTACTCTACCTGTTGCTGAATTTACCTCTAGATGGGGGGGGGGGGGCAACAAAATAAAAACGACAAGTGTTATAGATGCGTAGAAGAATGTGAATCCGTAGGACATCTATTATTTTTTTTTGTCCCATGTATGTAGTACCTCGAAAAATATGGATAAAACCCATCTGTAGACTTTTGGGCACTAGGAGATATGCTATAGCTCACAGTATTTTGTGCACAGATTCCGCTCCCCCAATTTGTATAGCCGTGGCTAAGTTTTTAGGGTGGGCTTGGGGCATAAGGTCAAAAGCCCTGAGGCATGTTGCAAATCCGCCCCCCCTAAAAACACCTGCATTCAGTAGAATACACTTGATGTAGTTAACATAGGTTGGTAATTAAAGTAGCACGACCATTAAACTGAGCCACGTTAACATAAGAGTAACATAAGAGTAAATGAATTGGTTTTTAGATTGGCTTAATAGTTTCTTTTTAAAATATCTTGTTTGACGGTTGCCTAGAGATTTAATTGCAATTTTAACTCTTTTAGATAATTTATTAACTGTTTTATGTAATGATTGTAATGTGCTTTTATGACTCAACTGTCGAATAAAGCTTGATTGATTGTATGTGTTTTGAAAACCTACAATAGGTGCATAAACGCGCACTTTGTACTTATAGTGGTTGCTTAGAAGAAGCAAGGCTGGCAGAAACTGCGCCTCTTTTACTGCCAGCCTTGCTTCTCGGAAGAAAAGAATAAAAGTACAAAGTGCGTGTTTACGCACCGCTTGCAGGTTTTTAAAACACATAAATAAAAGGCATTGTCATTTACAGCGCCAATAGCTCAAACTCTCGCAAATGCAAAACCTGTTGCATTGCAAATGCTTGTTGTCGTATGATATTTAGTCACAATCTTCTGCACCACACTGCTGGAGTTACTCCTAGGAAGCGAGACTCTGGATGCTATCACACATTCTGAAGCACCGATTTGGCCAGCGATATATTAAACATTTTGAGGTTTAATATTTAAACTTAACTATAAGCTCCATATTGGCTTTTTAGTTTCACAGTGCAGAGTCAAGTTAGTCTTCGTACCTGCAACTTGTCCCTTTCAGAAGAAAGAACTAGAAACCAATGATTTAAAGGGGATTGGGGAAGCAGGATTGTGTGATGATGTATCACCAGGAAAAACATTCCTCATACCTGTGTGACAAATATGTTACAAGTCCCCTGACGTGTCTGTGACTGCCTAAAGGAACAGTAAAATTCCTTGTTTATGTAGCCAATATGCATTATAAAGAGTAGGCTAATGAAACCGTCTCTGTTAGTAAAGTCGTCCTTTGCCATGGTAGCCCCCTGGCCTGAAAGAAATGTTGCGCCCTCGCTGCTGGCGAATAAAATGAGAGGGGGGGCGTTGTGTTTGTGCCCGCCTCCCGGCTGATTGCATTAGAGTAGTGACTGTCCTCTGGACACATCTCTGCACCACCCCCACTCACCTGAATTATGCACAGATTATCATCTCACGTTTGTGCCAAGTTGTTTGTTGGAGGGAAGTTCATACCTGCCAGCTCACACGGTGCCCTCATGTGACACATGATATCTGCTCCCATCACATGGTCACCCTCTGAGGAGCCTAGATCACATGGTGGCGTGGAAAACCAGGTTAAAACCACTCTAAAAAGTGGTTTTCTAGCTCGTTTTCCAAGGCTTTAAACTGCCAAAGTCCATTTAGGGTGTGAAAACACCCCAGGGCATCGTTACCAGCCTCAGCAAGCTTTGTTTCTTTGAGAGGAGGGGGCATGGGGCAGGGTGGAGTTCAAAAGCGACCACTGCGCCTCCGGCCTGGTTGCCCCCTCGCTGCTCCTCGATCCTGCTCCTGAGACCCTTGCTGCTCCAGTCTCCTTCGACGCCGAGAGCGGCGCCCCAGCCGCCGCAGGGCCGCCCGCCCAACCCGATCCAGTTTCCCGCCGCTTCCTGACCGCGGCCCCGCCCCCTCGCCAGTCCATTGGTGGACGCGACCCCGCCTCCCAGCTGACCCGCCCTCCCGACTCCCCTCTTATGTCGACCCCCCTCAGCGAACGCGCAGCGGGAGCACCGAATGAGCGCCGAAGGTGCGCCAAAGGTAAGCCCGTCCGCGCCTGGACCGCACCCAGCGCCAGAACCCCTGGCCCCCGCAGAGGCCAACCCCCCCACCGGACTTACGATGCCGCCACCCTCAACGCACTCAACACCGGCCGAACCCCCGGCTGCTACCGAGCCACTCCGAGACGCACCCACGGACCCTTCAGCTGCCGCACCTGCAAGTTCACCTGCATCCGGACCCGCCCCACACCAGCACCCGCCAAGCCGAACACCAGCAGCAACCACCTCAAGTGCATCCTGCTCAACACCCGCTCCGTCCACAGACACGCCGTTCAACTCTGGAACCTCCTCGACACCACAGCTCCTGACGTTGCCTTCCTCACGGAAACCTGGATGAACGACTCCTCAGCGCCCGACATCGCCATCGCCATCCCAGAGGGCTACAAGATCATCCGGAGAGACCGCGACAACCAGACTAGAGGAGGCATCGCCATCATCCACAGGGACACCATCCGTATCTCGACCAACGCCGACAACACCCTGACAACCGCCGAACAACTGTACTTCCAGATCCACACCGACCCCAAGACCACCCTCAGAGGCACCCTGATCTACCGACCCCCGGGACCACGCACTCAATTCAGCGAAGACATCGCCGACTTCATCAGCCCGCACGCCCTCCCCTCCGCTGACTACATCCTCCTCGGGGACATCAACTTCCACCTGGAGAACAACAACGACCGCAACACCACCACCCTGCTTGACAACCTCGCCACCCTCGGACTCAAGCAGCTGATGACCACCCCCACCCACCTCACCGGACACACACTCGACGCCGTCTTCTCGTCCAGCAAAGACCTCTCCTTCAGCCACGCCACTGGACTCCACTGGACGGACCACAGCTGCATCCACTTCACCTTCAAAAGAACCACAGTCCACCACCACCAGCAACAGGCTGCACGAAGAAGCTGGAACAAGATCACAGCCGAACAAATCGCCGCATCCCTGAGCCAGCATCCTCCCGCCAGCTCACCGAACCCCAGCCAAGCCGCCGACAACCTCACGAAATGGATCTCCACCTGCGCGGACGAGCTCGCCCCTCTGAGGACCCCGCCCAGCAGACCCGGAAGCAAGAAGGCCCCGTGGTTCACCGACGAACTCAAGAGCTCCAAGAAGAACTGCCGAGCCCTCGAAAGCCTGGAGAAGAGACCCAACGCCGGACAACATGACTACCCTCAAGCTCGCCACCCGAATGCACCATCAACTGATCCACGCCACCAAGAAAACAGCATTCAAGGACCGTCTGGACAACAACGCACACAACAGCAAGGAACTCTTCAACATCGTCAAAGAGCTCTCCAACCCCAACGCCGGAACCAACGACATCACCCCATCGCAAGACCTCTGCAACTCCCTCGCCTCCTACTTCCACAACAAGATCGCTGACATACACAACAGCTTCAGAACACAACCAACGCTCCCCACGACCAAACCAACACCCCCCACCACCACCCTCAACGCCTGGACACCGATCAACCTCGAAGACACCATCAGCACGATTAACTCCATCCACTCCGGATCCCCAACCGACCCCTGCCCTCACCACATCTTCAACAAGGCCGACGCTGTCATCGCACCCCACCTGCGGGACATCATCAACACCTCCCTCGACACCGCCACCTTCCCTGAGAGCTGGAAGCACGCCGAACTCAACGCTCTACTAAAGAAACCAACGGCGGACCCCACCGAACTCAAGAACTACCGCCCCATCTTGCTCCTCCCGTTTCCAGCCAAAGTCATCGAGAAGACCATCAACAAGCAACTGGCAGCCTTCCTCGAGACGACCGGTTCCCTCGACCCTACCCAGTCAGGCTTCCGGGCCAACCACAGCACCGAGACCGCCCTCATCGCTGCCACCGACGACATCCGAACCCTGCTGGACAACGGAGAAACAGCGGCCCTCATCCTCCTAGACCTCTCCGCGGCATTCGACACTGTCTGCCACCGCACCCTAGTGCAGCGCCTCAACAACGTCGGAATCCAGGAGAAGGCACTGGATTGGATCATCTCCTTCCTCACCGGAAGGACACAGAGTCCGCCTGCCCCCGTTCAGATCAGAAGCCACGGAAGTCATCTGCGGCGTCCCTCAGGGCTCCTCGCTCAGCCCCACCCTCTTCAATGTCTACATGAGCCCCCTCGCGGCCATCGCACGCCAACACAACCTGAACATCATCTCCTATGCCGATGACACCCAGCTGATCCTCTCCCTGACCAACGACCCCGCCACCGCCAGAGCCAACCTACACGAAGGGATGAAAAACGTGGCCGAGTGGATGACGACCAGCTGCCTGAAACTGAACACAGACAAGACGGAAGTCCTCATCCTGGGCTCCTCACCCTCCGCCTGGGACGACTCCTGGTGGCCCCCCGCCCTGGGCAATGCACCCAAACCGACAGACCACGCACGCAACCTGGGCTTCATCCTGGACTCCTCCCTCTCCATGACCAGACAAGTCAACGCCGTCTCCTCGTCCTGTTTCAACATCCTGCGCATGCTACGTAAGATCTTCCGGTGGATCCCCACCGAGACCAGGAAGACGGTCACCCAGGCCCTCGTCACCAGTCGATTGGACTACGGCAACGCCCACTACGCCGGTACCACCGCCAAGCTCCAGAAGAGACTCCAGCAGATCCAGAACGCCTCGGCGAGACTCATCCTCGACGTCCCCAGACGAACTCACATCTCCAGACACCTGAGAGACCTGCACTGGCTCCCGATCAACAAAAGAATCACCTTCCGGCTCCTCACCCACACACACAAAGCCCTACACAACCAAGGCCCGACCTACCTCAACAGCCGCCTCAACTTCTACGCTCCCAAACGCCACCTCCGCTCGACCAGTCACGCCCTCGCAGCCGTCCCCCGCATCCACAGAGCGACAACAGGAGGAAGATCCTTCTCCCACCTGGCCGCCAAGACTTGGAACGCCCTCCCTCCCGACCTACGCCTGACCCAAGACCACCTCTCCTTCAGGAAGAAGCTCAAGACCTGGTTGTTCGAGCAGTAGCGGACCCCCCCCCCCCCCCCCCTCCCCCCCTAGCGCCTTGAGACCCTCCGGGTGAGTAGTGCGCTTTATATATGCCTATGATTGATTGATTGATTGACTTATGTACTTATCGGCGCGAGGCCCCGCCCCTCCAAGGCCCCATCCCATCATTTTTGTTCAAGTTGGCAGGTATGGACGTTCATAGAGTGTGGTAGCAAGGGGTGAAAGGAGATGGGAGGGCAAGAAAGCAGGCTTATGAGATGTTAAAAACTGCGACTGGAGGCAGGTGACAGGTACTGTCTGTATGACCTTAACGCAGACCGCTCCTTACACCCCTCTGAAAATTGGCGCCCTGGGCCCAGCTCGCCCATGACAAAGGCATGTCTGCTAGCATCAACGATGACCCGAACATGTTTGAGCCCCGCCCAGCAAAGCCAATTCGGACTTCCATTTGTTTCTGAGATCATAAAATTGAGCACCATCAAATTGGGCATCTATATACCGTCTGTTCTTTACAGCCCTTTGTGAAATGTGCGTGTTTGTCGATTGCTCGGACTACTTCGCTTTAGTAGAGAATTATTTTCATTACTTAAAGACAACCGGGTTGCCAGGACAGAGTTCGAGTTTTTTTGTACATTCCCTTCCTTACTGGAGAGAAAGATGGATGAAATAAATACGTTACTGGGCCTGAAATAAAAGGAGGCACTGTTGTCTGAGTATTGCGGGAGGGTTGGGCGTATGGGGGTGTGCATAATTATGATGATGGATTATTTTACCGATTGTACACTGGGAGGCTTTTGTCCTCTGTACCACAGTTGCTGTTTTGAATTACATACTCAAAGGAGGTGATTGACAGGGAAATTAGATTAGCGGTTGCATGGTGGACTCAAATATGTGTATAATGGCACATATTGCTTTGTACTAAAGAATAATTGTGTTCCTCTCTTGTATTTTGCACCTCAGCGGGGATTTGTTTGGCTTCCCCAGGCTCTTAATTGCTGTGCAGTGACGTGTTTTGTATTGAAAGTGCATACAAATTATATCTAGCATTTGCAACATTCCACAATAGACACGATGGATTGCATTGGATTTTTTGCTTTCATGTCTGTGTTTTTTTTATTGTTGGAGTACTGCTTTTCAGCTGAGATTCGGGCAATGAACGTCTCTCATGGTTTGGCTATTTATAGATGCTACAAAGTGAACTTTTTAATGAATTTTTTTTTTTTTAAATTATTTTATTAACTGATGGAATATTTAAAATCATTACAGTAAAAACTAACACTTTGGGTGCATAGTGCAAACCCCAATGTCACTCATGTTTAATTTATGCTTAAAACCAATAATACAAAACGTTAAAATACTCGGACTTGATAGTTCTGGGAAGCTCAGTGAGACCCCCTTAGTGCCTCTCGGGGGCCACCCTGGTTGCTTCAACATCATTTGGCATGTCCGTTACAGGAACAAGGTTGCATTCCTGTGATTCCTTTAAGGCGATCCCAATCAGGTGCATACATTTCCCCATTCTTGCTGGATTCATTGTCGTTGATTTGGAAAAGCATATGGCCGAGGCCTCTCTGCAGGTCTTTGCACCTTTGGCTATACAAAACAGGCAGAGAAGGCGCCTGCGGTCATTGTTTAATTTGGGGCAACAGCACAGGAGATGCAACCAAGATTCCTTCCGAAAGGAGCATAGCCTGCAATCTATATTTTCCCCCTTGCGTGCCCATGCTGGATTGAAGTCCGTGATACGTAGCGGTATTAGTCTCATTAAAATTATTTTACTGCGGACTTGCAGTAACAGGGCCTCACTAAGATGGAGTTGGGCTTTCCCCGGCATGTATGATTATTCAATGGCTCGATGTTGGAACTTGAGCGGAGGGCTTTGCTGTCTTGAGCAAAAGATGTTTCTCAACCTTGCTTGTTTACTGCCATCTTCCAGGCCATTAGCGGGATTTCCAAGAGTCGCAGACTAGCTGCCTCTATCTTCAAAGTATTGATACCGAGGCCCAGTTTGACATTCCAAACTGTCCCTACCTCCTCAAAGGCGAATCTCGGTTGGTATCTTAAGGAGTCAGCTGGGGCCCTTAGGATCCTTGGGTATAACTTTATAAGGTCCCCCTGGCACGTCACTTCTGGCCTTTCAAGACCGAGCTCCAATCTCGGCCTTGATTTCCTGGCAGCCCGAGAAGCAAGCGGCACTTTTTTTATACGCTTTAGCTTGAGGCTGGTTCAAGAAGACATCTAGTGATCTTGGGAAGGCGAGGTGACCATAACTGATGGCTGGAAGCAGTTTTGCTTTTGAAGCCGTCAGTATTGGGGCCGCTATAGGGCTTAGCAGATGTTGGCTCAGCTTTTTTAGCGAGTGTATGACATTCCTGGCCTTGGAGTTCAGATGGTTTGAGTGAATATTTGCATTAGCCCGCTCTTAAAACCAAACCCCAAGATAGTTAAGCCACTGTGCCAATTTGTAAATCCCCATCTGCCATAGTGCTTGCCTTTTGAAGCAATGTCTAAGACAATTACCTTGGTTTTCCCGCGGTTGACCATCAGGGAGTTTGCCTTGTATCGATCCAACGCATGCAGGGCTCTTTGGAGGCCCACTTTAGTGTGGTCCATTATCGCTGTGTTGTCAGCATATAGTAGTACTAGCAGCCTCACACTTCCCAGCCTGTGAGCAACTAAGTTGGCACCTTTCAAAGCAGCCCCCAGATGGGCTGTGGACAAGTTGAAAAGGATGGGCGCCAACACACAGCCCTGTTTGAGCCCGTTGTTTGTGGCAATTTTGGGGGTCACTGTGTGGGAGCTTGTTTTAACCCGAACCCAGGTATCCACGTATAGTGATCTTATTGTGTTCAATAATTTGGATGGTATTCCCCAGTTGTCTAGTTTCCACCATAGCTTTGTGCGGTCCACTTAGTCAAAAGCTGTGCTGTAGTCAGTGAAACAGCAGAACAATGGTAGGCTTTTCTTCTTCGCTGCCTGAGCTGACAAGTGAGCTAGCGCTATGATGTTGTCCAAAGTTGACAACTGTGAACTGAAGCCGGATTGGTAGAAGGGGATGAGGCCTTTTTCTTGTACCCAGGACACCAGCTCCTTCAGAAGTAGTCTAGCATAGGCCTTTGCTTGAAGGTCGAAAGGAGCAATAAGCTTGTAATTTGATGCCTTCAGGCGATCGCCTTTTTTGAAGATGGGGACAAGTATAGAACCCCTCCAAGAATCTGGAGTCTTTGCTGTGGAAAAGACATTGATAAAGAGTGGCGTTAGGATTGCTGCCCAAAAGTCTGGCGCTATTTTGAATACAGGTGCTGGCAATCCATTTGGCCCTGGGGATCCATCATTCCTCATTTTCTTGAAGGTCGTGATCACCATGTTGGTGTTTGTTAAATCTGTTGACCCACAGTGCTCCTCTTCCCAAGTGGTCTGATCTATGGGAACATTTTCGCAGAGAACGCTCCGATCTTGGAGATTTGTACGGTTTGTCCGGCTCTGCCCCACTCCCCAACACCTCACTTTGGGGATGCCTTTGTCAGAGGAGGCGGGCGAGTATAGTTGTGTGACATGCTTTATCCATTCATGCTCTGCCACCCCATTTTCTCTTAGAACTCCTCGACTACTCAACTGATTATTGTGTCTCCACAGCCCAGAGTGATTCTTATCCTTCAGCAGGGAGAACACTTTGAGCCATTACTTCTCTATATGTTCCTTTTTATGCTCCTACTGTTTCTTTCTTAAGGCTGCCCTAAGTGCTGTAACCAACGGATCTACTGCTGGTCTGCACCCTCTCTTCCTTGCTTCTAGGACCTTGCGGAGTGCACGTTTGCCTTCGAGTATATCTTTTGGAGGACGTTTGCTTAGTGCTATTGATAGTTCCATGATATATGGGCATTGGTGTTGGGGGAGTTCCCAGGTTTAATTGGAGGTCTTCAATTATATTCTCCCAATCCTTTACTGAGGTTGCTTGGGGCGGTGAGGTGCCTTCCTTCTTCAAGTCCAGCCAGGCTTGAATCTTCTCTCCTATATATTCGGAGCATTTTATCCTCCGGAGGACTTTATACTTTTCTTCTCTTCTTGACTCCCCTATTGGATGACAGATGGTGGCTGTTGGTACTTCTACTTGAATCACAGCTCTCAGGGGCCCTCTGATCACCTTCGGCCCTATCCTCAACTTCAGTCATTTAGTATGGCTGCAATTGTCTTTCTAACTAAGATTTAGTCAATGGTCAAGATGTTCCGAAAAGTTGGTTTTGAGTGCCAAGCTGTCAGATATGCTTCCTTTAATACGTGAGTTGAACTTTTATGATTATTAACGAGATCGTAGAGGGGTTCTGCCCAGCCCTTACACCAGGGAGGGGGGGCTCACTTTGAGTCCCTTAGATTGAAGTCCCCTACCAAGATTGCCTGATGCAATTTTTATTTGGTTAGTAAATCCTCAAGAGTCAGTGTCGGCGTATCCATATGGTCTTTCGTAGTGGTCTGAGCTGGATTGATGTAGCAGTTTATTAGCAGGAGGCTGAGCGGATGTAAATGCAAGTTCAGGCCTCCAATTAGTAGGACTTGTATCCCTGGGTTGGTAGATTGAATCTCTATGACCACAAGTCTACAGGCATGTTACCACACTGAACTTTTTAATGTTCTAATACTAGACACATTAGCTGCTTTTATTACTTTTGTCTATTTATTTGTCTTTCCTCCTTTTATCCGTGACTTATGAACAGGACTTGTTCTAAAGACAGTACAGGCCCCATAACACTTACTGCGCACTCAGTTTGATTGTCCATATGCGGCCACCAATAGGATGCAGTCTTAATGTTCCTTATGTGGAAATACATGATCCATATATCGGTCTTTTGCTACACTCGTACTCCTAAAGAGCATCCAATAACTTTGATTATTTATTTCGTAATAATGATCCATCCCTAGGTTTCTGGATCATCCAGACATTTTCCATCTCTAAGCTTAGATCGCACTAGCACACACTGCTGTGCTGAGTCTGGCTTTGTAACTATACCACCATCCTCCTCTTCCTCTTAAGGCAGCCCTTCACTACTTGCCTCATTTCAACACACATTAAAGGATTGTAATTGTAAGTTATTTTTATATAGTGCCTGCAAGGCGTTGAAGCAGTTTGCGGTGAGTAGCACACTTCCGCGGAACCCATGGTTCGAGTTATATAGGTAATTAAATTAGTAACGTGATTTCTTTTTACTTGTAGATTAGTTGTGCAAAGTTTGTGTTCCTTGAGATCTCATGCATTTACTGTAGTGTTTTGAAAGGGATAGATGAATTGAAGTGGATTAGTAAAGGGAAGATGTGAAATTTTACTGGGAGCGATGGACATGCGCACTTGGTAGCTGGATGAACTGAGTTTATTTATTTTATTTGTTTATTTATTTAGAAACTTATAAAGTGCACAGCTACCCCTATCGGGGGTGTCCCGGCACTAAGACAGGCGGCAGATGCAAGTACCAGTAGGGGGCTATGGGCTGGAAAACAGCCAGGTCTTCAGAACACGTCGGGAAATAGTTTCAGACTCGGCCATACGCAGGGAGAGTGGCAGGCTGTTCCAAGTTTGAACTGCAATAACTGCAAAAGCTCTGCCACCCATTCTGGACCAGCGGAAACGGGAAGTCGCCAAAAGGCGAAGATGATTCGATCTAAGGGTACGATTAGACTGAGAGTGCTTGAGTCAAGCTCTAAGATAAGCTGGACCACAACCCTGAATCGCTCTTAATGCCAGGACAAGAGACTTGAACTGGATACGTTTGATTACTGGAAGCCAGTGAAGCTTCTTCAAGTGGGGTGTAATCGAATGACGATCTGGAATGTTGCAAATCAGCCTAGCGGCCGCATTTTGAACAATCTGCAAGCGTCTAATCAGATAAGCTGGTGCCCCCGCATAAAGGCTATTTGCATAGTCGAGATGTGAGGTCATCAGGGCATGAATAATGGTCCGATGAGAGTCCAGAGGAAGAAAAGGAAGGAATTTACGGAGCATGTGCAGTTTACCAAAAAATGCAGAGGAGACCTGGTATATATGGGATTTGCAGGATAGCTCATTATCAAAACTGAACCCAACATTCCTAGCCGAGTCCACAGGTTTGGGGGGAGGGGGGGGGGGGGGGGGAGATTCAGCTCAGATGGCCAACAGAGTAATGGAAGAGGGTTTTTTATTTAATTAAAAAAACAGCACCTCAGTTTTGTCTGAATTGAGCCTGAGTGTGTTTGACATCCATGTGGAGATATTACACAGACAGCGTCTGAAATTAGAAAATGCTACTTCAGAGTGATCTTTAAATGAGAACACCAATTGTGTGTCGTCAGTATAAGAGATCACTCTGACTCCGCAGGATTCTGTGTAGCCAAAGGGGAGCGGTATACATTGAAGAAGAGTGGGCTCAAAGCAGAGCCCTGGGGAACTCCACAGCTCCAGGGTTTCTCCTTGGAGACAAATGGCTGAATGGAGGCTTGTGGGATGCGGCCGCTAAGGTAGGATCATATCCAGGTCAAAGGGGTGCCCTGGATCACGAGACTGTAGAGTCTCTCAAGCAAAATAGCATGAGAGACCGTGTCGATTTTGCCGCGGACAGGTCAAGCAGCACTAACATAGCTGCTTCGCCTGCATCCACGCATTTGCGAACGGTCTCCGAGACTTCAAGGAGGGCCGTCTCAGTACTATAACCAGATCTAAACCCGGACTGGGAATCATGGAAACGGTGACGGGATTAGAGATAACTTGACAGTAGTTCCTGAACTAATTTTTCCAAGACTTTGGCTGGTTTTGGTAAAAGAGAAATAGGACGATAGTTTTTAAAGACAGATGGGTCAGCATCAGATTCTTTAAGGATTGGTACTAGGAGGGCCTGTTTCCAGATTGAGGCAAAAATCCCAGTGCGCAGGGAGGAATTCCAATTCAGATTCAAAGGGGAAATAATGAGGGGGGCTAAGGAGCTAAATAACTGTGCCGGACACGGATCCTTTGGGGAACCTGATTTGCAGGCAAGAAGTTTTTGAAGTGAAATATTTGTGGAGATCGGGTGGAAGAGTGTAAACGCATCACTGTTAGCTGCCTCGGTGTCTTGAAAGCATGGTGTAGGGACAAACGTTGAATAGAGGTCCAGAATTTTATCGTGAAAGAAGTCTGATAGCCCATTATAGAGATCCTGGGTGGGAGAAACTGTGCTCATTATATAGCGGATGGCTTAATAAAATCTTCAACTATTTTGATGAGAGTTTTTGATGAATTACCGGCGATTTAGACTTTATTGATTGAAGTACTTTCTCATTGCCAAGCGCTCAAGTTTGTGAAAATTCTTTATTGCGGCTTTGTAGGTTAATTTAGCCTCGGGATCATAAAATGATGTTGTTGCAGCATAGATTCAGAGCTACACAGATGCAGGCGAAGTTGTGCGCCAGGAAGGGGTGCCGTCAAGCTGCAGCAGTCCCGGGCAGGAGCAAGGATCTTCCTGCTTCATTAGACGACCAATCACTGAGCACTCCATCTAGCGCAACTCCTCCAAAGCTACCTTGTTCGGTTGTATGATTGAACAACTACCACATGAACAACTACAGTCTGAACCACTACTTAGTCTAAACCAGTAAAGTTTTAACAACTACTATTTTTTTACAACTACTATGCCTTTACCATGATTGCCTTTACCCCATTAATGTATCTATTTTCTGTGTGTATATATGTATATATATATGTGTATATATATATATATATATATATATATATATAGATACCAAGACGCCCAATGGACACAATTCAAGCGAAGATTTCCACACATGGTTATGATGAATGTGATGGATTATCATAGCATCATAACCCTTTCATTTCTATTATCAATTTAAATATCTGAAAGTTTATGACATTTATTCCCTTTTTTTAAAAACATTAGAGATCAGTACACTGCAACAAGCATTTAATTAGTATTTATACGAATATATATATATATGTGTAGGAACTTCGTCACAGCATCAGGGCTTTGCAGGAAGGACGAAGCGGACCCAATAATTCAGTGCAAATACATTTTTAATCCAAAAGTGTGTCGTGCACCGCCATGACGCGTGTCGGCCTCAGAAAGGCCTTGATCACATGGCGCTGGTACAGGCAGCCAATAAATTTAATGTGACAGTGCAAATCAGGTGACCATTGGGCCACTAGACCTAGAAAACAAGTTTCAAATAGCAACTTAAAATGCTAAAATACACGGACCTCAATTCAAGACTGGTTAAAAAACATTTACAATAAATTGCATTAGTGCAAATACCAAGCGAGAGTGCAAAATCTGAAATTGTGCAAACTTTAGCAAAAGAACGATATTCGCCATAAATAGGCCAATGAACATTGAAGGTATAGCAGACATGAGAAACACACTGCCAGTAAATACAGGGTATTCCATAAATGTCTACCCCCGTACTGGTGCAAAACTTCATACATGTTCAAATTATGCAAGTGCAAAAATAAGCAAAGCCATTCATACATATCCCAGTCTGGACTATAAAACGGACCCATCTTATCAATTTAATAACAGTTTGTAAGGTAAAATCATTCAAGACTGTATGGGCTTAAATGACCTTCCGCCTGATGGCTTTAATCAGAAAGTACAATCCACGCCACAATAGCCTGTTACCACATCTGCTCACCATCTTTTTAATCCAACTGCTAACCACAATATAGCATTACAACCGCCTACTTAGACTGAATAATAAGTCTATCCCTTGAGAATCCCGTACATAGTATTGTTGCTATAAAATCCCACATTAAAGGGCACAATAACCACTATCAATGAGTATCCCTCTTCGACAAGGTGAGACAAGCTCTACCATAGCATAGGTCCAATACTGAATAAGTATTCATTCCCTCATAAATCTTTCGGACCAAATCCTATTTATATACTACAAAAAATCTCGTAGTGTTGACTTCATGTGTGTGCTCAAATGCACTTTTAATCAAAACATGCTATTACTGCTAAAATAACTAAATGCAGATTTTTGTTGAAAATTAGTCTAATCTGCCCAAATTGGTCACCAACATAAAATACAAAGAGTGTGGTGAAAAAAGGGGGAAAGAATGAAAAGTTTATTTAAAACCCAGAAATACATATATAAATATGTTAAGTCCCTTATTAGAGCTCCGATTGTCATACGAGGTCTAATTTATAGGTATAAGGATGTAAAACTTGTTATTACTAACCTGCCAATAACAAACCCTGTTATATCACTATCTACAGACATGTAAAGAGATCTTCACTCAAGTTCAATCCATTTGGGGCTTTGGTATCTAGCTCGAGAATGTACTTAGTTTCAAGCTGTCTGAGCTGAGATCCGCGGTCACCCCCGCGGCGCAGTTGTGGGACCATGTCCACCACAAAATAACTTATAAAATCTAGACCGCTGCCATGTGTCTCTTTAAAATGTCTTGCGACTGGATAGGCGACATCGTTGTTATTGATGGCCCTCATGTGCTGGAGTATACGTTTGTGAACCTGCAACTTGGTACTACCAACATATTGCAGGCCACACGTACACTCCAGCACATATACCGCAAAGTCAGATTTGCATGTCAATTTTTGGGATATTAGCACAGGAACATCACTGAAAGGAATTTTATACAATGTCCTACTCCTACCTAGTTTGCAGGCTTTGTATGAAGCACATTTAATAAAGCCTTTGGTAGTTTGCACACCCTCAGATCTCTCAGAATGCATTGTTCAAACTAGAACAAAGATGGGTCCTTAGGTTATCTTCACATTTGACTGGCTTGAATGATGATATCCCATGGTCTGCACTCATTGGATGAGATCCTCCCTGATACTGCTTGAGCCTTCTCTATAACTGTATGTGATTGACATCCCACACAATCGTCCAGCTAGGTCATGTGACCTTTGCCCCTGACCTCTCCGTCTTGGTTCTCGTGACATTGGTGCACCTCGTAGAAGTAGACCAGATGCTATATAGATTCTTCTGGTACTCCTATCCGCCTGCATTGCATAGGTATGTTCACTTGCACCCCCTGCTGTAACAACTGAATTTTATTTTAATTTGTTCTTTTCGTTGTTTGGTTGTTTCTCCAAGCGGATTACCACCGTTTTGGTTTCTTACTTCCATTCACGGGTGATATCTCCTACGGTTACACTTTACCTTCACACTGTATCATGGCCCCCGTGACTGCTCCTTTTACCCCAGTCTCCATCTCGATCCCACCCGGGTTGTTGGTTGTAATTCACCACTTCCCTTTTACTTTTCACTCCATTTCCCCGTTCTATCATGGCTACCCGTTCCGTAAAAACCTCCACCTATGGGGAACTGCTCCCGCGGTCACGGGTTGGACCCGGATATTGATAGTTCGATTCCTTGCCTGTTCCAAAATGGCCACACTGAGGACAAGTCCTCCGCCAATGGGGATGGGCACCCGGGGTCACGTGACGCCACCCGTGACTTCCGGGGTCCTTATCTGGCCCACATTTGTTTACTCCATTACCCATCCCAGGTCCGGCGGCAGGGGTAGGTCTTTGAGCACAAGCGTCAACCGACGCAGGTGAGTGGAGCATGTTCTTTACTTTCCCGACATCCGGATACCTTCCGAGGTGAGTCTCCTTCTACGGAGGGGTCTTTTGGCGCCTCTCTAACTTCTATGACACCATGGGCGCCACCGTCCTTGCACTGACCCATCCGCTGCCAGGGGCTACGGCGGTCCCCGCAATGTCTATGAGGATTCCATTATGTTATTATGAAATCTGTTTATTGGCATTTGTTGATATAGACATAACATACATCATGAATGTAATAGCCCACAGGCAATGAGTCCGGTACTCAGAGGAGTATCCGCTAATTGTGAACGTGGTGATCCGCCAGATCCAGCGCCACTACGAGGCGTGGATTGATGCAATCAAATAAGTATCAGGGCCACCGCCCGCAGTTGAACAGATTCATGTAACAGCCGAACTTAGAACACAGAAGATAGATTAAACAACAGCAGTCCATCAGAGACAACAGCAGCAGGTTCGATCTTAGACCATACGACCCTCAGGATACCCCCCCCCCCCGGTCCACCCCCCCCCAAACCCCGGTCCCCCCATCCCCCGTGACAGGTCATACTATGGGAGGCAAATGTCAGTGTCCGCACATCCCCCAGGTTCGATTGGGACCTCCCCGTCAGTCCCCGGAGTGGATCTCCCAGGCGCGCCTCCATTCCCCTCCCCACCAGGAAGTGGCACCGCAGTATGTGTCCCACAGAGTGTCAGGGCATCCCCATCCAGCCGCATCAGGACCTGCACGTGTACGTCCCATTGACTCGCTATGGGTGTGAGTCTGAGGCCTAGCGTTTCCTCCCGCAAGAGAGCTGTGCCCTCCGCCCCCGCCCACACCAGCAAGGAACTACGCCACGCCTGCACCCGAGGGGGTTCAGGCGCCTTCCAGCGCTTGGTAATTAACCGCTTCGCCACAATCAGGCCCAGATCGAGGAAGCGACAGGCAACCTTCGTGGGGGGAGTCCTACGAAACAAGTGCAACAGACAGGCGGGCCAATTTCGCTGCGCCAGCGGACCGGCGCAAGTACGTAGCGCTCCATGCACCGTACGCCAGTATGAGTCGAGCACTGGGCAGCTCCATAACATGTGTACTAGTCCAGCATCCAGAGCCCTGCAGCGTGGGCATTCAGCGTCCGCCCGGTGGAAATAGCGATTAATGGAGTCGGGAGTGAGATATGCTCTGTGTAGTATGAAGTACTGGATTTGGCGAAACCGCAGATTCCTGGGGATCCGTGTAGGCCCCCGGAGCGTATCCCTCCATTCCTTGTCGGTCAGGGGACGGTCCAGGTCCACTTCCCATTTACCCCGTAGCGGAGACAGGTCCGCCGCCACCAGCATGCGCAAGGAGGCCGCGAACCAGCGAGTCATGTGGCCGCCCCGTCCCATGACGTGGAGGTACTGCATCATGAGGTGTTGCGCCGGTTCCTCCTGAAGAGCACCCCACCGACTCGTCAGCGTCGCGACCAGCGAGCGGTGACGGAGGAACTGACCGGCCGGTAGCCCCGTCTCCTCCGCCAGCTGGGCGAACGGTATAAGCGTACCGTCGCGGTAGAGGTCCCCCAGCGTGCAAATGTCCGCCGCGTGCCAGTCGGCAAGCTCTGCCGAGCGCAATATCCCACGACCGCTAGGTGAACCCTCAATCGGCATGGCAGGGGCGTATGGAATGTGTGACCGTGTCAGGTAGAGGGCTCGCCGATAGCACCGACAGGCCACCGCCACTAAAAGGGGCCCTGGCTTGGTCACTCTGGCCGTCGGATGGAACAGCGCGATGACATCTGTCAGGGGGAGCGGCGGCTCCACGGACGCCGTGTCGTCCCTTTCCCGGTCGGCCAGCCACCTGGCCACCCATTGCAGCTGTGCTGCTAGGTAATAGTGCGCAAAACAGGGCATCGCGAGTCCCCCCTGACCCGTGGGGAGGTATAACTTAGAGAGCGCCACTCTGTGTCGTGCGGTGCCCCATACGAAATCTCTAAGGGAGCGCTCCAGGTCGGCGAAGAAGGACGCCGGGATATAGGTCGGCAGATTGGCAAAGTAGTAGAGGAGTCTGGGCAGGGCCACCATCTTGATCAGTGCAATGCGACCAGTGACTGCAAGGGGAAGGGTGCCCCAAAACCGCATCTGGGCCCTGATCGCCGTCACCGCCCTGCCCAAGTTACCTTCCACTAAGTCGGCGGATCGCCGATACACCTGAATGCCCAGGTAACGGAAAGTGTCTGGCTGCCACCGGACAGGCACACCTCCCAGTTGAAACCGGGGGTCTAATGTATCATCCCGGAACGGGTAGAGACACGACTTGGCTGCATTCACCCTTAACCCGGAGAGCGCTGCAAACTCCGTGAGAACCCGTTCAAGGTCCCCTGAGATATTCGCCACATCCCGCACGAAGATCAAGAGGTCATCCGCATACAAGGAAACCTGGTGGGTGGCGTCGCCCATTGGAATGCCATCCGTCAATACCCTCCGCAGGGTGGCCGCCAAGGGCTCGATGGCAAGCGCGAAAAGGAGGGGTGAAAGGGGGCATCCCTGCCTGGTACCGCGGCCAACCGAGATGGCCTCAGAAACGTACGGGCCAGTTCTCACCCGGACCACAGGGTTCCGATAGAGGAGCGCCGCCATTTGCAGAAATCCAAGGCCTAGACCGTAGTGTGAGAGGGTTGCCACCAGGTAGCCCCATTCCAAGCTATCGAAGGATTTCTCGAGGTCTAACACTAGACAGCCCGCCCGTGGCCAGTGCTGCGCACCGTGTACGGCTACCCGGAAGAACCGGCGAAGATTGAGCGAGGTACTGCGTTTCGGCACAAACCCATTCTGGTCCTTGTGTACCAGCACAGGCACGGTAGGGGCCAACCGTTCCGCTAGGACCTTGGCCAGGATCTTGTAGTCGGTGTTGAGGAGGGCGAGGGGGCGATAGGACCCTAGATGAGTAGGATCGCGCCCTGGCTTGGGGAAAGAGATCAGGTAGGCTTCCCTCATGGAGGCAGGCAGGGTGGCCTCCTCAAGGGCTGTGATATATAACGCGTGCAGACGGGGCACCAGAGACTCCCGGTATGCTTTGTAGTATTCTGCCGGGAGACCATCCGGTCCGGGCGCCCTGCCAGAGGCCAATGAGGCCACTGCGTCTCCTATTTCCTCCAGAGTGAGGGGACCCTCCAGTGTTTCCTGGTGGGCGTCCGGTACTGTGGGGAGGCCAGCAGCCCCCAAGAACAGATCCAGGTCCTGTGCCGGTCGTCGTCCCGCCGAGGTATACAGGTCTTTGTAATGTGCCGTGAGCGTCTGGTGGATCTCCCACTGCGTGTGTACCAGCGTGCCGTCCAGTCCGCGAAGGGAGGCTATTGGCGCATAGCTCGATTCCTGTCGGATCAGCCAGGCCAGTAATCGCCCTGCCCTGTCCGATGTGGCGTGGACCCGTGCCGAATGAGCAGCGTAGTTGTGGCAGCGCAGCCTCTCCAACAGCGCAGCATGGCGTGCCCGAAGCCGGGCCAGCCTGATCGAGTCACGCCCACCACCCTCGCCATGACGTTCGCATGCCAGTAGCCGGGTCTCCAAAGCGGTGAGTAGCAACGTAAGTTGCTTGCGGATATTTCCCGTGGCCCCCAGACAGTGTCCCCGCATGGTTGCCTTGTGCGCATCCCACTCCGTCAACACGCTCCCCGCTGTGCCCTCATTGAGGTCGAAGAACTGCTCGATCGCCATGCCGAGCGAGGCCCGGAACTCCGCGTCCTCAAGAGCAGCCGGTTGCAAGCGCCACGTGGGGATGGGGTGGTCTCCCCGGATCCCAGCGGAGACGTAGTCGAAGAGGGTTGTGGTCAGAGTGAGTCCGGCCCAAGTAATCCGCCTGGACTATCAAAGGGTCCAGCGACGGGGAGCTCACCACCCTGTCAAGGCGGACGTGAAGATCATGTACCGCAGAGTAATAGGAATAGAGCCGGTCAGCGGGATGTAAGGTGCGCCAGATGTCATGAAGGGCCCACCGCGACAGCCAATCAGTGAGGCTCCTCGCATTCGAGACCGCCTGTGTACTGCGGAGTGGTGGATAGGATCTATCAAGGCTCGTGTCCAGTACGGCATTAAAGTCCCCACCCAGCAACCAGGGGAGACCCACATACGGGGTCAGGGCCACCGAGAGGCGATCAAGGAACGACGGTTGGTCAACGTTCGGGGCGTAGATAGAACCCAGGAGTACAGGGTGCCCATTGAGGCGCCCCCGCACCAGAGTGTATCGGCCGTCAGGGTCGAGCACTGTCTCGGAGCATGTGAAGGGTGTGCCTGCCCTTACCCAAACTAGTGTACCCCGAGCATGCGCAGAGTATGTAGTCCCGAAAAGTTGCCCCCTCCAGCGAGCGCGCAGTCTGTCCAGTTCCGGCCGTGTCATATGTGTCTCTTGGAGAAGGGCCACCCCTATCTTGTGTCTTTGGAGATAGGCAAAAACAGAATATCGGCGGGTTGGTGTGTGCATGCCCCTAATGTTCCAGGTGACTATTGCAGTGTCAGCCATTGGGATAGAGCGCAGACAGCACTAGGTTCACTGGCCGAAGCGGGCCAGCCGGGGAAGGGGAGGGGGAAGAAAGACCAGAGGGACCGCCACCCAGATCTCCTGCTGCAAGAACATGATGTGTGAGAAAGCTGCAGAACACTGCAGAGTGTAAAGAGACAAAGTTAAAAACAGTATGAATAAGAGGAATTCCATAACCACAGGGGCGAACCCCAAAACCGGGTATTCGTCCAAACATATAAGGCTCAAATGCCTGTGAACTGCCTAGTCAGGGCTGGGTTGATGAGGGGCTAAAGAGCAATACCGTTGTGCCTGGCTTGCAAGAGCCCTGTGTTACCCCCGTCAGGGCCTCGTGTGTCTGCAGGGCCGCCCTCCACTCAGTCGTGTCCCAGGGGAGTGCGTGTAGGGATCGCTGTCACCCCGTTCCCCCGCACCCAGAAGAAGCTCGAAACCCCAGTCCCTGGCCCGTGTGTAGGGGGACCCACGCTACCCCCCAATCCCCGCAACCCCCATCCCGCTCACAGAAATGAACAGGGCCCCGGAAGTCACAGGCCAGGGGACAGCAGAGGCAGCAGGCCTCCCCCCCTCCCCCCGGGGAGCAGCACGGAGCAACCCGCCCGACCCCCAGGGTACCTGCAGCGGACACAGTGCAAACCAGCAAGAGTTCACCCCAGAAGGTCGGCTGTCTGTGGGGTCACCTCCGGCAACACCTGGTCCTCTGGAATCAGGATGGACGGGGAGGAGGACAGGTCTCAGTGTCACTGTGAATGCGAGCCGTCACGTCCCCCTGGCTGCTCGCAGACCCCAGAGTGGCCACCGCCTCCAGAGCCTCCAGCCGCTCCGCACGCATCCTCTCCGGACTTGGCGCAGCCGGGGGACTCGGCCCCATCCCACCGCGGCGGTCCCTCTGTCTCCGCCGTCTCAGCCTCTTCTCTCTGCGCCCCATAGGCCCCGGCTCCACGGGTCGGGGGCCGCCATGTTGGCCCGTCTCCTCCAGCCAGTCCCAGACATCGGACGGGGCATCGAAAAATCGCGTCCCATCTTTCGTGACCACCCGGAGACGTGAGGGGAACAGCAGCGAGTATGGGACGTGCAGCTCCCGGAGGCGGCGCTTCACCTCCATGTAGTTGCTCCTCCGCCTCTGGACAGTCGCTGTGTAGTCCGGGAACAGCATCACCGGGCCACCCCCTATGGAAAGGGCTCCCATCTTCCGCGTCTCCCGGAGAATCACGTCCCGGTCCCGGTAGTTGAGGAGGCGAAATAGGAACGGACGTGGCCGGGCCCCGGGGACAGGCCTCCGCATCGGCACCCTGTGCGCCCTTTCCACCACGAACTGCGGGGAGAGCGTTCCTGTGGGCAGGATACCTCGTAACCAGTCCTCAACAAACTGCTCGGGTCGCCGACCCTCTTCACCCTCCGCCAGGCCCACGACGCGTATGTTCTGGCGTCGAGAGCGGCCCTCCGCATCCTCCGCGCGGTCTTCGAGGGTGTTAACGCGGTCGATCAGATCCTGCAAGGTGGCGGAGTGATTGCGCACTATCGGCTGCACATCTTGTAGCGCCTGGCCGTGGCCGGCAACAGTGTCCGCCAGTCGGCGATGATCGGCGTGGAGCAGGGTGAAGTCCACCGTGACTTTATCAATTCGGGACTCCAGTGAGGTACGTGTTTGTTCCAGTGTGTTACTCAGGCGGTCGACCGCCGCCAACATGGCGTCCATTTTGGCCTCCAGGGTCGATGCGGGCGGCGCCGCGATCGCTACAGGGCGCTCCGCCGTCGCAGCAGGGCCGTCCACCCTCAGTCTGTTCTCGGCCTGCTTGTTCCGGAGTCGCCCCATGGCCAGTTGCTGCGCCGATGGCATTCAGAGGGCTCTGTGATGCACGAGACCGGTCGGGGCTCCAATCACCACCAGGCGCCGTTAGCAAAGGGGGTCCCAGCTCCGCCGCCACGAGCCAGTCCAGCACCAAGAGTGTCAGGGTGCAGGGCAGCGTCGCCAGCAGGGGAAGTGCACCGCAAACTGCAGACAATCAGTAGTCCAAGTGCGCCAGGTCGCACTCCGCCGGATTCGAAGCAGCCGCCTCCCCGTGTCCAGCAGCAGATTAGCGGTCAGTCCCCTAGGAGCCCCGCCCCAGTCACGATCCACCGGCGTGGGCAGCAGGGTCACACCGAGGCCGCCAGGGCCGCCTCCGCCATCACAGGTGTCCGCCTCGTCTCCGGGAGACAGCAGTCGGGCGCTCGCCAGGGGCCCGTCCCCGGCCCCACGCCTAGAGAAGGGTCCTTCACAGCAGGTCACTCACCAGGCCACCGGGCGGTGCGGGCGTCACATCCCCTCCCAGCGCCTCCAGCCACAATGTTGTCCTCCTCTGTCCACCACGTTAGGCCCCCGATGTCCCGAGACTGGCAGAGGCACGGCGTGAGGGGTGTCAGCACAGCGCCGGCAGCGCAGCAGGTGTCAAGCGTGCCGTCGCCCCGGGGGGACCCCCTCACAGGTCCCCAGTCCTCCCGTCGCTGGTTCGCTGCAGGGCGTGCGGCCCAGCCGCCTCGTGGCAGGCCGCGGCGTGGGGTGATGCGCGCGGCCGAACGCCGCTTCCAGCACTCTCTGCGCTGTCCGTCGGTCAAATCCCCAAGGGGGGCGGCACGTAGGCTGAGGCCGCCCCCGCCGCCACCGCTCGATCCACCGGGTGCCGGGAGCCCACGGGCAGGGACAGGCAGTCGCGGCGGCCCCGCAGCACACTCCGGGCAGGATAACCGCAGGAAAACGGCTCCGGTGCTCAGGAGCCTCACTCGGATGCAGCCATCTTGGCCGCGCGCTCTCTAGCGCCCCCCATGAGGATTCCATTATGTTATGGAAACTTTGCCCTCTAACCATTTGGGCGATGACACGCCTGAGCCCCTAGGCATGAGGGCCACCATAGGCTGCACACCAGATCCGCCCATGGTAGTACATTATGAGGTATTGGGCTGCCTTTACCTGCCGGAACTTCACTCACCCCCTTGGGGTCATGGGATGACTACGTCACGCACGGGTTTTGAGTTTCATGACTTTTAAATATCCCACTTCCCGGTTTCTACCTCAGGACCCACGTTGGAGTCCTTTTATCCGCCGGTCACTGCTGCAAGATTGCCTTGTCAGTACAATAGGTGAGTTCTTCACCTTTTCCCCTATCTCTACCCACAGTCCTGTCTCTGGTTTTGCCTCGTCACAAGTGACTATTCACTACCCATTTGGGAGTATGTTCCCACCAGTCTCTTGATGATCTTAGCTTATTTTGTCTTGTGTGTACAATTTATTATGTACTATATTGTCATGTGTTCTTCTTCTTTTTTCCATTCTTTTTATCTTAGGTTACTTCTGAGCACCTATTAGGTATGTAGAATCCACACACCTTTGCTGTAGATAGTTCTTATATTTTTTTTTGATACTGATGAATTGCCGTGACCATTTGTTGGCTATTTAGGCATGAAACATGTTGATCTTCTTGAGCGTAGGGCATACATAACTAGCAACATAACCACTAGTGGCTATACCCACCTCATTTTTCACTTATTTTAATTAGGCTGTTTACCACTTTAATAAATATTTTTCCGTGGACAAACAATACCTATTTTAATTCTTTCACCACATCTACACATTCTAGGGCCCCTTACCCCCACAGCACCCTTCGGCAGGAACAGAAGATTCCCGCTAAAGAGCCCCATTATTGGGAGCCCGTCAGGAATTGCAGCGCCGACCTGACGAGGGGCAGGCTCAAATGATGAAGCATGACACCTAACTTGCTGGGTGTGTGAGAGCCCTAGTTCCAACAAAGGGTTTCCCCCCCTCCGTGACACATGACAATCCTACTGATAATATAACCTTCCCCACCTTTATATATTTTTTCTGGCCAGAGGAACTTTGTACTCTTTTTGTATTACTTTTGGTAGTTTGCAACCAGGTACTGTTGATACAGATTTCAGGACTGCTTTTAACAAGCATGTCGTTCATAGAACGCGCCCTGCGAAATGTCATCTCTGGATTTTTTGTTAAGAGATGACCAATGATAGTCATTCTGAACAACCGGCCAGTTCTTGTTAAAGATCATGCGCAGTTGTTTGTGTTGGCGACTATAGGTGGTTATCAATCTGGGCGGTTCTGTGGTTGCTATGGGCAACACCAGGGGGCTGGTTTGATCACTGGCAAACCCTAGTGTTGATAAGCGGCGGACGGAGTTGGCTTTCCTGACTGCTGTATCAATCACCTCAGCCGAATAACCTCTGTCCAAAAACCTTTCCCTACTTAACACCTGTGCCACTTTGCATTCCGATTCCATGCTACAAATACGTCTGATGCGCAGCATCTCCCCATAGGGGATACTGCGTATCAGATGATCTGGATGGTGACTAGTAGCATGTAGAACCGTATTACCCGCCGTTGTTTTGCGGTGTAACCGAGTCTTCTGGCTGTTGTTACTGATGTACACTTCTACATCTAGAAAGTTTCCAGAAGAACTGCTCACGATACCTGTGAATTCGAAGTTAAGGGTGTTTACATTTTTATCCTCAATAAACAGCTTGGCTGATTACTCTGATCCATGCCAAATGAAAAATAAATCATCAATGTAGCGATGCCATGCTACAATATGATTAGTGAGGATGTGCCCAAACTGGGCCTTGAGGACTTGCTCCTCCCATACACCCATATGAAGGCAAGCATAACTAGGGGAGAAGCAAGCCCCCATAGCCACGCCTCGCATCTGCTGAAACACCTGACTTTGAAACAGAAAGTGATTCTGATGTAGACAAGTGTGAATCATATCCACTAACAGTCTGTTATGTTGCAGCATATTCACAGGTCTGGTTCGTAAGAAGTATTCCACTGCTCTAATACCATCTAGATGGTGTATGCTGGTATACAGAGCAGTGACATCCAAAGTAACCAACAAATAGTCATCCTGCCAAGATACTGATTCTATCTTTTTTTTAAAAATCACCTGTATCCTGTAAATAAGATGGTAACCTTTTGACATGCTCCTGGAGAAAAAATCGATATACCATGAAGTGTTCTCTATGATACTGTTCTTTGCCGAAATAATCGGTCTTCCCTGGGGTTTTTAAAATTTTTATGAACCTTTGGGATCAAGTAGAAAACAGGAATAACTGGATGATTAGTTTTTAAGAACTTAAACTCATCACTACTCAATAAACCCGCACTCTTCCAGGACAGTAATTTGATGTTAAAATTGTTCCAGGCTAATTTAACTGTTTGCCAATCACTGCGTCTGTAGCATTGCCGATCACTCAAATGTTGCAACGCCTCTTCCATATACATGGACCTAGGCCACAACACAATGTTGCCCCCTTTGTCCGATTGTCGTATTATCACATTATTGCTGCTTTGTAACTTCTTCATCAGGCTCCCATAACAGTTGTTTTGTTTGCAACACTTGTTTTGGGCCTGCTTGGTTACCGTGTGCAATCTCTTAAGTTGGGTAGTCACTAAATCATTATACACATCGATGTTGTAATGCAGCAAAATAGGATTAAAGGTAGACTTAGGTTTAAAGCCCGTTAGGCGTGGCATGTCTACTCATGGTTGGATACCCATATCTGGGGTTGTCTCATCAAGTGTGCCTTCCCTATGCAGATCCTGCAGATCACAAAGCAGTTCATATTCGCCCACAGTAATTGAAGGCGAGCCGGAACTGGACATTAAAGTTTGTTTCTGTCCTATATTTTGTTTGGTCTTGTTCAATAAGTGGAATTTGCGCAGTTTGAGTTTGCGAATATATTTATAGAAGTCAATGCGAGTACACGCATAGTTAAAAGTATTTGGAGGACAATATGATAACCCCAGTGACAAGATGTTAGTTTCACTCGCGGTGAGGTGCACATCAGTAAGATTGATGATCGAAAGGGATTCACTGGTCGGACGGTTCATTTGCGATTCCATTTCATTTGTGGTTTTTTGTGATTCACCTTGCCGTTGCTGTTTGCTTTTGTGGCAACGTCTGCGTTCCCGGCGCTTGGTGTTTGCTCTTTGTCTTTGTCCTGTCTGCGATTCGGAGCCCGGGCCTTAAGGTTTGTCTGCGATCTTGGCGCAGGCAGTCTACCTCCTAGGCCAGTGAGAATTTCATAATCCCCAATCGAGGGTTAGTCGCAGCCTGATCGTTTTCAAACTCACTGCCTGGTGCTGAGCTCAGGTCTATATATATATATTTTTTTAATATAAATATTTAACTCCCACGATCCCAGTCCCCTCCCCCCCTCTCGTTTTATAATTCTCACTATAGGATCATGGTTTGTTCCATGGTAACACTGGGTTTTTATACTGTAGCACTTAGCACTTTTTTATTAGAAAAGGACAGGACACAATACAATATGATGCGGACCATATCTACCAATGTGCATACTATTTTTATCAGCGTAATATATAGGAGTCAAAAACTTGGATAAACACATTTAAGTGAACATAGTGAAATTATCCTCATACTGCCTATATAATCACAATATTAACCACACAAAAATCGTAACTAACACCTTTGATTTTATTAATTACAATTTTATGTAATTTCTGCATCATTTGGGTTTTATACTTATTTTTAAGAAATTTGGATTTTAACCACATATTCTCGTTTTGTGATGCCATACACGTGTATTTATATTTTTATATTCATATACATTTATGACTGCTGATTTGCACAAAGATATCAATTTGGTATAAATTTACATCAATACATGTTTACATATTTATATATTTATTTGTATACCATGATTTGCACATTTTTTTTATTTTTTGTGTTATTTTAACACAATTAGAACAACAGTATTTTGTCTATATCCATGTTAATCACGTGAGAGGTACTGGTCACTTTAAAAAGACTTTGGCGACTCCTAATGCGCGTCATGTGAACCAGGCCGAGGCAGGCCGAAATGCATCATGGCGGTCATGGTGGCAAAACAGCATTAAACTAAAAAATTTAGCACTTATCTTGTGGTTTGCATCCGTTTGTTCCAGTGGAAGAGGAGTTGCAGCAACGGTGTTTGTGGAATATATATATATATATATATATATATATATATATATATATATATATATATATATATATATATATATAATGGGTTTGTATGTACCTGTAAAAATCTTACATTTCATGGTAAAGGCATGCATGCTAAAGACATATGCGTTGTAAAATTAATATTGATAAGTATTAACACTATATGCACACACACATATGTGTGTGTGTGTGTATATAGATAGAGATATATATATATATATATATATATATGTGTGTGTGTGGGTCTGTTTATATACATACACACACCCCTATACTCACTTTTAATGTTATAAATTTCCTTTCCAACCAAAAACCTACACCCACCCCAAACCTTAAAAATTCCCTTTCCACCCAAAAACCAACACCCGCCCTAAACCCTGTAAATACCCTTTCAATCCCAAAAACTCATACCTACCTTAAACCCTAAAATTACCCTTGCCACCCAAAAACCCCGCCCACCCTAAAATTACCCTTGCCACCCAAAAACTCATACCCACCCTTAACCCTAAAAATACACTTGCCGCTCAAAAACCCATACCCACCCTAAAATTACCCTTGCCACCCAAAAACCCATTACCACCCAAAACCCTAACATTACCCTTGCCACCCAAAATCCTACACCCACCCTAAACCGTAAAAATTCCCTTTCCACCCCCAAACCCATACCCACCTTAAACCCTAAAATTACCCTTGCCACCCAAAAACCCATACCCACCCTCAACCCTAAAAATACACTTGCCACCCAAAAACCCACACCCACCCTCAACCCTAAAAATACACTTGCCACCCAAAAACCCATAACCACTCTAAAATTACCCTTGCCACCCAAAAACCCATTCCCACCCAAAATGTAAAAAATGCCCTTGCCACCCAAACACCCACCATAAACCCTAAAAATACCCTTGCCACCCAGAAACTCATATTCACGATACACTTGCCTATAGATATCAGTCATAAACAATCCAAGAGTGCCATCTACTGGTCTCAGAAGGTAAATTTAAACAACATACGTTAATTAGTAAGATTTCATAAATAAACTTAGAAAAAGTTAATCACTTTTACAAAATGTTATGTTCTATGAAACAAAACAAATCAGACAGACTTAACTTACTGTAACAAAAGAAACAACTAATCTCGTCATGCAGGTTGTTTAGACAGGTCGTTGTTTAGACAGGTCGTTGTTTAGACAGGTCGTTGTTTAGACAGTAGTGGTTGATGGATCATGGTTCAGGATCTCGTTGTTAGAGAGTAGTGGTAAAGATCATCATGGATAGTCTCAACACAGGGCTGTTAACTGCTAGGCCAGTTATCCTGTGGTCCACATTCACCTGATGGTCTGCTGCACCTGACTGTTTGAGAAATTAAATAAGATTGACCTATTACTAAACTTTACACACATTTGAATATTTGAAAATGCACTGTAAATGTGAAGGATTTTGCAATTGGTGACTAAAAATGAAGTTGGTACACTTAGCTCTATTTGTGGGAGCAGTACAAATACGACAAACCGTTGTATGGATAATGGGTGGCCTCAATTGAAGCCCTGTGTTGGGACTGACAAGTTGGAGTTGGCCTAACGGCTAGGGCATTCGACCTCGAATTTGGGGAACTGGGTTTGATTCTCGGCAATGACGCTGAACATCCTGTGATTCTGGGAAAATCACTTAATCTCCCCGCACCTAACAACAAGCATTTACAATGCAATGGTCTCGGCATTGTTAAAGTTAAAGCTATTGGCATTGCTCATGACATTATTCTTGTTTGTTTTTGTTTTTAAAACATTTAAAGAAACTGCATTGTTATTTACAATGTCAATAGCTTAATCTCTCTCAAATGCGAGACCTATTGCATTTGCACCCACTCACAGAGCCACACACTGAACCACATACACAGAGCTATTCACATAGAGCAACCAACACACAAATAGAGCCACCCACACAGAGCTACCTACACACACAGTTACCCACACACAGACAGAGCCACCCACGCATAGAGCCACCTACAAAAAAAGCCACCCACACAGAGCCACGCACACACATATACACACACACACACACACACACACACACACACACACACACACACACACACACACACACACACACACACACACACACACACACTCCCACACACACACACAGAGCCACACACACACACACACACACACACACACACACACACACACACACACACACACACACACACTCCCACACACACACAGAGCCACACACTTACACAGAGCTCCACGGACATGCTGCTGACTTTAAACATTGCATTCTATTTATGTTCTTACTGTCTCTTCTGTAATTCTCTGCTGAGGAGCACTGTCATTCTGTGTACACAGGTGAGGTAAAATTGTAGTCCTTCTGCTATTTTTTAAAAGGAAAAGTGCTTGCAGGTTCCTGAGGTGGGGGGGACGAAAAGATGCACTATGTAGAGCGATTAAATAAAGCATGTTTGGATGTGAGGGCGATCTGGTTGGGGTTGATTGGGAGGGGGGAAAGAGGTGATGGAGGATAGAGGGAGTGAACATGAATCCACGAGCACTCTGTGGAATTCTAAAAGCAAGAAGATTAACATTGACTTTCCACTGTAAATTAATAAATAACAAGATAAGCAGGATGGCTTTGAAGAAAAACAGGTTTTGAAGTGCTTGTCTCCGTGCACCCTGCTGCTACATACTGTTCAATGTGGAGCTGCTATAAAAGAGCGACAAAGGCTTTTTAAGGATGCATCCCACAACTCAAGGCGGGTGAGGACAGAAACACTGCTGCTTGTCACTGATAAGTAATTTTAGACGATCACAGATGCACCACAAATTACATTGTTAGAATGTGTCAGAACACCACCATCTTTCGTTCTGAAAACCAGAGAGCTGCTTACCATATGCCATAGCTATAAGAAACAACTCACTCCAAAACTACAATAAATGTGTAGGAGAACAAAATACTCAACATCTAACAGCACAACCCACTCACACATATATACTACAAAGTATCCAAATGTACTGGCTATCAGTTTGTGGATGGACAACATTCAGCTTCCCTTGTTTGCTTATGATGCAATACACACTTCAGAAATATATATATTTTTAAAGAGATAGCTTTTACAATAAAGTCCACAGAAACTGGAATAACCAAATAGAAGGGTTAAATAAAAAAGCTTCCTGAAACAAGGCCCACTTCCTACTGATCTGGCCAGGAGAACATGAGTTACTGATTTTAAAGGGCATAAGTCCCAACTTTGAGGACAAATAACGTATGTACTGAACAATGACGAGGGCAAAAGAACAAATTAGGGTCAAAAAAGTAAAAGGACCTTCCTGCTGGAATACTGCATGTGGGTCCTTGTCATCGGTACACAACTCGGTTCAGCGCCAACCTTTATATTTCCAAATAATAAAAACGTGTGCTACCCCAACTGTCCCAACGGAAGCGAAACAATACTAGTTTGCAACCCACATAATACAGAGATGTGTTACAGGTCAGCTCAAGAAAGAAAATACGATGTAATATGGGCACCCATGCTCTTTGGGAATGCGACAGAATTCAAGAAAAAGTTTAGCAGCTACATACATAGCAAAAATGCAATGGTCTCGGCCCTCTGACATCACTCGTCTCACTCTGCATTCCTGTCCTCACTCCGGCTCTTTGTAACTTTCTCTGCTTGAAGTTGCATCACTCCTTTCCAGGGCGAGAGGACAGCCTGGGCTTCTGCGGGGTGATATAGGGACTTTAAGCACGAGAAGCCGCGCAGCCTTTCAGGCACACCTCCCCAGCCCCCTCCAGAGTAGTACGGTCTGGGAAGGGGGTGTCTCCCGTAGCAGCTGCCTCCAGCTATCCTCCAGCCAGCTGATTCTGGCAGTCCGGCTGGATGTTCCCAGGGCATGAGAAAAGGGCGCGCCCTCTGGCAGTCTGCGTGACGGGCACCTCCCCCACCGCATCTCAGCCGAGTGAACTTCTAGTGAACTGTTAAAGGCTGGAGGTCTGTTGAGCAAACACCGGAGCCATGGCGGGCCTAATTTCATTGCAGCCAGCGGCAGAGACGCTTAACCCCTTAGGTCCCGGCCGGTACTGGCTGCAGCTTTCCCGTCACGCACGGCATGCTTGGCCCTCCTGGGTATGGAGGATGCAAGGGGGTGGAGGACAGCGCTGCGATGAGCCTGGCATCATATGGTAGTCTCGGCTCCCCTGCGACCAGGTGCAGGGTATTTGCCCCGACAGGTTGGTGCGGGAACTGCTGCTAATAACATCTTTTTATAGTACTTAGATGTGCCAGTTCTAGTCGCTGCTGATTATTTACTAATTATAGGTAGCGGTATACCTCACACGGGCCGCTCCAGAAACTGGCGCGTGAAAGGACACACGAGGGCAAGCAGTGGATGCACGAGAGCCCAGCCGGGTGCAGTCACTTCCAGTGACGGAGATAACCATGTATATGATCTGAAAGTGACTGTTATGGAAGGTGTCCGTGCGGCCTAAACCATTGTGGACACGGTCTGCCGTTGAAATACTATGACCCAGATGGCCTCAGACTACTATGTGTATCCATCCCCTTACACACTGTGTTGAGTGGTCCCTTCAGTGCCAGACTGAAAAAAACACAGGTGCGTGTGCCGAGCAGTATCTGGGTTCCAGGCCCAGAAAGCATTTCACGGGCTCCGTGTCCGGGCTGATCTGTAATGTTTTCCAAGCCGGGTTGGACCATTAGTAGGCAGCTGTGGGGGGCCAGCAGGTCACTGGAAACCCCGAGTCTGCGCCGTTCCGCTAAGTGACGCCGCTGCGCACCGCGACGGGCTCCTGGTAACTCATGCCTGCATTACCCGAACCGGTCACCGTGGACGACCTCCGCATCTGGCCACGGTCCTGGCAGGGAGAATCCATCGGCGACATCCCCCCACAACCAGAGGATGGGTGCCCAATTTGCACTGACCGGGTACCGCAGTGCATATTTGCATGCCCCAGTGCAATCTTTCAGTCAGCGTTGGTCCGCATAGGGTACTTTCGGGGAAAGCTGTCGCGGTTTTTAAGGACCGGTTACATAATTCTGAGATGAAGCTGCAATTAAGGATTGGGCCCTCCTAGTTGTGGAGTTTTCTGGCAGCCTCTCGGGAATGGTTTAAATGACATAATTGCCCCAATGCAAAACAGACCTACATAGAGAGACTTTGTTTTATTTTATTAAGCGACGCGAGGCGGTTTTGTTAAAGATAGTAAACCCTACGTCACAAAATAGGAACATCTTCAAATTTTTTAACGAGTTAGTAAAAAATAATTTTCGGTTTGCTGAATTTACTTGCTATATACCCTCGCGATTCAGGCAGGAATCGCCCTAGACACCACCGCCTTTCTCCGAGGCGAAGCAGAAATGCCTCGGAGAAAGGCAGTGGCGGTTTCAGATTCAGGGGCGTGTTTTTCTTTTCTCTCCTCTTGCCATTGGCTGGAGGAGATAATTAGAAAAGTAGCAAAAAACATTTCCCCCCCCCCCCCCCCCGAATCCGAAAAGGACGGGGCCTGTTCGGAGAGACAAAGCCTCTTCTCCAATGGCTGGCCAGCATTTAAGAGGCCAGCCAATGGAGGAGAGAAGAGGGGCGGGTTCAAGCCCCTCTTCTCCAAAACATTAAATCTCCGGACTTCCGGTTCTGCCTTCGGCAGACCGGATGGTCCCGAGACCTAAAAATGAATGTGTCCTCATGTAACGCAACTGGTGCTATGTAAAGCGCTCTGATACCCGATGCCTTCAGGTCCAGATTGCGCTATATAAAACTTTGTAAAAAGAAAAAAGATGCACTAGGGGCAAAAAAGACAAGTGATGTGCTAAACTCTAGCCTTTCACTTTGTATTTTAGAATTGAAAGCTAATTTTGAAATGCTCCAACAAACTTCAAATTAAAATATCAATTTTTGCATCTTTTATTTTGGAATTGAAGAAAATATTTCATGATGTGTGTTTCTTTGATGTAGGCTCATTTTTGTACATTTGCAAATTTTTTCAGGTTTAAAGTGTGGAAAATGCAAAGGCCAGGGTCCTTGCCTACTAATAGTGATTCAGTGGGGGTTTATTAAAGTCAAAAGTTAAGACCCACTAATCTAGAATCTACAGCTGTTCTGTTCACAGCCGGTTTTTATTAATTGGCTATCTGTTGCATCATTGTTTCCGACATGCTTTCTAGAAAAGTAGAGCAGACGTGAAGGAGAGCAGATTTGCTCCGAGAAACTTCAGACCCTGCTGCTGAGGTTTCCGGAAATGACAAACATCAGTCCTATTGCTAAATAAGGTATATTGTTGATGACCTAAGTTTGTAAGTGAGGAGGGTGTACCTTCTCCTTCATTCCCACCAAGAACTGGAGTGAACTTCCTGAACGCTGAACTGCTTAAAGAAACTGAAGACCTGGCTGTTCAACTAAGAACTCAGCCCTGCCTACGTTCCTTCTCCAGCATCTGGATACTTTCATGGGTGATAAGCTGCGTCATACAAATCACATAACATATCAGGGTTTACTGGTATATTGCACAGTCGGTGGAGCAGATGCAGAACCATTGTGTAATAAATAATGGTCAGCTTGCACATGGTAAGGAATATGAAATGATCAGAGTACCGCAACATACACAACATTTTTCAATAACTTAGAGTAACGTCTTTCAGAATACTGTGAAGCCTGGAAGCATATTTAATAGCCACATTTTTGTATTTTGATCAACAGTACTACCAAGCCATGCCTGCCCTGTGGAGTATGAAGAGTTTGTAAAATGAGCTCACAAGTTACATCTTTGTCAAATTATATCGGACATCATTGATGCTAGACCAATGGCTTGCCTTTTTGGAGCAACTCTCGCTTAACAAAAGTTTTGTCAAGCAAATGTGGAATGAGAATTGAGTAGAATTCCATCAGCCCATACCAATATCTTAACTACTTACTGTATGAGGGGAATGGGTTCAAATGACGTTGCGGTTGCTATGCTGAGCTGTGGCTGACGTGTCTCCAATAATGCTTGTTCTTTCCTACAACGCACTTTCCTGTGCTTTTTGGTGCCATCTCACACGGACGATGAGGGTGATTTAGGACTTTTGACACCCCAACACGGCGGAATCTAGAGTGCTACACTCTCAACAAAGGCAGATACGAGAAACTGTCACACTGACGTGACACACTTCTCTACATTCAGATATCACAGTGGACTACTAGCAACTGATTAAAAGTTTCCTCCTAAATTCATCAGTTTACCAAATACCTTTTAAAGGAGTGGATGACAGTGGAGAATTTACTAGTGCTTGTTGACAGAGAGGAATTCATAGTCCGCAAGGAGTGAAAAGAGAAGCTGAATTTGGGTTTTGTTATGAATCCCCACCACCGGCATGTCTAATAACTATTGACAAATGCCCAAGTACACTGTTGCGCTTGTTCTGACAGACTGTAGCTTGGAAAAAGGCAGTATGTGGCGTGATAAAACCAGCCGGAATGGAAAGAACAGAAGCTCGCATGTGTGTGCTGAGGTGAATGACGGCCTGCACATCGCATCCGAGCCGCGAGCGACCACATTTATTCCTGCTAGAACAGGTACAGCTTAAGAAGCTCATTGGGTTACAAAAATACAAACCTTAACAAAGTACTTACAAATAGTTTTTACAGTGAAGAGTTTGAAGTGCCAGGGACACTACATGAGACCATCTCAAACTCTAAGATGAGGGGATTCTCTTTCGGTTCCCCTGAGATCCAACACCATCTGTGCATAAAAAAAAGGAAAATACATTAAAAAATTTACTTCACCAGTGATCCGCACACTCCTAGTGGGATGTCACACGAATAGTGGTCCACACACTGCTTATATCAACTTTAAGAGAAAAAAAAAAGTATACAAGAGTGGGATTAACTATCAACGGTATACAACTGTTCCTATTTACTATTTTATTCTATGCTCTGATAACTTGATAAGGGTAATGCAGATGGTAATTTCGCCACAATTCTTTCAGTCCAGTCCGGGTGAGCGTCTTATGAGATGGAGAAAATGGACAAAAATTGTTTAACACCTTTGTGTCTGAGTGCAGACCAAATTTAGTATTGGAAAGAAAAGTAGCACTTATTGGGAGCAGAGGGGCAAGATATTTTAAAACACCTACCTGACTTAAGTGGGGATGGTGCAAATGCTTTTGAAGTTTGTACAAAATAATTGGATAACCATTTCTCCCACAAATTAGTACAATCATAGAATGATACCACTCTTATAGAAGATCATAAAAGGAGGGTGAGACAGTTTAAGAATTTGCCTCTGCATTGAGAATATTAGCAGGGACATGTAATTTAGGTGCAGTGAATGATGAACGACATCAATGTGTACTTACCTGCAATATAGATGGAATAAGGGAGGGGTAATGGTTAAAAGACAACCCTCCACTGGGTGAAGTATTGTTGCTAAAAGAGTCAAGCATATCCTGTGTGCAAAAGAAATACGAAACAAAAGAGAGTTAAGAAATTGCTGACAAATTAGTAGTAAATGTTGTCAATGACAAAAAGAATGAAACCTACAAAGGAAATTAATATATATTCAAGGAACGCTTTTATCGATGTGGCCAGGTAGGGCACATAGTCCTTTCAAAAGAGCGTACTGCCTTGAAGACTATATGTAAAAAATGTGGTATGGTAAGAAACATTTGTGATTAAATAGTTTTACAAATGAGTGACAGAGATGCAGGTAATCTGAAAAACATGATAAAAATAGATGACCTAGAAGTTGAAGCCATATTTGATTTATGCTGTTTATTGATGATTTCAGAAAAAAAGTTTATAGGGATTTGTTTAATGCATGTGTGAAACTCCATCGGCTGGACATACAGCCAGGACGATATAGAGGTCAGCCCATTAAAGAAAGTGTACTTTCAGGAAATAATCGAATACAAGAATAGGTTTTCGATTTCAAAACTGTGTCGACAAAAGGGGCAACATCGTAGGTTGGCGAGTGTAAAAAGACTTAGGAGTTTATTTGGCCCCTAATGCGTGGCCTCATTAAAGTTCAAGCTATTCAGGAACACACACATTTTGAAAAGGAGTTCCCAGAAGTATTTAGTAAGAATCTTGGTTGCCTCAAAACATACGTACACAAGTTAAAATAATAGAAGGAGCTTTTCCTGTAGCTTCAAAAGTTAAAATGTTGCCCATATCTATGCTAAGTTCTGTAAAAGAAGAATTGGAAAAACTCTGTAGAATAGGCATCATAGAACCGGAAGAAGCCATTTAGCGACTGGTACCAATTGGAGTGGCAAATAAATATGATGATAGATTATGATTGTGATTTGATTTGAGGGCTCTAAGAGAGGCGATTGTTGATAGGTTCCATTAGTTAACATCCTTGATGTTAACTACATTAGCTTGAGACCCATTCTTTTCGATCCTTGACTTAGCCTTAGCATACGATCAATTAATGCTGTCATAATACCCGATAGCATTCTCTGCAGCCATGGGAGTATACAAATTCAAGTGTATGCCCTTCCGGTTATTTTCAGCAGCATCAGTATTCCAAAGAGGCATGTTCGCTATGCTAGGATCCATACCTGGTGTATTCTGTTATCAGGATGATGTGTTGGTGTGTGAAAACACCAGATCACAACATGAGGGCGAGGATTGTACTAGGAAAATTCAGAAAGTATGGCCTGACTGTAAAATTGGAAAGTGTAAATTTGGGTGTGGAGATAGGACTTATTTAGGACATGGAGTGAATGCAGAGAGAATAGAACCAAAAGAAGAATTGGTGAACTGTTATCTGCTTTAGGCTGAAAACAGATCTTTTGCTCTCCCTCTCTGTACCTCTCCCTCTCCTTTATTTTCTTTCCCTCTTTCTTTTCTTCTATATTCCCTTTTTATGCTCTCGCAGTATGAAACCTTGAACCCCAATGCTATTTTCTTCTGCCACCCCAAGAAGGTATTTATTAGCTAATAACTTTCCTTGAGATGAACTCTGCGCTTTACTTCTGAGTGGAAATGGGAGTGCCCATTTCTAACATCCTTTCCGGCGATTCAGACTTTCTTTGCACATCTTCATATTGTCCTCTATCTGACTCTCCCAAATAACTTGTACATGTCTTATCTCTGGATCTACAGGTGCCCTATTTTGTCTCCTATTGAATCACGTGTGCAGCTGTGGCATTCATCTCCTCTAATTCCCCCCGCACCTACCCGCAACCTTCTAATTCCTGCACCCCGATGCACATCAAGAGCCTTGTGTTGATTCCTCAGTCTTGATGTCACCCTCCTCAGGCCCCAAGAAATCTACTCTCTCATTCGCATTGGCTAGTCAAATGTTATCAGGGTGAGCTATGTTTTTGGGCCTCTGGGTGGGTCTCTAGTGCGAGCTCCTGACAAAGAGCAGGTGTTCTGAACGTCAAAGCTCAATAAAGATGCCTTTAAATCTTGGTTTTTATCTGGTCAGATTTGCTGTGCTGAAAGACAGATGTCACATGTCAGCTTATGTCCTCTTACAAACTGGTGCTTATTTCATCTTGGAGATTGGTATTCACAAAATCAAAAAAAAGCAAAGTGAAATGTTTGACGATTGTGCTGGTGTACAGGCAGTGTAAAATGAAAGGCTTTAGGATGTCGTTTTTTTTCTAACACAACATTTAAATAGCTTCTAAATGAACCTTGCAACCATTTCAAAATATATTTTAGCAGTTAGGAAAGCATTTTTGAGAAGTTTTTAACTGTTGATAGAAACAAAGATTTTAATGGGATTAAAATCAAATCAAATGCTTTACTTGGTGCAAATGATAAATATTTCCTGAAACCCGGTTTCCACACATTGGTTATACACTATATCGTTTTAGCAGTAAAACTGCATGTCAATGGGGTGGTTTGTGGCCATTTCAGTGGAAGTGCACGGTTTGTACATGACAGTGGGCTACCACATCGTGATTTTTAATATATTAAAAGTGAGAGTTTTAAAACAATCCTGTCCCTTCCCTGATGACAATGCTATTAGGGAAGTAAGAGTCAAGTACGGGGTCAAGTGTTACCTTATGTGGGCTCGATTTTTATTATGGAGTAAACATTTAGCCTATTAAATCAAACAAAAGAGCTTTTGCTCAGCAGTCATGCTGTCGTCTTATATTTGAAGGTGCTCTCATATGTGATTATTGAAGAAAAAGGCCACTGTGAAATAAAATATTTAATGAGGATCACACAGTATAAGAGCAGTTTATGGGACTAGTGGGATACAGTTGGGTCAAATTGATTATTCGAGTCACACAACCTACATGTCTAGTAACACTTTCAGGATTCTTCTAGGCCTGCTCCTAGATTCCTTTGTTCTCCTGACATTTATGATAGTTTCACAGTTTCCACCCTCTACCCCGATGTGTCTGATCCAGTTATCTCCATTTGCTTCTTAAAAATTACACCATACTTGTCCTTGGCCTCCAAATAGCCTAGACGTGCCTGTTTCTTCTTCAAAAGCTGTCCCAGTCCTCCTTATCCCACCTGTCTAATACCACCGGTGTGCCACATGCATCTTGCCTCTAACACATCTGTGTTCCATCCTCTCACCCCCCCATGCCTGCATTATTAAAATATGTGTAAAACTCTCCAAATGTGGTAAACTCTCTAGTGTGCCCTTGATATCTACATACAGACTAATTGTGCCTGTACTACATTAACTTTTTTGTGTGTTTGATTCCTTGACCCTTTCATTCCTGGTCTGTTTTTCTCTCCTACCTAGGAGCATCTCTCTCTCAAACTCTCTCACATCCATACCACTCCGCCTTTGCATGTGCCGACATCGGCTCTTGCGCTTCTCCCTATTTAAATATGAAAGTGTTTTTCTGCTTTTGTTCTGGGCAGATACCTGGAACACATTAACATCTTTAACTGATGGTTACCTTTTCTTGGTCTTTTTCCCCCTTAGACTGCAGCTGTTTTGTTTTTGCTGGTGACTGTCATTGTGAATATCAAGCTCCTCTTGGACACGAGGAGAGCTGCAAACGAAGAGGATGCTGGACAAGACTACAGTGGTGAGTATCTGGACAGTTTCTTCGCATTTCGGGTCATGTACAATGTGTGAGCCTATTCTGGCTCTGCAACTTGTATGTCTGGTGTCCTGTTGTTCAGGCACACTTCTATCCCTTGTACAAGTTAGAGAGAACACTTGTCAAGGAACACAACAGATTCAGTGCCTTTGTGCTTGGCTTCCAAATCATTTAATAGTAGGTACTGAACAGCTTCTTACAAACCCCTTCTCACCCGTTTATCAGTGTGCTCCATTTGTGAAAGACTGGCAACCTTGGTAAGCTGAAAACCTAATGGAGGGGTACAGAGTTGATGGGTTACGTGGATTATGAGTGATATGCCCTGGTTGTTTGCGCAAAGTCTTAGAATAATCCAAACAGCCACATCGATCCATCAAATGCCTTTTAAAAATGTGTGGCCATCAGCAGTGACGGGTGAGAATGTAAGCGGTACCCCTGTCCCTTCCCCAACACGCCTCCTGCTTTTGTCATCATCCAAGTGTGCGTGCCTATTGAGACATTTGGTCTACTTCAGGAGGGTAAAATGCTTCAGAGCAAGAATAAACGGGGACGCAGTGGTAATCCAAACGATCGATCGTTAATGAGTTGCACACCCAAGTATCACTAGCAGTGGAATGTGCATTTCCACTGTTATTTTAAAATGGGTATTTTAAAGGCTTGAATCTAGTGCACACAATATTGTTTGATAACATCATAGAAGATCAGAATTAAAAGTAGCTAAGCACCTAATGATCCGCCAAACCAACAGAGAAAAATTGTAACATCACAATTTGTAGCCCTAAACGCCTCACTGTGCTAACTTTAAGCGCTATGCTAGTTTTAGCACATTAATAATACGCCTATTTCTTAAGTCTCCGAGGTGGTGTGCATACCTTGGACGACAGGGTTTGTTATCTGTTTGGAATAGATTGCCAGCTACGTTAAGCAGAAGGTCAAGGGGATTTTGTCCTTGCGAGAACACACACCTAGCACCAGTCAGTAAAGGCAAAATACTTTGGAGAGTATTGCTGTAGCCTTCTTCGGTTAGTGTTGAATCTGGGGCTGTGCCCATCTTGATCTGCTTTCTTGGGAAGGATTCTCTCTCATTTAATGGTCCATTCATGGCATTTATATAAGGCTGACCACTGACGTTTAAAATACATTGTGTGACTTTCCATTTAATATGAGACATTACCGCTATCAACCAACATGTATAAAATATGTCAACTTGACTACATGTTCATTTGGCACATTCATTGTCAGACCTCGAAAGGCAGCATGGAGCCTGTAGCAGACCTGTCACCTTGTGTTAGCAAAGTCATTTTTTAGATTCATTTATGCGTTCACGAGTTCTGTGAGCGATAATGGCGTGCTGAATGTGGACCAAAGTGCAGCCAGACCAACTAAAATGGATATAGTATGGAGCTTGCCCTGAATGTGTGTATAATATAATTATGAAGGGAAAGGTCCGTGTTTGACATCCCTGGAATAACTCCTAAACTAAACAATCACTAATCGATTGCTGTATGTGTTTTTGCATGGTCTTGGTTATCATAAATTCATGACCTATTTACAGAGAAGACTAGCAACGTAACTGGGTTTGATCCAGTAAGGCCTATTAGTGGGGAGGGATCCAATTTCCAAACATAATACTTACAGACCCCACTCTTAATTAACCTTTAGTCCGAAAAAGGCACAACACACACATCAATCTGGTGTGCTGACGAATTTATCTCAAATGTTTTTTATATACTTTTCTTGATCTCAATCATGTCCATCTGGTACAATCACAACATATAAACAAGAAAACGTAATCCATGCATGTCACAACACAAACAAACGTGAAACCGTTACGATTTAAAGGAAACTCTGTTGCTGAACCTTAGTGAGTTGTTGACAAGAAGTCCATACTAACTCACTCTAAAGAATTTTGTACCCCTTAAGGTATACATGGGGCTATATATCTACTTGTGTATTCCCACACTCAACATCATCCTGAAGGTTAAACAGTTCTTTGATTCCTTTTCAAAGTGGAAAATCCTTTTCCAAATCGTAGTTGGTGATTATAAGTTTGAGGTGGTACTTTAAACCGACCCCCATTAGAATATACCAACGTGTTTCGACCTCAGGTAGTAGAAGGGTATACAACAAATCTTTTTAGGAGGTCATCATGAGGGCTAAAGTACAACTCATTCATTCAGAGATAAACGGAACATGTCCATGCTTAGAGAATGCTGCTGTCTCGTAGCTGTCTCAATATCCACAACAGGCCGGGGAATGTGTTTGTTTGCCCTCTGTCAGAGCGTAAAGACTGTACCCGGACCGTCTTACGTTCAAGGTCCTCTGTAGCTCACTAACTTTACAGAGCAGAAGCACATGCTAGAAACATGCATGGAATAACGGATCATGACTTGTTGCATGTTCAATAAATAACACATTTTCAAACTGAGATGAAGGGGGTCTCTGCATTAGAAGACATGACTTTACGGCAATGCCGTGCACTAACCATATCTCCCCAAACATGCTTTGTGCCCTATTGCAGGTATTGTCTTCCCAGGGCGCTGCAGGCCAACAATCTTTCTATTACACTCTGTGCTAGAAACCGGAGGGTAGAACGGAAAAGCTGAAAATGAAAACAGGAGAGTCTTTTGGTTTAGGAGCCTTTCCAGCTGCTCTCTGAGGATTCATCTTGCGGAGAGTAGATATGATTGCATTGACACTATGTGGCCGTTTAGCACTTCCAGAAACACGTCAAGCCGAGAATATCAACCTGACCACAGATCTCTGTAGAAGAAAATATGACCTGGAGATCCTGGGAGTACAACCTACCGCCCTTCAAAAGACACCTTGCCAGATGTGGCAAACTCCTCAGCAGATATTCTTAGTTCCCTTGTGGATAACAAATGAATGGTCAGAGCTTTTTAATTCCTGCTTTAGGAAGGCAAAAAAGACGGTAATTATGACCATCATTATGAGGTCTTTTCCTATCTCTCTTCCTATCTCTGTGTAATCCTCCTTAGCCAGCTCAATTATGCCAGCATAGATCCAACCACTGTTCTCCATGAACCTCCGCTAAAGAACCTGTTTACTATTCAAAATAACATTGAGTCTTCTCATGGTAGTCGCACCTAAATATGATTGTCCCAAATGTTTGAGTGACATGAAGAGTCTAGAAGTTGGTGCTTTCGTGAGATGAGGATGTTGCAAAAGGAGAAGCCAGCACTCCCAGCTTGCTTATGTTAGTACCTCATTAAAAGTTTGTCTGTGGGCTCTGATGTTTGAAAGGAGAGGATGAGATGGAGGATCACTGCTGGCATGACCACACCAAAGACATCTTGTTCTGTAAAAGAGCGGTTGCCGTTTTTTTTTGGGGGGGGGGGGGGGGAAGAGACAGTCTGTCATCTCTCATAATCTCATATGTAGAGATGCAATAGCCATTTTGAAAACTCTACAACTTTCCTGTTCCGGGACCCAAGCGACACCATCTGGCAAAAGCCAAACTGCTTTTGCAACTGATTTGCAGCTTAAGTTTTGAACTTGTTAAGTAGTGTGTTGGTCCCTTTGTAAACTTAGGGGAGCCTTTCCAGCTCAGCCATATTCTGCCACGTCACCTCAGTGCCCTCTGTGGGGTATTTCTTATCCTAATAAGGAAACCGTGTCTGGGAAGAGCAGTATACTCGCTGTCTGGTGATATACCGGAGGCAGAATTCAGCTGGCCAACAGTACATTTATTTTCGATTTTCAGCATAGACCTCTTTTCAGGAGTTTAGAGAGGAAAAGGTTAATACAGTACATTTCAAATATTTGAAAACTCTTGCATTTGGTCAATTTAAGTAGAGGTTGCAGCTGTGTGTGAATTGGATAAGGATCACCAATCGTAGTGAGCTGGTCAGAGAAAATACAATATGCAGTTACATTTCTAAACCAGAAACGTAGTTGAAAGGAGTTAAGGATACAGCTTTTTTTGATTGTGACTTCATAACCCTTTTGTTCAAGGCTCCCTCCTACTTTCAACCATTGGATAGAAGGTTACTTAATGATAGAACTCAAAACTGTCCAACGAAGCTGTTCATCAAAAAAATAAAGTCTTCAATCAAAGTATGTGTGTCGCCCAGACTAATGCGTGTGGTGTTTGCCATCGGCTGCCATTTGCCCTATTTCAAAGCCAGTCAGGGTTTGTGTTGTGGCTAATGACATACCATTTGGGGTGGTTTGGAAATGGGGGAGCCTTTAGCTAAATACCAGTCATGAGAAAGGTGACTTTCCGTATGTCCTCACTCTGTCCTAGACGTATTTAGATCAGTGCTTTACAGTATACATAATTTGGGCTTGGTTCAAGCCCACGCTCCGAGAAGTCTCTTGCTTCCAACTCCTGCTTAGGCGACTGCCAGCCCCCATCCCCTAGTGCTGCTCGTTTTTGTAATAATTTGTGTACTGGTAAGACTTTTTGTCTAGAAAGTTGAAGTTATTTTATATAGATCAAAATATGTAATCGAGATGAACAACAGTGTTTTTTTGGCTATATACAAGCCAATGATATTTCATACCTTATATATAAATACGTTATTTAATGTTTACACTGCTTCTGCTTAAAAGCATAATGTAGTCAATGAAACAAATACTAACAGGCTTTCAAATTAGAGTTCTTCCAGACTGAGCAGTAAACAAAAAATACATGAAAAACTTTAAAAGTTTTCAATTTACACATGAAAACGACTTGGATTTGTATGTAATATACCAAAATGAGGTACATTATGTAGAAAGTCCAGTTGGCATGGTATGCTCAGACATGGGTCCATTGCTCACTTTGCCACTGGATTCAAGCTAGCCTGGCTGATGATGGCTGATTAGCCAGAAACCGGTCCCAGGATGCTTGTTTCCGGTCCAGGGAAGACATGGCTTGGCAGTTTGGGCTGGACTGATCCCATGAGGCACAGGGTTAGACTGATTTGCATATGGTCATGTCTGAACTGGGGTGGCGGAGTGAGCTAAAGAATGATGGATGAAACCCAGATCAGTTGACTGGGGTGAGTGATTGCAATGTTCAACACTCCATCCATCATCCCCTTTGGTTTTGCTTTGTTGACCCGTATTGATTTACAGGGCTTTAATTAATAATCCCAAATGCTCTCTTTTATGGTAGTGTGAGCGAGCATTTTAGGCTTCTCAGAGAGTAGTGTTAAGCAATTGTTGTACACACAGATTCAATAAATGAAACCTGCTCACGACCAATTAAAAAAAATATATATATATTTTTATATAACTTTTAACACCAAGAACTTTGTGATCGGGACAATACTTTAGACGTTATCAATTTTTACAATAGAATCAGTAGAAAATGACAGCTGTCAGATTTGAGGCATGAACCTCAAATGTGATAATGTTATCCTATGGGAGAAACATTCGCTGCATAGGGACACTTTCAAACAACTTACAAAATTGTTCTTCTGGACTTAAGGTGAATAGGGGCCAAGGTCCAAGAAAGCACCAAGAGTTTTGTTTTACCTGCCCTGTGGTGTCTGGATGAAGAGCGGCTTTCAGTGGTGGTAGCCTCGCATGTTGCCACGGTGACCTTGTAATCAACGGGGAAAAGTACCTGTAAGAAAGACGCTGCAAGGGGGGACTAGGGACCTGTCTGGCAGAACTTAAAGGGGGACTTCACACTTGGGGGGGGGGGGGGGTCTCAGGGCCACAGACACACTGTTGGTTTTAATTTACTTGGGCTGGGGAAATTAGGATATAAGTGTTTTGTCTGGTGGGTTGACCAGTATGAGGCTCCCACAGTTCTCGGTGCACCTGCAGAAGAGGGAGAATAAACACAGCAAAACTGCTTTTGATGTGGAGCTGCCCTCTGGTGGAGTTCCTCAACTTGCAGGTCGGTTTTGGCGACAGTGGTGTTTGGACTGAACACAAACAAACCTTGGTGCTTGCAACGGACTCTGGTACCTCGGGTGGGGGGGCCTGGCATCTCCGAACTTGGTGGGGGGTGGATCTGACCTAGAGCATGGTGACCTCTCCCTTGGTGGCTGCTGCGTCGCCGGACCCAATGGTCAGCTGATCGATGTACCAGACATCACAGACGGTGGCTGCAGGGAAGGGGTTCCTGTACTTCAAGTGGGATGCTGGTTGGTTGACAAAGTGCTGGCAGCTCTCTGAGGCTTTTGGAGGATTCACAGCTGCAGGACTCTTCGGGTCTTTGCTATTGTCTGGGCAGGGGCAGGCTGGTAGGGTTTGGCACCAAAAGTCCACAGGTACTCCTCTGTTCCCATATTCTTAGGCTCTTCTTTGTCCTTTTTCTGGAGTCAGTCGAATCTCAGTTCCTGGTGTTGTGCGGCCACCTAAATACTAAATTTACGGGCTTTAAGTGGAGTGAAGTATAGTAGCCAATGGGCTACTAACCCTTGGGGTCACTACACCGCTAAATGATCACTTCCTGTGGGGAGTCGGCATAACCCTATCCAAGTGTTTCTAATTACATCAAAATGGTGGAGCACATCGGCAGCCCACCTTAGGGGTATCTCTAGCCTGTTGGTGCAACACGCCTACTTGCATAACTTTTTGTCTGCCTGTCCTGGTGCCTGATGGGCCTCAGGGCAGGGAGTTGGCATTCCAGATCTGGGAGAAGCCAGGATCGAATATCAAAGGCAGCAGGGGCATTGACGCACCTGGCCTTGACATGCTAAATCTCTAGCCATCCTTCTGGAGTGTGTGTACAAACCTCCTGCCAGAGTAGGCATTGTTTCTGACCTCTGAGCTCACTGGCTTTCACCTGTAGGGGTCAAAAACCTGTCTGTTGTGGCATGCTGGTAGATTTCATTCAGCACACTAAGAAGCTGGTGGGTTTTCAGGGGGCATTTCTAGGGTGCCCTCTGGGTGCAGGTCTTAATACGTTCACTACTGGCATCAGTATCGAGTCATTAATAAAAATGTGTTTGATACCAAGCACCATAGGTTGCAGTGAAGCCATCATGTAGCTGGGTATCTCCTAATGACCAGTGCATATACTTAAGATGGCTTCTCTGTTCACTTGTACTATATAGTAAATGAACTAGACAGCACAGGGGTATATCTGCTCATGCAGATATGTCCTCACATGTAATTGTCGTGTATTTCCTATAAACCTATATAGGATCTGCGTGTTTAGAGAACATAGACTGTGGGGTTGGTGTGCAGACTGATTTCAGACAACCCCACCGGGTATGTTAGCCTGTATACCAGCTAGTTCACAGTGCCACTGTAAACTCCTCTTACCAAGGAGAGAATAGTTCTTGGCAACTATCGAACATGACAACCCTGATCCCTCCGAATTGTGGAAACAATACAGTACTTTTCGCTCAGTCACTCGTGCTCACTTTGTCTTCGAGAGAAAATGCAGAATAAACGGTGGGGATGTTTTCAATAAGCATTTATTGAACCAGCTTCATTCTAGTGTAAAATAGGTGTGCTGAAACAACCATAAGACAGAAACCGATATAAATGATTACAAGAGTAAAAGGATGGTAGATTCCTACCATTGTGTTAAAACAATGAATATATGCAAGCATAGAAGTACATGACAATAACGCGTACTCCTACGATGCAACCCTAGTGTACCTAAGTGTACCTAGCATGTATGTAGGTGTAGAGCCAAGAATCCCCCTAGGATAAAGCCAACCCCATTACCTAAAGTGAGAGACTTGGGACCCCGTCTTGGTCTCAAGATGGACACCCCACGAGGGATGTCAGACCACTGCGAGCTGGAGTGTTTGCATGCAGGAACCTCGGCTTCTTGCGTCAGCGTGGAAGTCATTTTTCTCCTCTCCCTGCCTGTGGTACCTAGGATGATGGAAGAAATTACCCTTATACATAGTTATTATGCAGAAGATTGTAGTCCTGCGGAGAAAACCCCATGTGATTTAAGCAGTACCGTAACTAGGTAAAAGGTCAGTACCAAGAACCGTTATGTAGTGTAATGGCAGGGGAAATCTAGGTGAAAGGTCTGGTTACCTGAGCCGATTTCAGGGCACCTGTATGAAACATAACATAATATAATGCATCCTACCTTAGGGCTATGTTGTAGGAGAGACTTGCATATATTGCATGCAGTGTCTGTGGGCATGGAACACCGGGTGTGTGCCTATATCGGGGCACCTGTATGACACCTAACACCCACTCCTCATTCGACTGGACGACCTAATAAAATGCTAAATGTACCTCTAGAATATGCAGACCACTAAGAAGTCCATAAAAATACATTAAAAAGTCTATTAAAATATGTTCGTATATACGGTCCAAACAATAATGAGTGCCTGAAAGCCATGCTTTTAGGCAAGAAAAGAAAAGTGTTAATGGTTTTAAAATTCCAAAGTTTTTTTGTTTTGAAAAAGGGCAATTTTTTTCCCAGCTCACGGTGATCCAAATGTTTGTGTCCTGGTTGGGAGATGCAACATCACTGTTGCTTGCCATCGCAGATGACGAACCCTGCAACACCTCACAGATCAGGTCAGTCAAGCGCAGATGATCTTCTGTATTGCCCACAGCTGATGCTGGGGAAGCCTGAGTGTTTGTAGAGGAGCCGGTATCCGTTCCAACAGGAGCTGAGGCACCCAGTGGTGGCGCTAAGAATGCAGACATCAACTTGGGAACACGCTGAGGACACAGCAGTACATGGGCCGTTATCGGGTCCAGTAAAACATCCATATCTGGTGGTGCAACCGATGGAAGTGTTAGACAGAGAACCAACACGCATTCTTGTCCGCAGAGCAGGCATCGGAGGACAGGCAGAACACAGTCGATCCAGACTGGTCTAAATGACAAGAACCAAGACTCGCTCAGTTCGCGAAGGCGAGGTGTGCCCAGATAGAGTACCATGCGATCACGGTATCGGTGCTCCAGGAGCTTTTTTCCATCTCCTTGGTGACTGGGACGTCCATTGCATAGCAGAAAAATTACAATCAGGATTCCTGCCATTCGTAACCGGATTAGCATAAGTCCTCCAGAAATGCTTCCGAATACGGAGTGTTTGAAGGCTGGAATCACTCCGAAGACTGTCTGAAAAGTGCTTAACAGTCCAGAACCTATGGTCTTAAATAGGTGTACTATACCCTTCGTATAAGACATGTTAAGGATATGCTGTACCATTTCTGTGTAATGGAAAGGGCAGTTTGTTCGTACAAGTGCCTGTATCTCAGTTAGAGGACCTTGCGACCTGAAGATCAAAAGTCTCTCGGGCAGAGGTTAAGGGCACAGTTTTCTGTAAAAGCATGGCTTTCATTCGGCGCAGAGTATCAAACCGTATAAAGGAAACATTCAACGAAGGCCATAACAGTGCCGCCCTGACTGTGTGGGTCGGTGGAAACCATGCTTGCACACAACAAGTAACCTTGGAGCTCACAGTGACCAGACATGCGATGCCGGAAGCATCCCACAACAACCTTGATCATTCAGCATCAAGTAACTCCCATTCAAGAACAATCTGAATACTGGATTATTCACAGCAGCCGGGGACCCTTTCAAATGACAGGATAAGTTTGCAACTGAACCGTTACAGGCCCGGTGAAGCATGATATCCTGGCAGATGAGAGATCCATTTAGAGTTTTCAACGCTTTTGCCGCTTTGAAACACTTCTATGTCCCCACTCCTGTATCAAAATCTATACAGCAATTCCCAAGATTCCTTGATGAATTCCTTACCCATCGCCTCATATCTGCCTCCTGTTGTTGTTCTACGCAATATTGAAAGTGGAAACTTGTGACCGGTAACGGTATATGGCAATGAATTCACCATTCTGTGGACGGTGACTCTGCCACAGTGAAAGGTATTTGGTCCAGTTTTTCAATACACTACAGTGTATATTTTGCTCCTCTTTGTGCCATTGTTATCCGCTTCTTAGATTGTAGGCAGAGAATAGGGACTTACTGTTGATAAACCGCCAAGGCACATAACCAGAATGCAATGATTGTAGTGTCCAGCTTAACAAAATAATAGAACGTGAGACTGTCCGTGATGTAGTATGGACAAATCCTGTTCTAGTATATCAATAGCAGAAGAATACAATGTTGCCCAGTGAATAAATCCTGGATGTTAATGTAGTATTACCATTATCAACTAATGCTTTTTCTAAGTTAAGTCTATCAATTTCACGAAGTCTCTCCGCAGCTTTTTGTTGGAAGATTTTCCAGATTTCATTATAAACACCGTATAAGACGTTTCTGACGTGGCTTTTGGGGGCCCAATAAAAAGTCCCTTAAATCCACTTCGTATGATGGTAAGGATAAGTGTTGTTTCACCTGGGACAGTGTCAAGGTTTTTAGCCAATCGATGCATAACTTCCCATCACTGTATTATGTCACCACCCCCAGATGTTCTTTCTGTACATAGTGTTGGTCTGCCTATGGATACTAAACCCTTCGGTGGTACCCCTGAATCTTGACTGACACCTGTTTGTGTCTGTTGGCCAAACTAACCATCCCTTCCAATTGGGGTCAGACGAATTGTATGAAATTGTATGTATGATGTCATCTACTTTATCCCTACCATGCAGGGATGTGGAATGCCTATAGCCGGATACCCAGGACATATTGTTTAAGGTCAAGGGCAAGACGTTTTCATGAGTACTTTGTCCTTGGGACAAGTTGGCCCAACCCCCTGCAGCACAAACTCTTTGACTGTCAATTTGCAGTATACTTTATGGATCAGAGAAGGGCACTGTCTGCAGTTAAGGTAATATTTCTGTCCAAATGTTCATGCTGTTCAAACTTGTATTTATGGTTCATTAATTGAAAGCCTTTATTATTAGGGTGAGCGCTGTAAGTAAATGTTGTAATCTCTCACTGCACTGACAGTGATTACAGTATAAACATGTGTACACACGTTTTCAAACTTTAACAATAAGAAGCTATGTGTAATGCTCCCAGAATGCTCTTTGATTTGATGCAAATATTTGCAGAAGCTTAAAAGCAAAATTGATGATTCTTTGCTTTCAAAATAAAATGTTCATAAAAAGAATTAAAGCAGGAAAAAACCATGTTGCTAAACTACTAAAATATTTCAGGTGCCATTTCTTTGCAGCATCATTTAGTAACGTGTTGATGCATGCTAGTATTTCTCAAAAATATTCATAATGGAAAATCAGTGTTACCAGTTTCAATAAGATTATGGTATACAAAAATAAACAAGCATTGGCAAAGCCAGTAGGTCTGAAATTGGTAGTCTGCTTTTTAGTTTCGTTAATGTGGGAATTGTTTTGACATGGTTTTTGTAAAACCTTATTGGTGTGGGAGTTGTTGGGCCCTCGCAATCATAATAAACATTGGCAAAAGCAAAAATAGTTTTTGGCCTCGAAAGCACACACTGCCGCAGTAGTTACTGCACTGAACAAAACTACTTTGTGTGCTGATGTGCTCCTTGTGAAAGACCAGAATGCTGTCACTCACAGTGAAGGCAGCCGAGAGAGAATTTTAATAAACGCAAAAGGTCATGGCTCCATGCCAGACCAAATTTGGTGCCCAATTATTAAAGGAAGTCCCAAAAGTGCACCCATGGTATATGTCCTTGCATTAAGTGCAGCTATAAGGCTTAAGTAGGACAAGAAATAGTACTCCTAGAAAATATGTTCGAGGCATGTGGGCTGCTGAATTCATATCTGTGCATAGATCGCCGCCTAGTGTTGGGTCCGGATGTTTGCACGTTGTTGTCCTGGAAGAGTCTTCGAAGTATCCTGAGATAGGTGACTCCTCCCCTGGACCATAGTGCGCATGGGCATCCTCTCCATCCTCAGATTGTTTTTTTCCGCCATTGGGTTCGGATGTGCTTATCTTGACTCAAGTTAGGAAAAACTTTTTTCAGGCCAAAAGGCCTTTAGTTCGCGTCGGTACTGTTCCCGATCGGTATCGACAGTTACTTGTTAGTTTATTAACTTCTAAAACAACTTTTTCGCATCGACCATCGACACCATCGACGATGGAATCGAGGACACCATTCAAGCGGTGTCCTGTTTGCAATGCGAAATATCCCCATATCGACGTCCACCCGGTGTGCAACAAATGCCTTTCACCGGATCACGACGAATCCACATGTATGGCCTGTGCCCGATTCCGATCCAAGAAGACCCTTCGGAATCGACGAGCGGCGAGACTTGAAGCGCAGCAAGCGGCACCAGCCCCAACCAACATCTTCAGCGCCGAGGACGAAGATGTGGAAGGCGTGGAGAACCTACCCTCCAGCCCCGCTTCCGAACACGATTCCGGATCGGAAGACATCGAAGAACAACTCTTTCACAGAGATGAAGACGACACCGAGGTAGGAGACTACGATGAGGCCTTAGGGGCCGAAGAAAGCGGCTCCGGTGACGAGCAAGGCCTACCCGTACAGACGGAGGATATCCCAGTGCGTCAGTCTATGGCTCCGGTCGAGGGATCGCCTTCGGGCCTTACCCAAGACCTATCTCGCAGTTCTTCGGCCCCAACCTCGGGCCCGGCCTCGGACATTCAGCGACAGCCATTAGGACCCAAACCGGCTGGTTTCCCTTCATCGAAACCGAAACCAAAAGTCGTGTCGGTTCCACAGAAACCGAAACTGAAAGTGGTACTGGTCGGATCGAAGCCCACTACACCTTCGACGCCAGCAAAACCCGTCGGCACCGACCGCACCAAACGGGACTTCGGTGCCGAACTCGCAGCAGCAGACGTCGGCACCGAAACAATCGGCTCCGGCCACGAAGGTCAAAATGGCCGCTGCGTCGCACACCCCTTCGAAAGCAGCACGTAAGGCACAATCATCGACGCCGTCAACGGCTACCGCCTCTCCTCGACTCCATGACCCCGTGGCCCCGAAGAAGCCCACGCCTGCCTCTACTGAACCGCTCGCGCCAAACAACCGTCAGCGCTCCAGGTGCGACAAGTTGCAGAGTCCTTGCAACGCATCAAAGAAAAGGCAGCCCTCCAGGACACGTCGGGCCCAGAGCCGAAAAAAGCTCAAAAAGCTTCTCCAGCGACACCTCATATCACTTTTGGCCTGCCGCCATTCACGGCGCCAAAAATGTTTGAAATAAGAACTCGTGTCACCCAAACTAGGATCACACCTGCCGAACGCTCTCCTACGGAGACGTCACCATCTCACATCATCGATGCCGACACCGGCAGAATTATGCTCCACAAGCGGAGAATATCTTCCGAACACGCTTTGGACTCCTACCGGATCCCGCTGAAGAAAAAGCTGCCAGCAGATTCGGAGCCAGCTCTTTACGAACGTCTCCATACCTCCTACCCAGATCCACAGTCCTTCTCCCCGACACACTCCGAAACCGACGTTTTGGAGGACTATATGGGTGACGACGTCCCCTACCCAAGAGGGATGGACCCGGAGGGCCAACAGGACCCTGACCAGGCTTGGGATGACCCTGTAGACACAGGTGCACCTATGGATACACAGGACACGCAGCTCTATGGCGCAAAAACGTCTCCCACAGAGGACACTGCCGCATTCAACGCCCTAATTGAACGTGCTGCGGAAAATCATGGTGTGCAACTCCACTCTGACACAATCGAGGACGATTTTCTAATGGATACTTGCGCATCCTCAGAAAGGAATATCAAAACTCTACCCATGCTAAAAGGTGTCCTCAAACCAGCAAAGGACATTTTCAAAGAACCCACCAGGGCAAGAGTGATAAACCCCAGGATCGACAAAAAATATAGGTCGGCGCCTGGGGACCCTACGTACATTAGAGGCCAGTTGCCTCTAGATTCCATCGTAGTCGCAAATGCTCGCAAACGGGCACACTCGCAAACAACTGGGGATGCTCCTCCCCCGGACAAAGAGTCCAAGGTGCTAGAGACCTCCGGCAAACGGGTGGCAGCCCAGGCAGCTAACATATGGCGTATTGCCAATACACAGGCGCTCCTAGCTCGCTACGATCGCGCACACTATGACACATTAGAAACCCTACTCCAACATCTCCCTGACCAATACAAAGAGGGAGCAGAGATCCTCATCAGGGAGGGACAACTCCTCACAAACGCATCCATTAAGTGTGCACTGGATGCTGCAGATACAGCTGCCAGAGCAATAAACACCAGCGTCATGCTACGACGACACGCCTGGTTACGAATCTCCGGATTCAAACCTGAGGTTCAAAATAACATTCTCAATCAGCCGGTCAACCCCGACTACTTATTCGGGCCGGAAGTTGACGCCACCCTAGAGAAAATAAAAAAGGACACAGACACTGCAAAGTCCATGGGGGCTCTCCAAACACAGACCTTTCGGAGTGGCTCCTTTCGTCGCCCCGGGAATAGAGGAGCAGGCAGAGGACAGGGGTCACAGCAAACCTACAACAAGGGCAACACACAAAGTACCTACGATAAAAACACCCGGGGTGGGTATCGTGGTTCCAGCACAAAGGGCAGAGGACGCGGATACGGCAATACCAGGTCCTCCCCCAAGAACAAACAGTGACGCCCTCTCCCTTCCTCCCGATCACATAACACCTGTCGGGGGAAGGCTACAACGGTTCTTGTCCACGTGGAACTCCATCACCACGGACAGGTGGGTCAAAGATATTATCAAACACGGTTACTGCCTAGAATTAACCTCCACTCCACCCACAATACCACCAAAACACCGTCCTATGTCCTCAGAGCACTTAGCGCTCTTACAGCAGGAAGTACTAAGTATGCTGGAAAAAGGCGCAATAGAGGTCGTACCCGTCCACGAGCAAGGCATGGGGATATACTCCCTGTACTTCTTAATACCAGAAAAGGACGGGTCACTCAGACCTATACTAGGCCTGAGACCCCTCAACCGCTACATTCTGTCAGCATTTCCACATGCTCACCCTACAACAAGTCCTCCCGCTGCTCAAACAGGGAGACTTCCTAGCCACGCTAGATCTCAAAGACGCATATTTCCACATACCCATTCACCCCTCACACAGAAAATATCTCAGGTTCACTATTCAAGGGCAGCACTACCAATTCAAGGTTCTTCCCTTTGGCGTGACAACAGCACCCACAGTTTTCACAAAGTGCCTAGCTACTGTGGCTGCACATCTACGGAGGCAACACATTCACGTCCACCCTTACCTGGACGACTGGCTTGTTCAGGCAAAGTCAGCCCAGCAATGTGCCAGCCACATGTCCCACACCATTCACCTTCTTCACAGTCTGGGGTTCTCACTAAATTACCCAAAATCACATCTCCAACCCGCACACGTACAACAGTACCTAGGTGCGACCATAGACACTCTGGCAGCCACAGCTCAGCCAAATTTAGTGAGGATCAACAGCATACAAATGCTGATTTCCAAGTTCAAACCACAACACTCCCTTCCTGCGCGAGTGTTCATGCAGTTGATAGGCATGATGGCCTCCTGCATCTTCATGGTCCCACACGCGAGACTACATATGCGCCCGCTTCAGGAGTGCTTAGCACGTCAATGGAATCAGGCACACGGGCAACTGAAAGATCTAGTGTTCGTGAGCGGTCGGGCATACAACTCTCTGCATTGGTGGAACCCACAAAACCTTTGCAAGGGCCGACCGTTCCAAGAGCCTGTTCCACAAATAATACTGACAGCGGACGCGTCTCTCCAGGGATAGGGAGCTCATGTACTCAATTACACAGTGCAGGGACTATGGACAACACAACAAAAGAAGATGCACATCAACCTTCTGGAACTGATGGCAATCTTCCTAGCCATGAAGGCATTCAAAGTACATCTGTGCAACAAGGTCGTGTTGATCCGGACGGACAACATGACCGCCATGTACTACATACAAAAGCAGGGAGGAACACACTCTCCACAGTTGTCTCATCTGGCTCAGAGCATGTGGAAGTGGGCCATTCAGAGGAACATGTTCCTCATGGCGGAACACCTCCCCGGCAAGGACAACCAGATGGCGGATCTGCTCAGCAGACACAGCCACCAGATGCACGAGTGGGAGTTACACCCATCAGTACTCCAACCGTACTTCCAGCAGTGGGGTCATCCAGACATAGACCTATTCGCCACAAACGAAAACGCAAAATGCCAAAGCTTTGCCGCCAGGTTCCCACATCCGCAGTCGCAGGGCAATGCGATATGGATGAACTGGTCCGGCAGATTTGCGTACGCTTTTCCCCCCAGCACCATTGATACCGCTGGTGGCGCGCAAACTAAGGCAACACTCAGTGACCCTTATCCTGGTTGCTCCAACGTGGGCACGCCAGCCATGGTACACCACCTTTCTCGAACTTTCCGTGGTGCCTCATCAAAGGCTGCGGATCAAACCCGCGCATTTGACGCAGAACCATGGAGAGATTCAGCACCCAGATCCGCAACAGCTGAACCTGGCAATCTGGCTCCTGAAGTCCTAGAGTTTGGCTACCTGAATCTGCCACCTGACTGTATGGACATCATTAAGGAAGCTAGAAGACCCACTACCAGAGCTTGCTATGTAGCCAAATGGAAAAGGTTCGTAATTTATTGCAATAACAATGACATTAACCCGCTAGATTCATCCATCCAAAACATAATTTGTTACCTCTTACACCTATACCGATGCAATCTGGCATACACCTCAATACGTGTCCATTTGACTGCAATATCAGCCTATCTCCAGACCAGGCAGCACCTCTCTCTATTCAGAGTGCCTGCCATCAAAGCATTCTTGGAAGGACTCAAACGAGTAATCCCTCCACACCACCCTCCGGCTCCAATGTGGAACCTCAACTTGGTCCTCACACGCCTGATGGGTCCACCCTTCGAACCTCTACACTCATGCGAGATTCAGTTCCTCACCTGGAAAGTAGCTTTCCTAGTAGCGATCACTTCTTTGAGGAGAGTTAGTGAACTCCAGGCACTAACCATTCAAGAGCCATTCATACAGGTTCACGCAAACAGGGTTGTACTACGTACCAACCCAAAATTCATGCCCAAAGTGATCTCGCAGTTCCACATGACTCAAACTATTGAACTGCCTGTTTTCTTTCAAAACACACAAACTGTCGCAGAAAGAGCACTCCATACACTGGATGTAAAGAGAGCCCTCATGTACTATATAGACAGGACTAAAGTCTTCAGGAAAACAAAAAAACTTTTTGTTGCCTTTGCCCCACACCACAAAGGTAACGCCATCTCCAAAGCAGGTATAGCCAGATGGATCGTTAAATGTATTCAAATTTGCTATCAAAAGGCTAAACGCCCATTAACGATTCCCCCACGAGCCCACTCAACACGTAAGTTAGGGGCCTCCATGGCTTTCCTGGGAAACATTCCTTTGCATGATATATGTAGAGCAGCCACCTGGTCCACTACACATACATTTACCAAACACTACTGTGTAGATGTGCAATCAAAACAGCAGGCAGCTGTAGGACAGGCTGTTCTCAAAACTCTTTTTCAGACCGCTGCAGCTGGCACTGGTGGCCGCCGCTAATAGTGGGTACTGCTATGTATTCTATGCACAGATATGAATTCAGCAGCCTACATGCCTCGAACTGAATATGCTACTTACCAGTATGCATCTGTTCTTGGCATGTAGGGCTGCTGACATTCATATCGCCCACCCTCCTCCCCGGCGCCTGTAGCAGCTGCAGCTCTCAGAATTACTGTATAGCATGGTCATCACTTTCTGTATCTACTCCATCACTGCCACAATGGCGAAAAACAATCTGAGGATGGAGAGGATGCCCATGCGCACTATGGTCCAGGGGAGGAGTCACCTATCTCAGGATACTTAGAAGACTCTTCCAGGACAACAACGTGCAAACATCCGGACCCAACACTAGGCGGCGATCTATGCACAGATATGAATGTCAGCAGCTCTACATGCCAAGAACAGATGCATACTGGTAAGTAGCATATTCATTGTGAACTGCATTTTAGCATGAGCATATGCAGGTGTAGATTTGCTCATTCGAAAATCTGAGTGTTTGCAAATTCACTTTCCATCCGATTACATTTTTCCCCAAATCTGGAAGAAGGTTTACGTCTGCCATTGTCAGGAGTAAAGTTCCAACAATTCTCAGTATGGGAAAAGATTAGAGAAGAGTTGTTGAAAACCCTTAAAACATGCAAGTTAGTAGGTTTGCACAGACTCAAAAGGGCATTCTAACCCTGGAACTATTGCTTACCACTACCTTCAGCCCCAGTATGTAGATCTGCGGAAATGTGGCAACATAAGGGGATTGTAAATATTCAAACACTACTATGGTATGAGCCCTGGCATAATCAGAGAGGCTATATCAGAGCTCTTATATAATGAGATTGCTGCCAGAATTTGTCTGCACAATACATGGCACCAAAGGGACAAGTGGATTTTGTTACAGGACAAGTAGATTTGTGAAGCAACCTGCCCTATGGACAAGTAGATATTTTATTAAATTCCACACCCCTGCTATGTGTCGTAAATTTTGCCACCCCTTAAAATGTGATGGTGAGGGAACCCGAGGTTTGTTCAAATCTTTGTTTTTGGCTACTCCAAGACAGGAAGTCTGTTGCACAGTGTCGTTCAGAAATATTATCTGCTGTGGAATAAGACACGCTCGAAATAGTGCTTCTGTTCCTTGAACTTGCCATTCCATTGCACCCCAGACTGATTTTATGTCTATAGAGTCCTTCCTTAAGTCGAAACGCTGTTCAGACAGTTGGGCAATAAAAGATGTAAAGTAGATCTGTTCGGTGTTTGTTATCCGCTATCGCCCACTCCTGCACGTAGGAATGTTTTAAGTATACTGGAACGAGTTCGGAAAAAGATGGTAAAATTACCGTTTCTCCCTTTGGGCACTCAATAACAATTTCAGGCGCCCAATCTTTTACAGCTAAAAGGATGTCATAACGATAAGTCAGGTTCTCCCAAAAGAGGCCTTTAATTTTTCTGGGTTTCTCCCCCTCCATTTGGAGTGTTAATTCATGTAACTTATGTGGGACACTTACCCTGCTATCAGTTGTCTCCACCATGATATGCTCATTCAACTCTGCTGTCGCCAGAAATTCCATCAGGTTCTGGCGAGCTATTGTTACTTTTGCTGCGCTGTCTAGTTCTTGTCAAAGCCCATTCCCTGTTCAGAAGTTGAGTCCTCAGAATTCTAGGCATGTCTAACTGTAAGACCTGCTACTTTCTTCTTTTTAAATTGAGGTTTTGATTTTTGTTTCTCTTTTTTTTTGGAAGTCTAGTCTGATGCGCGTTGCCTGTCCCTGGACTTTGTACGCTCTTCTTGTCGGTGTTCTGACCGTCCTTCCCTCTCAGAGTTTTTTGAGGAACCCTGAAAGGAACGAGAGGAAAGTGCATCAGTATCCTGATGCCTGTCAAGTTTTTTTAATGTCATCACGATTCCTAAGGTTGTACCTCCTTTCGGAGGGCTCCTGTTGAGGAGACCCACCTCTGGATTGTGACCTACTTTCTCTATTCTTTTGTTTCCTATTATTATTATCCCATTATCTTTTTGGAAGAAACAGGTGCTTGCTTGATGTCATCTTTATCAGGACCACCCATGAGTTGAGGTTTGTTGCTCTAGCTCCCAAACTATCTCTACCTAATTGTGCATAGGTATCTTCGATAATTTTAGGTAATTCACGTCCCTGTTGTAAGGGAGTGAAATCCCTCGAGCATTGGCATATTGCCACTGCTGCCTTCCCTTTTATGTTTGCTAATATAATAGTTCATACCTGGGCAAAACCTCCTAACAATTTGATCCCTAAGTTCAGAGCAGGTTCTGCTCCATAGTCATTCTGTATTTGTCTTAATACAGCTGGTATTACTTCTATTGAAGGGATAGTATGAGTTCTGATATATATGGCAGCAAAAACTGTACCCCAAGACATACAATCCTCTATCTGGGGAGCTATCCCCATTGGCAAGCAGATTATTAGCATTCTGTGTTTTTCTTGAGGGCTTGTGTGTGGAAATACTGCCTCTAACTGGGTTATTTTCTGAGCTAGCCAGAATGGCATTTGCTTACGTCTAGAGGGTGTTTTACCCAGAACTGCGTGTAGAGTTTGTGGAGTTATTTTAGTTGTAGATCCCTGAATTTGTCCTGTAGGTGTAGCCCTTGCTGGCTGAAGTGTGAGTGTTCTCATCAAGAACTGAGTCCGGTTTCTGTTAAGTTTTATTATCTCTTTGTGAAGTGGATGTAAGTCTGCTACTGGCATTGTGTCAATGTCTGAATTCAGTGTGTAAGCCGCTAGGACTGGCCAAGTTGCTCCATCTCTTCCAACTAGACAGTCTCACATATTCTTTTGTGTGTGGGAGGGTGCCTTTAAGCCAGTTTATGGGCTCCTGGTAGGTGAGTGGAATTTCAATGTCCTCATCTGGTGTTTCATCTTTAGTATAAGAATGAAATGTATGTGTTTCTGCATCTGCTTGTGGGAATTTAATCCATGAATAGAATACCTCTGCTCTGTATGATTCATGTGCCTCAATCACAAATGTAGCTAGCTGTGACTCCATAGTCTGCTAGTTTTAAACTAAGGGCAGTTCTGACATTTTCTCAAATGTTTATTTCATCTTCTTGTTCTTCCTCCCATGCTGCAGCCACACATTGTGCTGGCGCAGCGGCATCTTCGTCCGCCATTATTTGAAAAGAAGATGTTTGAAGGAAACTGAGAAGGTTTTATGCTCAACAGGGGACTGTTTGTACTTCAAGCGGGATAAACCTACAGCCAATACATAGGATATGCCTACTCTGCTGCAGCGGATTGTTCCCTTCCCACCCCAGACGTCTCTGGGAAAATGTGAGTAGGGGTCTCTGAGAACAGCACGACTGAACTACTCAGATTTGACCGTTAGATAAGTACCCAACCAATGTTGTGGCTCCATGTCATGTAGTTCCTATAAACCTATATAGAATCTGTGCGTTTAGACAACATAGACTGTGGGACTGGTGTCCAGACTGATTCCAGACACGCCCACCGGGTATGTTAGCCTGTATACCAGCTAGCTCAGAGTGCCACTGTAAACTCCTCTTACCAAGGAGAGAATAGTTTTTTTATTTTATTTATTTTTATTTTGATACAAAAGAAAAAAGAACAAAATGCACAGAGACCTGCTGTTGACAATTCAAGAAGGCTAACCTACAGTTTGACAATTGATCACGTAGTCTTAGAACACGTTGGTGTCACTTAACATACCAGCTATAAACAGCACACGTCCTGGACACCAGTGGAACAGAAATGCATCTCACGATACCAAAACACATCGCCACCATTGTATATAACCTAGGCACACAGCCACAAATGCAGACAGCTGTGTAGGCTATGACCCAGAGGCGTCTACAGGAGATTGATACAGCAGTCTCACCAGTCCAGCACGCCCTGCCACCACGGCCTGCTCATGCACGGGGGCATCAACACCCTCAGCCTCATCATCTTTGGTAGTCAAGTTTTGTACAATTCCCAAAAGTTCACTATAATTTTCAGTTTGCGTACTACAATATATCCTATTTCTCGACCAGCAAGACATAGTGGGAGTCGGGCCACGGGACCAGCAGATCGCCACCCTCCGTCTGGCTATCAACAGCCCCATGTCGACAAACCGTCTAATAGCTTTTGGCAAGGGTAAGGAATACCCTAGAAGGGCAAGCAAGGGGTCCGGTGTTATTGTTGCAGTTGTGATATCCCCTAGGGTCTTGAAGATCTGAACCCAGAAGTTGGCAACCCTCGGACATGGCAAGGCTAGATGGAAAAGATCTACTGACATACCTGTGCAACCTCTCGGGGGTGTAGTAAACTCTGTTGAGAAATTTAAAATGTATCAACCTGTTTCTCCCATTCAAGGAAATACTCTTCATGCTCTCACAACAATATTTCCACATACAATCATCAATATCTGTGCACAAATCTACCTGCCAAGCCAGGTTGGTATTGGTTTGCCCGATAACCCAGAGCCACTTTATATATTTTGGATACAATCTATGTTGGCGTATCAGTTATATCATGTATGTGAGGCAGCCACTTCCGGCGGCTCAGCTAAGTCACTGTCCAAAATCTCTTTTAACGATTGTCTCATACTATGAAACTGGAATCTAGTAAGAAGCGAATTGTGCTCACCCGTCGTCATCACCTCACTCCACGTTCTTGCCTTTTCCTCTGAAAACACATCACCTATCGTGATAATTTTAACGGCATTCAGTGCCTGGGTTCCCCCCCCTGTCTGTGCATACAGGTAGCCAGAGGCACCACTACAGGGGAGTGAGTGGGGAATGTAAGATCACTCCCACTTGCAATTTCAGGAGGTGATGCCAGGCATGTACCGTTGTGTTAATAGAATCCAGAATTCCAGTTCTGCGGTCAGGTGGGTTGAATAAGAGTGCTGGCAAAGGGAGTCGCTACCACTTTCTCGATTTTAAAATGCGGTTTGTCAGCGGGACCATGCATCCAATAATGTGCGTAAGCGCTTTGTGCAGCCCTATAATACAGGTCTATGCCGGGGGCGCCCAGTCCCCCCATGTGGTATGGAAGCGCAAGTATATCCCACCGGGCTCGAGCAGTCTTCCCAGCCCAAGCTAACCTTATTAGTAATGTTGAAAGCATTCTAAAAAAGGACCTTCGGGATATTGGTAAACAAAAACAAGATTCTCAGCACCACAACCATTTTCATGATCGAAACCCTGCCCGACAGCGGCAACCGGATCCAGCGTTCTTAGTCATCCTCCAGTTTACTGACTGCAACCCCGTAGTTCTCCCTAAGGACTACCTCCGAGTCAGTGTGAATCTTAACACCAAGATATCGCACCAGGTCTGTCGTCTATCGTAGTCAGGAGTGAAGGGGACTGTGGCGGGAGTGAGCGGGAATATGATCAATTTCATCCAGTTGACCTGGAGGCCAGACATAGCACCAAACTTGACGACCTCGTGGAGTACGGGAGACATGTTGTGTTCAGGATCTCTTATATAGAGCAATGTCTCGTCCACATATGTGAAAATAACCAGCTCATAACCTGGGAAATGTATTCCCCCAAAGCTGTGGTACTCACGAAGCGAGCAGGCTAGTGGTTCCGCTACCAGCGCATAGAGTATCGAGGAGAGAGGGCATCCCTGTTGCGTGCCTCTGGTAATTAGGATCGTGTCAGTGACCATGTCTCCGATTTTTATTCTGACTACAGGGCTATTGTATAAGACGCCTACCATTTGCAAAGATATTACTCCATGCCCTAAACGTGTCAGTACATGGTTCATGAAGGTCCATTCAACTGAATCGAACGCTTTTTTTCCTTGTCGCGGAATACTGCTACTGCTTGAACATCTTGTCTAGTGTGTTGGATTGCGCCGAACACAGTCCTCAAATTATTGGTCTAATTTCTGCACGGAACAAACCCAGCCTGCTCCGGTGCCACTAGAAGCGGCCCAAGCAGTGCCAGATCGCCAATATCTTAGCATATATTTTTGTGTCCTCATTCAAAAGGGAAAGGGGGCGATACGATGCACATTCAGTCGGTAACTTATCTGGCTTCAAGATTGCCACAATTAGTGCTTCCCTCATCGAGGTTGGCATCTGGCCGCTTCCACTAATCTCCTCAAACAACGTGCTCAAGTGTGGGATGAGTGTGTCTTTAAACTCTTTGTAAAAAGAGACCGTTAGGCCGTCAGCACCCGGAGCACTGCCGTATTTCATTCCCATCAGCGCAGCAGATATATCCTGAACCTCCAGTGGTCTCATGAGGTATTCACAGTGCGAGTTTGTCAGCCAGGGAAGCTTGATATGTGCTAAATAGTCTAGTATCTCTGCGTCTAACCCATCAGTTTTAGAGGCATATAGTGTTGAGTAATACTGCTTGAATCTGTCAGCTATTCCTGTGCTTTCCACCAAAGTGACCCCCCTGCTCGTCATTAATTGCCACCACCCCTGCTGTCTCCCTGCGCTTTTTTAGCAAAGAGGCCAGAACCGAACCAGGCCGCTAACCCTCACCGCAAGTGCGGGCTGTCGCGTATTTACCCAAATGTTTGATTTCAGAATCAGCCGTCTCATGGTACTCTTACAGTAATTCTTGAAATTTCTCCTTCGCACCATCGTCTGTGCCAGAGAAGAACCTACGTTCTAGTGCTTTTAACCTACTTTCCAATACAGAAAGCCGCCTATGCATCACACGTAAAACACCAGAGTGTTTAGCCATAGCGATCCCCCTTATGTAAACTTGAAAGGCTTCCCACACAACCGAGAAAGTGTCAACCGACCCTATGTTGGAAACAAAGAAGGTTTCTATCGCTTCCAATAGTTCAGGTTTAAAAGCTGTCCAGCAGTGAGTATGGAGGAAAGCGCCAAGTGAAGGGGGTTTACATTTGCTTTGACTATCCAAGACCAACAGTATTGGTGAGTGATCCGAGAAGGTGCGAGGCACTACTGCGTGTCTCGGATCAGGGTGAACAAGTCCCGAGAGGCTAACCAGTAGTCAATTCGAGTGTCTAAGTCATGATATGCAAAGTAGTTTGTGAAACCACCCGTGGCAGGAGATCTCGTTCTCCATACGTCTCACAACTCTAGTTCCGTAGCCGCGTCCAAGATAGCACATGCAGCAGCAGTGACACGTCTATCTGGGACCCCCGATCTATCCAAGTGCGGGTCTAATACGCAGTTAAAGTCGCCACACCAGAGTTGTAGTGCCCCCCATAACTGCGTATCTTCTCAAGTAGTGCTGCGTAGAACTTAGGGTTGTCATGGTTCGGGCCATAGATATTAGCTAGGATCAGGTGAAGCCCCTTCCCGCTGCAACATGAAGTTGCTTATCTCCTCTCCGTGTTTAGTGGCTTCTGTTTTTGCATGACCCAAGTTATAACGCCACGAGCATGAGAAGTGAATCCCGCTGCATGCGTATTTCCCTGCAGCCCTCTGCTGTTAAGCATTCTGTTATTGAGAGGTAAATGCGAATCCTGCAGTAGTGCGATATCAATGTGGTGCCTAGCACGGTATGACAGGACCTTTCTCAGCTTCCTATAATCGTTTAGGCCGCAGACATTCCAGGTCATAATATTAATCTTACTAGTTTGTGTCTGTGCCATGTAAGTTTGTTTCTGTGCCATTCTGCGACCAGTGCGTATGCTAGGATGCCACTCTGTACTAGTATATATATGAGCAAGTAAGCAACACTTGAGCAGAAACTGTTTGCTCTGCCATGAAAGTAAAACATTTGTTAAGTCTCTGTGCCCCCCCACCATACATTCCCCCAACTCTGCTATGGCGATGTCCCCTTACGAAACCCTCTGCATCAGGAAAATAAAACAAATCACCAATGACTATACTGAACAACAAACAAAAGCTATAATACTCCATGGTGTGGTTCACACACGTGGGCAGATGTTGCCTGTGCCCGCTAACTATAAACACTCGTGAGTTGAACTCCTATTCTGTCCACCATCTAGCACAGATTGTGCATCAGACCAATAGCTCAGTAGACACATATAGCTTCTTATGACATTAGCATGCAAATCTCAACTAACTGTAGCACGCCAAGAACACCTCTCCCCCTCGACACGGTCATCGAGACAAAATTCACAGGGTTATTACAGTCCCCCATCATCATAATAAACCATCTTATCTGGTAGATAAAGTGTCCCAGCAATTAATCTTTGTCATCCAGGCTTCCACCAATCGCTCCCTCATGGGCTGACAGTTCATTGCTGTGCGATCTGTCCTTTGACCATTCCTTCAAAGCTTTCTGCAAGGATTTAGGGTCCGTGAAGATACGAGAGCGTCCCTATCTGTTCACTCAGAGACGAGCCGGATACAACATGGCATAATCCAAATTTTGTTCCCGCAGTTGCTTCTTGAGGGGTGCAAATTGTCTACGTGCCTCCTGAGCGTGAAGTCCGGATAGAGCGAAATGGCTGATCCCTAGTAGTGTAGTGTTTGCTTCTCCCGAGCCACTTTCAGTGCAGCGTCTCTGTAATTTAGCAGTTTGGCGATGATGGGCCTCGGCGCTGCTACCGCCTGTGGTCGCGGGCCTAGCAAGCGATGCGCACGTTCTACCACAAACATTGGAAAGAACATGTCGCGGCCCAGCAGTGTCACCAGGAGCTCCTCTACAAATAATTCCATGTTCCCCACATTTGTGGACTCCGAAAGACCCGTAATTCGGATGTTACTTCGAGACTGAGCTTCAAGGTCTTCCGCCTTGTCATGCAGAATGAGCAGCAGTTTTTCCATCTGCTTATGGTCTGAGTCCATTTCTGTCTGGGCTTCCTCCACTTCCGTAACTCTACGTTCCGCCATATCCAGCCTCTCCGCCGCCTTGTCCATACGTTCTTTCACCCGGTCCATACAATAGGCCAAGGAATCTATTTTACTGTCGCTGGTGGATAAGCTCTTTTGCATTGTGGCCAAAATGGGGCGTAGATCACCGTCCGCAGGTTCTGGCGTCTTAACGTGAGCATTCAGGCCCTCCTCCAGGGACTGCTCTCGGAATCTGGATTTCCTTTGCCCGAAGTGGAGCTTGGGTTGTGTCTTATCCACTTTCCCCATGGCTTCAGAGCTAGTATGTGTTCCAGTGATATCTCAGTGTATGAAAGAGACCCGCGGCCTCCCACCGTGGCGCCGACAGTCAGGTGGCATTCACTACAGTTCCAAATTACGGCCTTTAGAACTTTCCAGCAATGGTAATGATGCACCGAACTTAGTCCTTAAGGAGAGGGGCTGTATGCTGCTTACTCACGCATCAAAGTGGTGCTGATCTTGCACCACTCTCTAGCCGACTATACCAGCGTGTCAGAGTGCGCTGCCAAGCTGACCGCGAAGGCAGAGGAGCAGGAAGAATCCAGTCTCGCCGGTAGCTTTGCTAACTCCCAGGCAGGGCAGCGGAGCAAGCTCAATACAATGGCTAGGATAGGGAAAGCGCTTTATGTGAAGCCGGAAACAATAACTCACCCAGACCATGGACGCGCAGGCAGCGCTCACCACTCTGCCAACGCATGGGCTGCTCCGCGAAGCACGTCTTAGCAAAGTAACAAAATGGCCGCGCAGGGCCCAGCAAGGCTCTTGGCTGTCTCTCCTCTTCTCCCTGCCGGATGTTTATTGAGGGTGGGGCGGGGGGAGGCCCAGTTGCGATCCACAACAGCAGGCAAGTGAACCCCCCCCAGCCGGGCAGCACAAGTTTTCAATAAGCATTTATTAAACCAGTGTCATTCTCATGAAAAGTAGGTGTGTTGAAACAACCATAAGACCGAAACAGATATAAATGATTACAAGCACCAACAGAGTAAAAAGGATGGTAGATTCCTACCATCGTGATAAAACAATGAATATATGCAAGCATATAAGAACATGACAATAATAACGCGTACTCCTACGATGTGACCCTAACTAGATGTACCTAGCATGTATGTAGATGTAGAGCCAAGAATCCCCCTAGGATAAAGCCAACCCCATTACCTGAAGTGAGAGACTGTCGGACCCAATCTTGGTCTCGGAATGGACACCCCGTGAGGGATGTCAGACCAGAGTGTCTGCATGCAGGGACCTCAGCGTCTTGCGTCAGTGTGTCAGCATGGAAGTCCTTTTTCTCCTCTCCCTGCTTCAGCAAAGATAATGGTGTTTATATACCCAAAGTGGTACCCTCAGGCGATCTACCTTGCTGTGTCATGTCTGACTAGGATGACGGAAGGAAAGACCCTTATACATAGTTATTATGCAGAAGATGGTAGTCGTGCTGAGATTACAACAACCCTCATGCATAATGAATGAGGCTAGTTTTCGGAGAAAACCCCATATCATTTAAGCAGTACCATTACTAGGTAAAAGGTCAGTACCAAGAACAGTTATGTAGTGTAATGGCAGGGGATATATAGCTGAAAGGTCTGTTTACTACCCGAGCCTATACCAGGGCACCTGTATGAAACATAATATAATGCATCCTGCCTTAGGGCTATGTTGTAGGAGTGATTTACATATATTGTATGCAGTGTCTGTGGGCATGGCACACAGGGTGCGTGCAATGTCTTAATTTCACACTGGCTTGCACCATTTCATTCTGTACGCAGTGGTAGTCTGCATGAGTTTGGTGGTGGGTCTCTTAGTGTGGCACAATACATACTTCAGCTTTTAGGGACCCTCTTTAGTACCCATGCCCTAGGTACCAGGGGTACCATTTACTAGGGACTTACAGAGGTGCTAAAGGTCTTGCCAATTAGGGTACAATGGAACAGTTACCTTATTTTTGGGAAGGGCAATGGCACTAAGGACCTGGTTAGCAGTGCCTTTCATTCAAAATTGCATCAAATACCAAGCAAAACGTAGGGTTACCATGTAAAAAAGGGGCACTTTCTTACACTGCTGCTTCCAAATCCTAATTATATGAGCACCTAAGATGGACCATTAAAGGTGTCCCTTTCAAACAGATTATTGCCAATAAATGACTCGTGCATATGGGTTTATATTTTTGCAGAGGTTTAATTTAACACATGAAATGAGAATTTTGGTAATGCATATTCGTGGAGGCTTGACAGTGTCTGTGCAGTTTAACCAGCAAAGTCTGTTCTTAATCAGAAATCAATAGTAGCTAGGTTAATGATTAGCACGTGTCTCAGTGACCCTTGTAAATTATACGTTGACTCACAGTGGTAAACACTTGAAACAATCCCCTCACTTCATTTATGCACACGTTTTGCATTGTTTTTAGGTCTTGCTGTCTGCCACACCTCCTCTCTTGAACATCAAAAAATGCACATAGAGGTGCTTTGGGTCAGCATCCTTTGTCATGTTTAGGTCAGCCTCCTTGAACACCCTAACTTTAAAGCTGAACCTGTTGTTGGTGGTTACGTTTTCTTTAGCAGCATTAAGCAAAGGAGTTCGCCTCTGCCACAGCTGACAGCAAACATGAGCGATCCAGGTTCTAAGATACGGAGGGCAGATGGAGCAATGGTGTCTTCAATTTCTGCTCCTCACTGGGGTATCCCCTGCCTGTCACTGAATCCTCATCCCCAGCTCTACATCCTCTGCCACCTTTGGCTCTCTCTTGTAACCATGTGCTGAACTTTGAAATATTGCCTCTTTCTCTGGCTGGCACACCCCATTATGTTGTCCTAAAGCATCGTCTAAGATTACTCCTTCTCATAACGTTGATGCATGACTATCTTGGATGCGGGGATAGACTCCAGAGTCCAGTTGGGCTCCTTTGGATCTGAGGGGCTCCCCATCAGATAAGATGGCTGACGCATACAACCCAAGCCATACAGTGCTGGTAGTGAAGATTAACTCGCTTGCACCCCACAATGTCTTTGGTGGATCGGGGAAGCAATCTGAAGGTTATCACGATGGTTGCTTTGAAAACCTGCAACCCTGAACCTTCACTTGCTTTTATTGATAAAGATTCACACTGATAACTATGATCTATTTTAACGACACACTAAAGTTAATGGTTCATGTAACATTCCCACCCCTCTCCCATTTTTAAACCTCACCCGGTCCTATCTTTGCTTCAGCAGTAATTAACACCCTCCATTTTCTGTTTCCCTCTGTTGACTGTCCTTCTGCACTTAAAGCCCTCGCGTGTATTGTCCAAGTGTGAGCACGTCTGCAAAATCATCTTTTCATATAATTTCTCCCCATATTCTGATTAGATGAAGTGGCACAAAATATGGAGGCTCCTCGACATCCAGCCCGAGGAAGAAAGGTTCTGGACATTGAGGTCTACTCCAGCCGATCAAAGGTGTATGTGGCAGTGGATGGCACAACAGTAAGTGTGTTCTACTAGTAATACCATTCATGAAAATGTATATACATTTTTTCCCTATAGCCTATAAGCTGTTTGATGCGGTTTAAAATATGTCTGTGTCAATCATAGCTCCTTGGCTATGCAAATAAAAGACCGGCAGAAAGAAAGGCTTTAAGAATACCAAATTTTCATTGTTGGACTGGTCTGTGGACCAGTTTATCTGGTCTTGAGGTCTGTTTTGCACCAACTACATTGATTGAGAGTAAAAGGAGTCCACACTCCCAGAAGGCTCGACAGATTGGACACATCTCTGCTGAGGCTGCCCATAAATATGCCATGCCTTCGTCAAAGAGAATGTTTCAAACGTCCCTTATGCCTCATCTTACAAAAGGGAATGCTCGTGCCGTGGTTACATTTAGCTCTCTGCATTAATGTCACACCCGAGTAGGACACATTTCTGCTATTAATATTTATTTAAACTGATACCGAGCAAACCTCTCTGTCAGAGTGGAAATGAACACAACATATGAAGTAACTGCAAGATATTTCACATTTATCCAACACATAGCTTTGTATCGAAGTAATGCTGTGCTGTAACACTTTCTGTCCTGAGATTTACCCTGGTTTTAGTTCTCCTTTAAAGGAGGGCCTATGCGGGCAACCAAGTGTAATCTCTGTCTTGGGAGATTAGGCTATCGCCTGAAATAGATTTGTATTAAGAGTGAATTTCAACTGATTCTCATCTACCAGTTCTGGCTGTGCTCATGGAGTGAAACAAGCTTTTGTGGGTGAGAGTTGAAATGGAATGTACCTTACTCTTTCTACAAGAATATATTGGGCTCAGCCACTGCTTCCATCTTTCTTACTAGAAAATAACAAGAGCATGATTTAGAGCGTCCAAACAGGCACACTCTTAAAATAGAAATTTTGGAAGCAATCCTTATTTTCCTGGAACTGGAAACCTAAAGAAACGTAAAATGTTAAATGGCTGCTGCCAAACTATGTAGACTGTATGTTACTCTTTTGTCAATTTGCAAAAATCAGTGCAGTCTTGCATCCATGTTAGAACTCCAGGTGAATAATTTAAGATAAAGGGAATGCCTATGCACATTTTTTATTTTAGTTACTAAGATAAATAGATGATCCTTCCGCTGACTTTGGGTTTCTAGCTTGCCTCTATAATGGGATTAGTCTGGTGAGGTAGGTGAGCACTGCCCCATAGAGCGTTGTTGCATTGACATTTAATGCAGAATCGCAATGGTAGCAAATCGTTCTTAAATGTGCTACATATATAAACCTGTACTCGCACAGACTCCCAGTGAAAATATGTGAAATATTGAACAATGATCAGTGTTTCTGTTGGGAATTCTTGTTGCTTCAAAACCCTAACCATATTGAAAAGAAGAATCCAGTTTCTTCAGCACTAATTAACGTGTACATGGTAGTCTTTTGCACGCGATATGGATTGCAGCTGTACATTTCTGACTCCTTTTTCATCAACCATTGGCAGTCTTTACAGGCTTATAGAGTGCTATTTAAGAAGGCACTGAACGCTGACAGTCCTGCAGGAGAGATCTAACTGTTCTGAAACTTTTGTAGGTCTTGGAAGACGAGGCTCATGAACAAGGACGAGGAATTCATGTGATTGTCCTAAATCAAGCTACAGTAAGTGTTTTATTTTGTTATTTTTTTATTCAATAATGTTTTATAAGTTTGGTTTCTCAGATATTGGGGAGTCTTTTGGTATGGCAGTCCTTCACATCCAGAAAGCCATTTTATAGAATTGGATCTATTTATTTTTATTGTCCTTGCACTTGGTAGTTTTTTGTGTAGAGGTTATCCACATATACTTGAAAATACATTTTAATAGTGACCTCAAAGCATCATTATGTAGAGCAAATTGAGCAAAACAACTAGTACGGTAGCAGTATTATTAATTGGATTTCTGGTATAGACTGCAAGATGCGCTTTTTTCCACGAAGTTTTGGTGGAGAAATTACGGTTTACTTTTTTCAATTTAAAGTATCTTTCCAAATACATTCATATGTTTATATATGTTCTGCTTGTATTTAATGCACAAATACTATTATAAAACTATACCTATATTCCGAAATTAATTTTATATATTTGAATTTATTCCAACAGTTTCTTTTCAATTGTTTTTAAATCCTATACCATTTCTTCTCATTAATTTTTGTCCTAAAATATAAAGTATGCCATATGAAAAACATTTTGAAATAAATAATCTTAATTTCACTTACCCAAATTATCCATACCACCAATATGATCATAGGCTTTCCTCTAACTCATTTATAGTGAGTCCTATATATTGTTTTTTATATTGTTGATAATATTCACCTACTAGATTCTAGATCCTCACACATTCCCTAGCACCTGAGCCCAACTGACTTTACATGTCTCATGACTGAACACTTTATCGTAGCTTTTACAGTTCTGTTCTGTTTCTTTCCTTGTACCACCAGGCATTCTTAATGTACTTTAGAAACAGCTGCCAGTCTAGTGGAACACTGGAAGTTGTTTTTTAGTAATAAAGCAGGTACTCGTACCACAAGGAAGTAGTGGATATCTTACTGGTTGGCCATGCCACCAGCATTGCCAAACCACAAGAGCCCAAGAAAAACAGCTGACTTCTATTATATATGTATATTACCAGATACAAAAAACTCTGGTTCAAAAACTATACCCATGGTTTAAAAGGATATAACCATGCTGTTAAAAATCAGAATTGGTGTCTTTCAACCTTAAGATATAATTTTATCCTTGCATTTCAAATGTTGGCAGCATCACCCTCCCTCTTCAAAACTTTTCTGGAACCATCAGTACATACGTAAAGTGTGCATTTAAATATTTGTTTCTTTTGCTGTGTACTTATTGTTCCTTAATTGTACATCAATCAATTTAAAAAATACATTCAATTTTAAAGATTAATTTTTAATCTGAAGTTTTTTAATTTATGCAGTCTTCAACCCTGAGATGTTTATTCCATAGTGAGATTTCAAATTGGCTTTGAATGCACTCCCTTGCTGTTTTAGTGATTTACCAGACATAATACATGTAATGAACTGTACTCAGTAATTGACCGCTTACCACTCAACCTTAGACCCTGAGAGACTGTTTTTTATCTGTAATTCTCGTAAACCATGTTGAATGTCTTAATTTGGTAATTACTGGATACTTTCAAGCGCTTTGAAGTAAACGCAGAAAACATGCTGACATTCGTCATTTAAAAAAAACTGTTCATAGTGCTTTTGGACCCTTCCCAGAATATAGGATTTACGCATATTATTCTTTCATAAGGTGTGAAGTTAATAAAAACCACACACACTTTGCCGTCACAAGAGCTCTCTTCACCATCTGTCCTCTATGCTCTGAATTTTAACACTGTCCATGTACCAGGCAAATAGTTTGAAATCAAAACGTTTCAAATGCCGCTTAAGGGAATCATTCATGCTCTAAAGCACAATAACCAGCATTAATGCAAACCCAACCACTTACCCCAAGCAGTTAGGCCCCTTCCCCGAATTTTCACTCCTAATGCAAATATCCGCATTTAACTCATGCTTATCTCTAGCTGTAACACTAAGCCTAAACTTAGCCCACATTTCCAACTCACCCTAGTCAAGGGTTTAGCCAGAAGCTTAATTTGTACCATAACCCAACTTTTGATCCTAACCGTTATTCATAACCTAAACGTTACCCTGTGCCTAGTTAAATCTAATCACACTAAAGTATTGCAATTTCAAATGCGTAATTTATATTCACATTTTTCGGCTCCCATTTTATTTTCAAACATTTTTCAAACTATTGTTTTTAAAACTTTACATTCCAAACTTGTCTTTCAAACTATCTTGTTTGACATTTTATCCTAATAGCCGTGTTAAATCGTAATGAATAGCTTACTCCATTCTATCCTTCGTTAATGTATTGTTTATATTTAATGGTGTTTTTGGTTTAAGGAAAAGTAAGTGCATAGTTCTGATTACCAATGCACTGTGTTTTGAAAATTATGTAGGGTCACGTAATGGCAAAGCGGGTGTTTGATACTTACTCCCCTCATGAGGATGAAGCAATGGTTCTTTTCATCAACATGGTGGCTCGTGGACGCATTCTGATATTCACTGTAAAGGTAAGCTGAGCAAGTGCAACACTCCATCTGTAAGTCAGCAGCCCCAGGTAAGTTAGTAAATGCATGGAATTAAGGCCAACATCTCCCTTAAGAGTTTAACACCTGAGACTCTCCTCAAACACCCCCAACACAGTGCGGAGCCCTTTTTTTCCCCTTTTTTTTAAAGTTTACAACACATTGTGATTAAGCCTTTTGTCTTTTTTTTCTACAAAAGATATTCATGCCAAATTTGGATTTTGTTTTCAACCACATTTGGGGGATACTAATGAACCTCAGGGTGTTGTGGATTCTCTTGGGGAAAACCGAGAACATAGCAAAATATAGCAACATTTTCAGGTTTCATTTTTTGGAAAAATGGAGAGAAGTGCTGGCAAGAAAGTGTATTTTTATACTAAAAGTGGCATCAACACGAAATTTGTTGTACTAAGATCACCATTCTCCTAGCTTTCTGAACAGGCAAAGCTGTAAAAAAAATTAAAAACGTTCTATTTTGCAATTTTTCTACATGTTTGTCGTTTTTTTTTTTTTCCCTCCTATTTTCTGACTTCCTACTTGCTGTTTGCCGTGTAAGCAAGCAAGTGTTAAACCACATGGTGAACCCGCAAAGCTATACATTTCTGAAAACATTCGGAACTCAGCAAGGAGTAATTTGTCTAGATCTGCTCATGGGTTTACCCCCAAAAGACTAATCATTGAAATAGCGGACTGTTTTAATCTCGATTTACAACAGTAATATACGGTCACATCTGTCATACCATTCTGGCCACAGGGATATGTAGACTTTTAAGTTTTATTTTGTGAAAACTAGGCATTGATTCGTATGGTAAAATCTAATAAATGAAAAATGGGTATGCAGGCCATTGTGCGTTTTCTAAATGTACCTAAAATGTTAAGCCTAGGAACAGTGATATTTGTGCAACTCTGAATTTGGATATACCCATTCTATCATGTGATTGAGGGCATTTTTCAAAATGTTCTTTCTTGCACACTGGCTGGGGAATCCATAAAAAGTGGGAAATTCAATTAATAAAAACACATGTTCTACTATCTTGCCACACAAAACCTACTGAACCTAGACATGTCTGAAAACTAGACACCCAGGGGAGTTCAGGGTGGTGTGGATCTCATGACCTTTTCCTACCCAGAATCCCCGTCAAACCTCAAAAGGTCGCTACAATTTGACATTGTCTGTGAGGCAAAGTTACAGATCCTGCAGGGATCTGCAAAATGACGACCACCCAGCATTCTCACATTTTTCCAGATAAAATGATATCCTGTTAGTGTGGCTGAACAGATTGACTGAGACGAGAACAGACTACACCTAACTAGAGAACATGCTAAGGGGGGGGCGTCTCCCTCTTCTGTGAGGAGAGACAAATCAAAATTCCAAAGGCGGCAGCTCTTTGAAGCTTGCCGACCTACGGAGTGTAATCCGCAGGTAATTCTGTGGGAGGGGGTGTTGCACCCTCTTCCTGGACAGGCCTTTGTTCAAGGTCTCTAGAGCAAAAGTCTCTCACCCTAGGAGGTCAGAACAGTGTCCCAAGTGGCAGAGACCAGTTAGCGAGTACATCAGAGGCTGGTATGTTTTCAGGACCATTACAAAACAATGGAGCAGCCCAGTAGGCCATAGGACCTGGGTGAAATTTGGTACAGAAAACAGTTAGTACCAACAGGAATTATTCAAATCATGTATTACTTAGCACCCGATATCACGGATTTCAAAACACTTTAAGACATTGGTATCAAGTTTGTTTATATAAAATATTCATTAATCATTTCAAGGCACATTAATTCATGTGACACAGTTGCTCCACAGTGAGTGGAAAGTCAGTGTAGATAAGAGTGCTCGTGAATAGATAAGGCGATGAGAATTACAGGTGAGAATATATACAGTGTAAACAAGGATTTAGAATAAAGACCGGCTAAAGATACTTTTTCTAATTAAATGTTCCACAAGTCATTAGATACAGCATCTGAATTCTGTGTTCATCTAAATGTGGTATGGCGGGCCCTGTAATATATATCTTCCAACTCCTAACTAGTCTGGTGTCTCCCCAGTTCTTTTTACCAGTGAACATGATTGGATTTATAGATATGCCTGGAGGGTTGGGTGAGGAGAGATTAGATCAGTCACCTGTCAGGTGTTTTAGAAACCAGCCATTTTTCATATGGGGTGAGATGTCTCTGCACAGCCATCTTGTCAGGATGTAAAAGCCAGTGACGTAGTTGCCAGTAGTGCAATCGCTCTGTCTCGGGAATAGCATAGTCTGCGTGTAGTTGTGTGAAGGAGATCACCTCTTCCTCATCCATCATATGTCCCGCCGAGTGGCAGGAAAATTGGCGCCATCTGGAGTATCCCTTGGAGTTATTGCCTGGTAGGAAGTCCGGGTTATTGAGTAGAGGCGTCAAGGGAGAGGGGAAGCAAGATAGACTATACCCAGTGCTACACTGGTCACAGGCCTCCTTGGTTACTCTTGTGATTGGAGTGAGATATACCGGGGTCTGTGCGGTTTCTTCAGAAAGGGAATCTTCCTAAGTTAAGTGCCGGCAACTTCTCAATCCTGAAAGAGCCAGTGTCATCCCGGATTTATTGGACTAGATACCTTAATTGGGTTGCCTGGTGGTTCGGTGTCCCAAGTCCCCCTGCACCTGCAGGTAAGTAGCTAACCTCTTTCTTCATTCAGGGTCGTTTCCAAGCTGAGACAAATTGGTGCAGTTCAGATTATAATTTGTGAATCGTCCCTTTCGGGGGAGCTAGGGGAAGCGTTTGAAACAGATACAGGATTTTGGGCAAAATGCTCATTTTAATGACTGTGAGTCTATGCAACGAAACAACAAAAATCCTTGGGTCTGAGTTATCTGCACTGGAGGACAAAGACAAAAAAAGTGGCACTGAGAGTATCCCAGCAGTAATAGCTGGGGGAGAAATCCCTTTATGACGAAATCCCTCACCCACCTATGGTGGCATGCTTCATCATTTGGGATTCTCCTCCCTGAGGAAAAACCTAGTTCCTCTGAGGGCTACAACCCCCCTCACTGAGAGGGAGGAGCACAGGGATGTTTTTATATCTGCTCTAACTGGATTTTCTAAATCCACCAAATGAGATCTGTGGTGTGGGTGAGGTCGCAGTGCAAAGAAAGAAAAAATGTGGGTGAAGTGATGATAAAACTAGCTAGAGAGAACTAAATTGTTGCTTTATTTGTAAGTCCTCGCTGCCAGGATTAAAAAACGGTGCACCTGGATTTAAACTGCGTGTGTGGAGTGACAGTGAGTCTACCCAGCTATGAAATCGTGTGGGATATCCATCGGGCCAATTCAGCCTTGAGGTGACAGTATAAAGATTTATAGTTAAGGAGTGAGGTTGCCTGGACAATGGAGGCCAGCTGGGTCTCCAAGTAAGTGACGGTCGACTTTGTCTATTGAATAGGGAATTGTGCAGCAAGATGGGCTTTGAGTTCAGGGGGCAATAACTCGGAATTCCAAGGTGATTCCAAATGTCTCTAGCTCGGTCATGAACGCCGGGAGGGACGTCGCCGGGTTGTCCCGTGTTGCCAACACATAATCGGCGTATAGGCTGATCTTATGTTGCCCCCACCAAAAGTGGTCCCAAAGTTGTTAGGATTGTCGCAAACTCTCTGGGCCAGAGGTACATGTAGAGGTGAACAGCAGGGGTACAGGAGACACCCCTGCCAAGTCCCCCTACCAATGGCAAAGGGAGCAGAAATGCAGCCATTCACCCTGACAACTCTGTGGGAAGGTGATAACAGTTGAGAAACCACGACCTGAACTTTCCCAGTTATGTTGAAGTGGGCAAGGATTTGTTCCATAAAAGGCTAATGCACCCTGTCAAAGGCCTTCTCGTCGTCGATAGCTAGCAGCATATACTTCTGGGAGCATAAAGCCTTCTCTATATGATATGTAGCACTCGCTTAGTGTTATTGCGTGACTGGAGTTGGGGGATAAAGCCTGCCTGAGACGGGTCTATTATGGACGGCATACAGGGGCCCAGCCTGGACACCAAGATAGAGGTTAACAATTTTAGGTCGACATTCAGTAAGGAGATTGGGTGGTATGAGCCTCATCAATGCCTATCTTTACCAGGCTTGGGGATGACCACCACCAGGGCCATCCGCATGGAGGGAGGAATGGCTGTGGGGGCCGAGAAGGGGTTGAAGAGCCATGTTAGGAGTTGGGCAAGGGCATGACAGAATCTTTTATGGAATATAGATGGGCAGCCATCGGGGCTGGAGACTTCAAAGTCTGTTGTCGAGAGATTGCTGAAATTACCTCCTCCACTCTGATCTCCTGATCAAGCGAGGCTAGTTGGTCGGATGTGAGGGGAGATGTGTATGAATCAGCAAGGTATGAGGTACCATTCCGCATGGCCAGACGTTAACCAGTGTATAGGTCTGCATAGAAGTCTTTAAATGAATCCGCAATAGTGACCTCGTCTGTGATCTGTGCCCCCGAATGGATGTCCATCTTCTGTTGCTGAGTGCGTAGCCTGTTGTTTAGGAGGTGGCCTCCCTTGTCGCCCCTAATGTAAATGGCATGGCGTAGACTTAGTGCCGCATATTCAGCTCTGTCAAGGTCAATGCTGGCTGGTTGAGCTCGAGCGGTGGTCCATTGCTACCAAGTTCTTGGGGCCCCTGTGTGCTGATGTATTCCCTCCCGTTCTTTCACCTGCCTAGACAGTTGATCCCTTTTCTTTCTTGTTTGCAGACACATAGCGCTCCCGTTTATTGCTGGAAGAAATGTACAATTTCCCACACTCTATGCCTTCTCAGTAAATGATTGAACTTTGGTCACGTCCCAACCTATAGGTGCAAATATCTTGCATGTCTGTTTTTTCATTTGACGGCTACTGGATAAGTGCAAGGAACATTCAATCTGATTTTCTTTAAAAGAATTGTACGTATGTATTATGCACACATTTGCACTATAGAGCAGCTTTACAGCGTGTAGTGCAGTATAGCGCAAGGTATGAAGATAATTATGCACTTCCTACGGACCTGCTTGTTGTTTAATTGTTCTCTGCTCTACAGTAGATGAGTGTGACCATTGCAAGCTCTTGCGAGAAATGTGGGCACATGAAAGTGCCAGCACCTGCCCTGTTTGCAGCACCCTGTATTTCCAGTCCTGAGCTATAATATCACAATGTTTTCAGGTTCTTGATTTATGTGCTTTGGCCAATTGGGTGAGCAGATTTAATATCGCATTTAATGACTTGTAAAGGAGAAGCCAAGGATTGGAGACCTGCTGTCTTGCTGATATTGAGCAGGATGGCAACCCTAAGAAAGGGTTAGTAGAGGAGAGTTCAACGTTTTCATCTCTATTTAAAGCATGCATTTTATCTTAATTGGCACCCACATTCTGGAGGGAATGCTTTGTCGCTAAGCAGATGGGGGTTGAAAGGAGTTTAGTAACTAAGATTTGCTGAGGTTGTTCTCTTTTCATAGGACGAGGGTTCTTTTCATCTCAAGGACACTGCAAAAAGCATCCTGAAAAACCTTGGGAGCCAAGTTGCCTCATTGCTCAGCTGGAGGGACATGTGGGCCTTTGTGGTACGAAAAGGAGGTAAAGTTCCATGGTCCTTGGCACTAAAAGGCACACATAATCTGGTATGTGCATTGGTAAAAGAAAAATGCATTTAGTTATTCAAGCTCTAAATAAATGCCATCTGTTCGCTTTCTCTGGGTTTGCGGTATACTGTGTATAATCACTATATTTTCTTATGTTTCGCTTTCATATGTCTATGAAGCTTCATTGTGTAATAACTCTTCTGGGATGTTCACTGTTTCATTAATGATAAGTTTCCCCAAATGTTATCATTGTCTGTAGGATACTCTTCACTTTTCTTTTCAGTAACAATTGTATTGTTTATTTCCATCTTTGTTATGTTTAGTTATGACAACTCTCTTGCTCTATGCAGTGGAATATTCCCAAGAATGTATCTAGCCATGAGCCTGAGCTTGGCAGTGGGCTGTTGCAGTGAAAACCCACGTTAGGCTTTCAAGCGTGGGGAGAGGGATTCCCAGTGTGTTTTTAAAAAAATTTTTTGGGGGAGGTCCGTATTTAAATCCATTTCCTTCTACATTTTTGCCTTTCATCTGCCTTAAGCCCCTTTAACCCCTCTTTCTTTTGCTCTATGAGCTCTTCCTTGTTATCTTAACTCTTTGTAAGGGTTTACTCCCTATATGAGTTTGTCTTGTTAGTTTGTATTATGTAATTCAGTTGTATTAAATTTGTATCCTCTTAAGTCACCTGGGATAGGCCTCTTGTCACTGTTAGGCCACTGGTAATCGTAGGACATTTGTTTACGTTAAATAGCGTTAACAATTTTTTTTTTTTACTGTTTTTAAATTTGTACACAGGGGTGTGCAATTTAATAAAATATCTACTCATCCATTGAAAAGGCTGCTTCATAAATCTACTTGTCCTGTAATAAAATCCACTTGTCCCTTTGGTGCCATGTAGTGCGACAACAAGTTATGGTAGCATTTTATATATAAGAGCTCTGATAATAGCCTCTCTAATTATGCCAGAGCTCATACCGCAGTATGGTTCTTTGAGGGTTGGAGAAAAAGTGAACTTGTAACCGCTCAACAGATTTTTGCATGAGAAAATCTACACAAATGCAGTTCACAAATATTTTCGAGAGGTACAAATTCCTTGCCTACTTATGTAAATTCTTGTGAATTCCTGAAAGCCTAAATCTGCACTAATGCCAGGACTTATACCATGGGTGCAATTGTGTGACATTCTTAAAGAATTGGGCCCCTATTAGGGTCTGGCATTTACCAAGAACTTTTGTTTTTATAAAAATTCTGTCTGTCTGTCTATGGGCTGGCTTTACTGTGAGGGACAGCATTTTGTTCTTTCACAAGGAGCATATCGGCATGCAAAGTAGTTTTGTTCAGTGTCAGGAACTACAGTGGCAATGTGTAGTTTTTAAGACCAAAAATATTTCTGCTTTTGCCAATGTTAGTTATAATGACATCCCCACAACAATAGTTTTATAAAAAACATGTCAAAACTAGACTCTCAGTGACAAAATGCTGGCCACCAATGTCGTACGTATTGGTTTTGCAGTTCCTGTTTATTATCCTGTTTCCTTTACTTTTGTTGAAACTGGTTACACTGAATTTTAATATAAGCATGTCAACCCATTTTACTGACTGATGTGTGAAGGTAAATGGTACCTAAAATTTCAGAGTAATTTAGCTAAACACTTTTTTTCCAGTTGATTTTTTTTTTTTTTTTTAATGAACGTTTTATTTTGAAAGCAAAGAATAGTCAGTTTTGCTTTCAAGGATTTGCATATATTTGCTTCTGAGCGAGCATCCTGGAAACATTATTCATAGCCTCGTATCATTAAGCTTTGCAATCTTGTGTATACATTTTTATACTGGACCACTGTCAGTAGTGCATTCTGAACTTACATTTCCTTATCACGCTCACCCTAATAATTAAGGCTTTGTATTAATGAACCATAAATACAAGTTCGGACAGCATTAACATATGGACACAAAAATTACCTCAAATGCAGACAATGCCCTTCCCTGATCCATAATGTAGCCCTGTAATCTGGCAGCCAAGGTGATTGTAAATCATTTGGTTGTGCCCACGTTTCCCAAAGACAAAATGAACATGAAAACTTGTTGTCTTTGATGCCAAACAATATGTCCTAGCCTTTGGGCTATAGGAATTCCTCAACCCTGCTGTACAATATATCCATGCATTTGGTGGGAAGGCATTACTATGTATTACTCTATAATTGGTCTCATTACTCTACATTGTCGGCATAAAGAGTGGGTAACGGAGAGTATTTTCCATTTAGTTTCAAAATAGTCTACGACTATTTTCTGCACCGAGCTGCATAGCTCAACAAAAATCCCTTTAGCAGGCAAACTGCCTTGGAGTCTCATCTAATGTTATTTGAGAAATTCATTTTGATTTTGTGAAAAGTCTGGGGAAATCAACAGTTACTGGGCCACAAAAGTATAATTGGAAGCCCTTTGCCACTCTGGTGCTGGCTCGGACTCTCAAACTGGGCACAAAGTACCCCTGGACATTTTGCTGTATGAATTCATGTATAGGCATTGCTTTCACAACTAAATAAAGGAAAACTACTTTAATGCGTTCATAAATAATATGGACAAAATTACCAAGATAATCAAGGTTTCATTGGGATTAACAAATTGGAACCCAAATTAAAGCAGCCTCGCAGAATAACTTGGGTGGAAGTTACTACCCTAAACATTTATTACACAGTGAGCAACTAACGCTAAGTCTGTTTCTGCTATCCCAGGTTGTACCATGTGAATATTTGTTTCTGTAGGTTCTAACTTGCAAAAACCAGCATTACCCTGTAACAATGCCTACTGCCGTAACCTATGGCTTTTACTAAAAAAGAAATGGTTTGGCCCTAGGACTTTGTCAGGTGTGTTACAATACAATGTAAACGCCCGTGGCAACATTTTTCACTATTGTTGCAGAATCCTACTGGCTTTGGTGAGAGCAAAAGATACGGCCTGGAGAGGCCTACGTTGAGACAGAACCACAGCGTAGACATCCTATAACTTAACATGAATTCTCTCTAGAGAAACAGACATTTAGATTGGCCAGATCCAGTGATCGAACATATTTGCACATCTCTTTCTAGAGAAACGTCCTAAACTGCAGCCAGCCTCAGTTTTTCTGAACCCGGTTGCGTGCTGCAGCCTGTCTAGCTAAAGATATATTTTAGGTTGCCTAGCATTCAGGAAACTTTTTAGAACAGAAAGGCAAGGTGTACACTGCTGCTCTTTGATGCCTACATTGCCCTTTTTCTTTTAACCTGCATGTATTTTACTTTTTACACCTTGCCGAACATGGGAACTTGTCCCTCTGCTCTCACATGGCCCTGCAGTACCCGGGCAACTGCGTAGCGAGCTCATGTTAGCCACACAGTCTCACCTTCTGTCCTCCTGCATAGTCTCTTCCATTGTCTAGTGGTTGAATCTGCCTTTCCTGACTTCTCTATCCAAAAGGCAGTCAAAGCTGATGGTTCCCGGCAGAGGGCGGCCTTCACTGGCAGAAAGAACTGTGCCAGGGAGGCCTATATTTCCCCTGGTGTGTAGGAATAAGCCCTTATGAGCCCCAGTAGTTTGAGAAGGACATGGGTGCAAGACACTAAAGTGAAAATATTGATGCTGCTGGATTTTTAGTTTTTGGGTGCTACCACCTTTTCGTGAGATGGATCTAGGCAATGCTCAAGCATCTAAAGGATTTAAGACTTCTCAATCCCCACTGGACACATTTCATTTACCGGGAAGTTCAGAATTCTTCTTGCTCCAATGGGCCAGCCTGTGTTAACTAAACCTACAGCTAGGGGTTTCTTTGTCTAATATATATTTGCTGCATTAATTCTGTAAAAACTGCAAATCTCCTGTGGTAGATGGGTAAGATCAGCTGTATATTGAAAGCTGAATAATAGCTACTACAACCTGCTTCATTAAAGAGTTGCTGCATCTACGTAGGCTGTTGAAGAAACCATATGATTTAGAACTAGCATAGACTCCTTTTTCTCTCTGCTTCATTAACTTTGCACATTCAAAGTATTCTTGATCATTCTATATTGCACTGGTGGCCATTTATGTAATGTTTTAAAAAAACGTGGGTTATTTAAAAAAAAAAAAATGAAGAGACAGAGCTAAAATAACACAAAAGCCAGTTAAAGATGTTGGTAAATCTAAGGTAATAAGATTGCTAATAATTAAGGCCTCTGGATTCGTAGGGGCAAGAGAGTCGCTGCTTCCCCTGCCGAACACCCAGGTGAACTGTACATTAACATGACTACTATTGGATTATAATTGAGCACCAATGTATCTCATGCCACCCTGATCTCTTTTGATACATAGAATTTTTTTTGCAATTGGGTGCAGAATAGAGGTTCTCAGAATAAAGCAGGGGAGTAAATGCTAAACCTTTTCAAAATTAGTTCTCGGCATGACAAATATGCATTTGGGTGGATTTCCATCTTAAGTTTCTGGTTCAAGCCCTCCTGGACAGAGCCTTTTGCATTCAGTCAGCAATGGGTTTTCTCACTGGAAGAGAGTGCTTTTCATCTTTTAAGCAAATTGAAATGTTGCTTTATTGGTCTGTTGCATTTCTCCTAGAACTTTTTAAAGTTCTGTGGCTCCCTTAAATCTTGTGCACCATCTGTAGGTTGGGCCCTGGGGTAGGACTGCAGGCTATGTCTGGCTATGACTAGCACTGCACTCTCCATATATAACTAGAAGGGATCATTTGGTTGATCATGATGAAGTCCAGTACTTGACATGTGTCTTAAACATACAACTAACTTGATTCCAGAGCTGCTTCAGAAAGTATCCTGAGCAATCCTTGGTGCTTATTGACTGGTGCAACAGAATGGCTCTGTTGATCCATGACTCAGGCTTCCGACCTTTGTTCAATGACTGTGCCTGCGACTGGTTACAGATGAATGCCTATTCAACTTTGGGATCTCCTGCAATGTAGGTTACCTGGCTTACAGATTTCTAGATGCAGAGTTTCTCCAGTATGTCACTAAACCAGCAGATCTGCTTAGAAGCCTTAGTGGGCATCTGCATAAGGGTGCCAAAGATTTTCCCTTGGTATGACCTCCTTTAAAAAATGGAAAATAAATTCAGGGAGAGAACAAAGTCTAATAACTTACTCAAGCTGCCCACTAAAACCTTAACCAATCATTTAACATGTCTTAATATTAAATAGTGTAGTGACACCACTAGGTCTTATAAGACTCCCTTCTCTGCAAAGCAATCTAAAATAGTTAGATAAAAGAAAATACATTTCTGTAATTATATAGGCACTAGTTTGGCTATGTGATCACTCTACACATATAAACAACCTAATTTAACAGTTCTTCTCCTGAATAAATGGTGTTGTGTGCTTTTTTTATTAGCACAAGCCTATGGAGAGAAGCATTCCAAGTCTCCAGCTCTATCCACATGGGGAGATCCAGTCTTACTGAAAACCGAGGTGAAACTGACTTCTCCAGAAGGTAAGCAAATACATTGTGAATCCTTTGTATCTAACTTGGTGCCTAGGTTAACAGTCATGGCAATTCCCTTGCACAAGGCTGTGATAATGAGTTAAGCTGCTTTCAGTGTAGAAGAAATATGTCCTGATGTTGGGGTCTTGGTCGATAAATACTGGGAGTAGCAGAACTGCTTCCTGTATGTGGATTCTAGAAAAAGTGGAACTTACAGCTTTTATAACCTCCTGTAAAGAACACAAACATTATTGAATTTACTAACCTCTGTTGGGCATAATAAGACCCCTTTGGATATTTCAGTTGGATTTATGTTTCCTGAATAACTGTAGAGCTGATGCTTGATGATGGCCTATTGTGATTTAACTTGGTTTGACAGCTGTGGTTATTTTTTGTTTTGCATCTATTGTTCTGTAGCATTGCTCTATTTTACTGTGCCTTTTCACGCTCCTGCTGCCAGAGATTTGTGACAGTACAAAAGATAATAGTTCTTAAAAAGCAGGAGCATTGTTCAAACATGAAATTTGTTCGATTAGTTAATACATAGCTCTGTCAAGTCTTAAGGAAGAGCCAGACCCATCTAGTACTTCCTCCAACCTTGGCTAATATTCGAGTTTTCAGTGAGACGTCAGACATTCTATCCTATATTCCATTAGGCTTCATTACAGCACCTCTCCAAAACTAAGAATAATTTTGATCTAAAACGAAAGAAACAAACCTATGTAGGAAGTTGTCATATAGGGGACGTAGTGACCCCAAGGGTCAGTATCCTATTGGCTACAACCCTACATTCCCCTAAAGCCCCTAAATTCGGTATTTAGGGGAGCCCCTGGCACCCGAGAAGCAGATCCTGATGACCTAAGAAGAGAGGTCATCGGACAGCTGAGAAGAAAGAAGCAGCTGACCTGATACCAACCCTGCCTGCCTGTTTGCATCCCTCATCGAAAACTGCACCAAAGTCAACTCCTCCTGCAGCTGTGACTCCAGAAACTTGGGAGGACTGCCTGCCTTCTAAAAAGCCTCAAGGCCTCCCATGAACAGAGGACCTGTTCTGAAGAAACTCTAAAAGAAATACTCAGAGTCCTCCGGAATTGCCAAAACCTGACTCCTGAAGCAACTACTGCACCTGTCGCCTCTGGCCCGAGTTGAAGTGGGCCGCAGGTGTCAACAAGTTCCCCGAGCCCTGCAGTGATTAAGTCCATTGTTGTTTCACTCCTTGACCCCCCCCCCCCCCCCCCCCCCCCCAATGTTGCCTGCAGCCTCTGCACACCTACCCCCACCCCCAACCACTCCGGTAAGAAAAACACTGACAATTAAGGACACCTCTGCATCCGTCGCCCCTGGGCCTTGGAGAAGATGACCAACAGTAAATTCCTGCTATATTCTGAAATAAGATCCATTCTGGAGTTTGCTTCCGCCCACTTGGTGTTCCTTCAAAGCACTCAATCAGGTAGAGAGCTCGAGGAAGGACTCAACTGCTTTAATTTGCACTGTGCTGCAGGTAGCTCACGCCTGTATTGTCTTCCAGTCACCCTGTGTGTGTGTGTGTGTGGTGGGCGGGGTGACTTGAAAGGATGGATTTGAGACTGGCTTCTACAATCATTATTTGTGCTTCAACTGCTGTTACTGGGAGCTCCTGCTTTCTTCTCCAATTGCGTACTCTAGTAATTTTCTTTTAAATCCTGAGAAGAATCCAGTTGCATGCTACTGCTTTTGCTGTGTTCTGCTTTTCTGTGACCGCCCTGTGCAGCATTGTGCTTTGTGTTTCTTCTTTGCTTCACAGTCTCATCTTGTTTTACTCTTTCCTGGATATCCTGAATTTCTGTGCTGGTCTTCTGAGCATTTTTACCCTGAGTTTGCAGTAGTTCCCTTGGCTTCCTTGAGTCGGTTTCGTGTTTAATCCTGTTCTGAATTTGTGTAAATGCCATCTACTAACAAGACATCAATTATTCTTGATCTCAGAATTCCTGTTCTTGATTTCTGAAGTGCTGTTCTTGATTTCTGGTCTTGGCTTTCTGCCTGACTCCTTGCCATCTCTGTTGTTCTCGGAGTTAGTGCTAGTGTAGTATCTGTTTCAGTCTCTATCTGCAGTTCTTTCGTATTGTCTGGTTTTTCTACTCTTAATCTTTGTCTAAACAGTTCTTTCTTCTCTGGTTTTCTGTTCTGTTCCAAATCAGTCCACTGTCTGTTGGGGTCTTGTATCAGTTTACAGTGTGACCTTTAACCTTAGTCTATGATCTGGTAAGGGAAAGGATTCTATGGGTGCACCCAGGTCCTTTGCAGTCTTACATATTTCAGTGTTGCTACCAGTCTTGGTCCACAGTCATAGCAACATACCCAAACTATGACTTTCTTGTATGACTGTTGATGAGAGCAATCTGTGTGTATAAATCCAAAGGGCTTTCTTTCCCAAAGCTACTAAGACACCCCTTGTCACATAATAGCACATCTCTTATTTTGATCAAACATTGTTACCTTGTACTGCTGCTTTTCTCCTGTCTCTGCCTATAGTCACCTCATGACCTCTGTTGCCTTGTGCCAGTTTGTTTTGAGCAGCCTGTAACTTACCATGCCATGTCATCTTGCTAAGTAATACCTCTGGAATCACCTGGCTCTGTATTCGCTCCCTGACAAAACCCTGTACTTGCTTAAACAAGATTAACCTTAAGTCTTTCTCTATGGACACATTAGGTCCTTAATAGTTAATAGGCTCCCACCGCCTCCTAGTTTTCTACTTTATGGTTATACCTCCATCATTCCATGACTTCTCCATCACCTTGTCATGCTGGGCAAATTCTTTACTATGTACAAGAATATCATCTTGAAAAATTATACTCTTGCTACAGCCTTAAACTATTTTCTTCATAAGCCTGTTAAAAACACCCATAGCTGATGCCAACCAATGCATCGCATGGATCCACAGAAAGGGGACAATTGCCTACCCAGTCCACCTATGAAGCCTTCTTGGGTCCAAATATACTTGAATTAAGTCTGACATCTTCCCCTTCTGTGGGGATTGAGCACAATCACCATTGGTACCAACCATTTAGATGATTCTTTTGTCTCAATTACTTGTTCACAAGTCTCTCAAACTCTTGCTTCAATGCTTCTCTTGTTAAGTTAGAAATGTGTATACATTTTATGCATTGCAGGTAAAATGTTTTATTGGTAAATTCCAGTTCTCCCAATATTTGAATAAAACCCTTACTAGCTCATTGGCATGTAACTCTGTTGGGATGAAAATGCCACAAGAACAGCACTTCTCTGCCAGCTAAAGCATCTTTTTTTGAAAACCACCTTTGCCACAAACATTTGTCTCATGTTAATATGTTTGGACCCCCTACAACCTTACTTCACATCTGCTTTCAACAATTTATTGCCATCTCCTACCAACTCTTTCTCGTTTACTTTTGTTTTCCCCATCAAAATCAATCCACCAGAGTCCGGTAGGACACGCCTGCCCTTATGTATTTCTTCACTGTATGGTTCTCTGCAATATGCAGAGTGATGTACTTAGACCTTTTGTAAACTACGCCATAATTCTGTTCGGTGGCCAGTCCTTGAACTAAAAGGCCGAACATCTGGGACCAAATCCAGTTGGGCTGTTATCTGATAGCACAATTGGAGGACGCGCTGTCCTGCTTACTGACTATCTACCATTTTAGTCCATTCTTTAATGTTTGGAGTCACAGAATCCATCAATTTGTTTACAGATCAAGAGTCAAACGGTCAACATTTTGGTAACTCTAGTCCGGTTTTCTTTCATCTTTTATTCTTAATCCAGAAAAATGACAGGTGAGCTTACCTCAAATTGCTGACTGCTGGCAACTGGTATTATTTTACTTACAGCTTTCCAAAAAAGACTCTGAGTTTGGCAATTCACTAACATGCATATTTAATCTCCATTAGGGGCTTGGCACTTCTTGCATCGATTTGTCTTGGAGTCTCACCATCTTTCGGTGAAAATATTATTTTTCTTGAAGGTAGCCGGGTTTACACCGCGGGAAAAAAGTATATTATAAGATACTTGCCATAATTCTTCCAGGTCTTAATTCGGCAAGCTTCTGTTCCACATTGAATGCATTGGAGGTCTCTTTTTATCTTCCTCGTCACACGAGTATCTGTACCATTTTGCTGTTTCCTTTTTGCGTTTTCCAGATTCACATCTACTTCTTGTGACATCATGGTGTATGATCATGCTGATTCTGCTATTACTCTCAACATTATTCCTGCGATTGTATTCTGATACTATGGCATTCATATACCATGTAGTCCTAAAATCTAATTTTGCTCTGGATTACATTCATTCACTTCTTCTTCCATAATCACATTATCATTGCTATACAACTGTGCAAAATGTCCCTTCTGCATTTGTGATATTTTAATAATCTAGCTACTCAGTGTGGCTTGCCAGACAGAAGCTTCTTCAACATTTTCAATACTTGTTTTTCACATTTCATTTTGCTTTTATGCTTGTGGGTATATCTCACACCAGTATTCACTGGTTCTCATTTGTTCACTTTACTCTCTCATTTTGTCTCGTGTTTGCCATTTTAACATCCTGTAATTTCTTACAATTCTACTTTTAATGGCATTGACTTCACCGGAGTATAGAGTCATAAACTTAATTGCCTTGACTCACTCAGAACCGTGTGCTATTTCTATAGCTTTCAAGTTTAGATTTTCTTTTGTTTTGTTAGTAAATATTCATGTATTTTAGGAATACTGGCATCTCTGACTTTTTAATTGGGACAATAATGACAGTTTTATATGGCTACTATACACACAATAAACCTCTTTTGTTTGCTCCTTTTACTTTTTTCCAAAATATGTTTCTGTCTGCACCCCAATATGTTTTTCTAACCCTTCTTTTTATTGAGTTTTCTAGGGAAGAAACACAAATAATTTATAAGAACCAAGGTGATGCTGTCTGTGTTGTCAAAAATAACAACTTCCCACAAAAGTAATTCCAGTGATAGGAAGGACCGTTTCAAATCCAGTGTCTGTTCTAGAAATATTGAATGTTGTAGGTGTGGTTTCAATGGCCATGTAGCTTCTTTTAGCTTATGTCGTCCAAATTTAAAAAAGCACTTGTAGTTCTTGCTGAATGTTAGGCTACTTTACCAGAGTATGCATGAAATCAGGAAAAATACCAACGTCAGTAATATTAATGATGAACAAGAAAATGTTTAAAGCACACTCTCGAGTTTGGTGTTAAACAACGATACTATGGAGTTTAAGTCTTTGAAGGATCCTTTTGCACCAGTGACTGCTGGGGATGTTCCACTGGCATTTATAGATTCTGATGCATGTGTAACCATCATCACACACAGCACTTCTTTCGCAAGAAGAAATCTTGTGTAAGTCTGACATCAAGGCTCAGTCATTTTAGGGATCTAAAATTGACTTAAATGGTTTGTTTGAATCATCCATTTCCTTTACAGGTTCTGTAATTGTTGGGGAAGTGTATGTTGCTTTTAAGGGCAAGAACATTTTATGTTGGGTGCATCAAGGTTTGTTCAGTGGTGTACTGTTACCAGGAAATAAACAGCATGTGTGTTGATGTTTAGAGAACTGTCTGTCTGTTTCTCTTGCAAGGCTGTCTGTGTGTGTCTTGGATCAGAAGGACTGTGCATGGCCAAGTTTTTGTAATTCTCCTTTGAGAGCTAGAGACACACATATTTCTGATGTGTAATGCAGTAGGACGATTAAAGATGTTATTAGCAAGCATCAAGAAGTGTTTTTTGGAAGATTTGGATGTACTTAACAACTTTATACTAAATCTCAAACTGATCAGTGTTTGTGTTCCTTGAAGCACAAAAGTGAGTTATTCCTCTCAGTGTCAGACAAGAGCTTACCCAGGTTCTCAGCATTTCGCAAGCTGAAGATGTCATTGAAACTGTAGGTAATTCTGTATGGTTATCCCTTATTGCGGTGGTGCAAAAGAAGAACAATTAATTCAGTGTCTGTGGTTTTATATTCACTTAACTAGGCCGTCAGGGTTGACTCTCATCCGCTTCCAAGAATTGATGATTTGCTGGCCAGGTTATATTGAGCAAACGTTTAGCAAATTGAACTTGCGGCATTTCATCATATTGTTCTCTCCAAAACCTTGTCATCTCACCGGTTTCTGTGACTCTAAATCGAGTTTTTCAATATAAATCGATGGCTTTTTCCAGTATGTTTTATAATTTTGGGTGAACTTGCAAGAACACAACAAGACACTGCTTTGCTACTGGTTTGCTTTTAAGGATAAAAACGTGTGTGTTTGGCTGAATCAGATAGAGTACTTGAAGCATGTTATTTGCGAGAACAGTAGTGGTCCTTGACCTGGTCTTGTGAAAGCTGGTAAAGATGTTCCTACCTCCAGCATCAAGGATAAAGTTCTCTCTATTCTTGGTCTTTGTGGGTTTTACATTCAAACTTTACTTCTGTGGTGGAACCTCCCAAAACTCACTAAGAAAAGGGTTGAAATTGTATGGAATGATGCACACATTTCCAAAATTTTGGAGAAATATGTGGAATGCCCAGCTCACCATGTTTGTTGACGACAAAATAATTTTCTCCATCCCTCGTAATCTGGCTTCAGGCCTGAACATAGCACAGAGTCCGCTCTTTTGGGATAACATCTAGCTGTTGGCGGCACCGGCGCACTCATTTTATTGGATTTGAATGCGGCTTTTGACATGGTATTGCATTCAATCTTGTTAGAGTGGAAGCATTAGGTCTGGATGACTCGGCACTCAGTTGGCTTTCTTTCTTCCTAAAAGACCTTCTATTCCAGGTCCTTTCGGCCAATGTCTGCTCTAAACCACATGCCCTGACCGCAGGAGTTCCACAGGGCTCTGCTTTGAGCCCCCTTCTATTTAGCATCTATGTTCGCCCATTGACAGACCTAGTGGAGAGCTGAGGACTTGCCTTTTTTTCATATGCCAACGATATTCCGATATTTTTGTCTTTTATCATTGGTAAAGAACCATATCTCTTCGTTTCTGAACCTGGGTTTGAGCAAAGTTTTGACAAGCTTAATGGGGATAAGACCGAGGTCATGATCGTGGTTAAGAACGCCTCTATGTGGGTTTTTGGACACTGGCCAGAGCGCCTTGGGACCCTGCCCACCCAATCTCCTTTGGCAAAAAACCTGGATGTTCTCATGGATAATAAACTCTCCATGAATTCACAAGTGGCTAGAGTCACTGCTGCTTGATTTGCAGTTCTCAGATGGTTGAAAAAGATTATTTGGCTGGTCCCTTTAGCAGCGCAAAGAATGGTCATCCACACCCTGATCATATCCAGACTAGACTATTGCAACTTGTTTTACCTAGGCGCTGACAAGACCCAGGTACAGTGACTTCAGGTGGTGCAAAATGCTGCGGCTCTGCTGCTCTTCCGCTTACCAAAATCTGCCTCCGTCTCCCATCTGCTTCAGGAATTGCTTTGGTTGAGGATCATCCAGCGCATTGAGTTTAAATCATTGTGCTTTGTGTAAAGCCAAACATGGATTAGAACCTTGCTACATTCAGAAACCGGTGGCTCCCTACCAGCCGACTCGTCTTTAAGATTTTCAAATCAAACCCTTTTCTCTGTACCCAGGTTTTGTTTACCCCGCATGAAAGGTCGCTCCTTTGCATATCTGAGCTCTAAACTGCTTTAAGGAATTCTAATTAATTCCTGAGCTTTCATAAAGGTTATGCTGCACTGGGAAACCCTCTGGGGTAGCTCTGCGCATTACAAATTGCATAATAATAATACAAATATGTTTTGGAGAAAATAAAGTCTGATGTATTCAATGCACTCACAATATAACTAACCATTTATTACTGGTTTGGCCTTAAATGTACAGTGGATGCCTATGGCAACTAGCCTAGTGCAGTTTTGACACCAAGAACCAGAAGAGGTGATCAAAATGTAAGGTTTGCTCCACTTGTTTTGAAGGAGGTAGAAAAACAGCATTCTGATATTGAGGTATGCTTGCAGGTACTTGCGACATTAATTTGTTTTTAGGATGTATTTTTAGGGAAAAACATTTCACTCTCGGAACAGATTGCAAACTGTTGCTGTTCATACTTAGTGAACCTGGGACATATTCCAGCAGAATGAAAGCCAGGTCGGCAAGGCTGAGTTCCATATTGTTCGTTTTCTTTTACGGTGTAGCACATCCCTTTCAGATGAAATCCGTCTTTTCATTAATTCTCATGTCCGCCTGTGTCAGACGGGGTAGAGCTGGAGGAAGACTCAAAGGACCTTGAATGCTTTATTGCTTCAGTCCACTTTATTAGTCAGATGTGTTACAGAAGGACAATGGCGTGAGACTAAATTCAGATGTGGGTATTCAGACCATTTTGAAGCTTGCCGCAGAGGGGTTGCCTAATGAAAAGTTGTTTGCAAGGTGATTTGCAGTGTTTTGCCTAGGTAGCTTCGGAATTGTCCAGTGAAAATTGCATACTCTTTAGAAGGGATAAGTGAGTTTCTCCCTCAGTCTTGAGTGTTAAACTGGTGGAATTGGCACATATTGACAAGGCACGTATGTATGCGCTATTTATATAGTGGGAACCTGGTGAAAAGGCAGTGAAGCTCGTTACAGGGTCAGATACAAGCACAAAGTCGTCAAGTGATAGGCGAGATAGCTTGTTGGTGGACTGTTAATGCATTGTGAGATTGTGCTCTTTAAAGAGATGCGCCTTTGCTTCAATTTAGGAAAGAGAGTTGTGGCCATCCAAATAAATACACGGATGTTATTCCAGATCCGGTATGTACTGGTGGTCAGACATGGTCATTGACGGTGCTCAAAGTTGGTGGTGTGGAAAAAGCAGAATTGCTGATAAGCACCTGGTTGCTAAAATGCCAGTCATGGCATCAGAATGGACATACCGATTTGCACCAGGAAGAAAATTACTTAAGATTTCTTGGCGGACTTTCATGGAGAAAGGATTGGCGGGTTTAGGTTTACCCTTGTCCTCATTGATTACAAATCTAAATGGATAGTTGTCAGATTTGATGGGCATCCAGATACCAATGTAGCTATTTAGTCTTTACATGTATCCGTGTTACAGACATTGGCTGTACAATTAACCTCAAAAGTTGTAGTGTAATTGCTGCTGCTTTAGATAATAGCCCTCCAACGAAAATTATATAAATCAACCAGCTAGCACAATAGTGTAAAATAAATAACAAAGCACTGGAAAAATAATGGCATATATTTCTCCCTTTGTTTCTCATTACTGAACCAAAATCTAAATAGCTCCTCCCAGGGAGTCACTGCTGAAGAGTTATTTCTTACCTACACAACTTTTCAGTAATCTACTTTAATGTAAGGGTGGGCGAAGTTAGCGAAGTACCACTCTGCGGACTTCTGCGGAATTGAACAAAGACTCCGTGAACTCCACTCCGTTCCATCTCATCCAAATTAATAAAACAGAAACCTCACATACCTTAGGTAAAACAACAAGCAGCTCTATCTTTACATGCTAAAATGTATATTGTCATCTCCCAAAAGTGAAAATGAAAATACAGCAAGCAGTGAGAGAGGTGATGATTTTGGGATCCTCTCTAACCTAGGGAGAGAACACAAAGAGCACATCATGCTGAACGTTTCGGTGGTGGTCCCATCCTCCTAGGACCACCCGAAGCACTGTTAATGCAAAGTATTATGGGACGAGATTCTAGAGTGCAGTGAATAATATAGTATCCAATATCTAAACATTCCTCAAGGGGCAGGCTCTCTCGGCTCAGGTGAGAGCTAATACTATAATATTCACTGCACTTTAGAATCTCGCCCCACAATGCTTTGCTGGGCCTTTGGTTTGAATTGTATTTTTGCCCATAACTTTGCTTGGGGTGGTCTTAGGAGGGTGGGACCACCACCAAATTGTTCAGCATAATATGCTTTTGTGTTCAAGGCATCTGCTTGGTCCTCCCCCTAGGTTGGGGGGGGGCCCCAAAATCATCACCTCCTGCATTTTAGCATGTAAAGGTAGTTGTTTTATCAAAGGGTTGTGGGTGCAGTAGCTAACTCTCCTACGTGACGAGTCAGCGTTTTTGCATGTATTCCGTGTTTTCAGCATAATGCGTAGTTAAGAAATCTCAGCTAGCGGAGCAGAGTTCATTGCCCACGGTTACTTTAATGACCTGCCCTTTCAATCATTGAACGTCTGTCTCAAGAAAGCACTGCACCGTGTCACTTCTCCCCGGATCACTCAGCCTGACATTGTCGCACCTCCTGGAAATACAGCCATTGTGTACATGAGACACACTGTATGGGGGGAAAAAGACTTCCTGAGGTCCCAGTGGCGTGTTTTTCAGCATTAGTCTAAAAAATGTATTTGTTTTTTATTGTTATTGCTGCAAATTCTTAAACCTGTTCCAACAAAAATGTAACAATTTCTCCAGATTTTTCACATTGTCCCTCTGATTGGAACTGCTTTTCTTATTGTTCAGTACTTCAGAAAATCCTGAAACAACCTGGATTTCCTACCCCAGAGAACCAAAGAGATACGAAAGTAACTTAATTTTCTAAAGCTATGTGGTAACATACAATTATGACTGAGGTGAAAGAGTGGGAATAATCACTGCCTTTGTTGGACAAAGAATATATGTGCACTAGTGGAGATTGGGAATCTACCACTAAATAATGCTTACCCTCATAGATGTTCGCTTCTATTCACTGGACTAAAGGTACTTTATTCTTTGCAGATGCAGAGTGTCATTGGCCTGACACAGAGCTGAACAGGAGGAGGAAGACATTCTGCAGTAAAGTGGAGGGTTACGGTAGCGTCTGCAGCTGTAAGGATCCTACACCTATAGAATTCAATCCAGACCCAGTAAGCATGGCCAGTCTTTTGTGGTATTTTTTTTAATAAGACCAGCAAATGCTGTGTAATGTGATGTTGAATGACATTTGTGAATGTCAATGCTGTAATAGTTCACCAGCTTGAAACTTGGAGACTTGTCTCTGATGATTCAAGTTGAAGTATGCCTTTCCAGGTGCTGTCTGGTAAGTTGATCTTCACGTTTCACTCGCACATTATGATGTCTCCATTTTGACAGTGGGGCCATTAACCAAACCATCCTTTCCCAGATCTGTTTTTGTCAAAGAAATGACTTGATGGTTAAGGATATTGTGCAAATTGAGCAATAAAACCAATGAATTAACGTTGTGGGTTGGAACAGGAAGGGGGAGGGGAATAAGTCATCTGACGCCTGAAATCATGGTGGATCACGGTGGTGTCTTAAGAAGAAATATTGCAGAGCTTAGATTAAGTGCTCCTCTTCCTGTGCTTTACTAAAACATCTGTATTACTGTTGGTCCTGCAGGGTGGTATGGACTTCCAGGAGCGGGTATGAAGCCCTCTGTCCGCCCCCCCCCCCCCCCCCACCCGCCTCAGGTCTCCATCCAGCCCCAGTCTAATGAGATATAGGAGTTTTCGGGCCCTCATCACATTCTGCAGGAGGGCCCATCATTTTGTGTCATGCTACTGTAGCTCTTGCATGTGAATTTGTAGCTCTCAAACTACTACCCCCTTAGTGTTCAGAATTGTTTGGACTATCCTTTTTGCAAAGCCATTAAGGCATACACAGTGTCAATCTTACCTTAATTACTGGAAAAAGCTTTTAATTCAGGATTGAGTAGTAAAAGTACTAGATGTGCTATCTTTAAAAAACAAACAAAAAAAAAACACTTCAATGTAGAGCACAGCTCTCCAAAAACATGTAAAGCATATATGAATGACCCAAGAAGTCCAGTAACAATATAATACCTTGTTTAGTATTGGACATGCCCCAAGGATGTGGAGGTGCAAAATGCTGGTGGATACCAACACAAGCAACCTACTATACTTCGTTTTCTAAAACGTTTTCCAGATGGACTAAGGCTTTCCTTCCCCTCTCCACCATTCAGTAATTCTGTAGTGTTAGGGCAACCTGTTCCTTAAGTAGTAGTGTTGCCAATTTGCTAATTTAGGGACTTATGCAAAGTGTCTGATGCTAGTCTGCTTTATGTTCTCTGAAATAGTGTTGGTCAATCTTCATTCGTTTTTAAGAACTGTTTTTTCATATTAACTTAGAGTGAAAATATTTCTAGTAGTTGAAGTTGGATAACATTTAGTCACCGGATCCTGTAAGCAAGACTTTTTTGTTATGTTAAATATTTTCATAAAACCCATTAGCTATCCTCTAATCTTGAAAGAATGCTTTTTTGTTCACTATGGTTTCCTACCCTAACAGACCCGACCAACAGAAGAACCTATTTTTTTCAACCCAACACTGTAATGTGAATTCCAACGCTTAATTTTAGTTATTACAAAACATCTCCACCTTCGTGATCTCACCTGTGCCATTCATTAGATTTTCAAATATATGTGTTTAGAGCAACTGTACTATTAAACGGACATTCACATATTCAATACAATAGTGTAAAGGTCAAGTTGCAGTTTATTGGCACAGTAGAGCCAGCTTGCCATAAGCTAAACAGCGCTGTTTTCTGCTTCACAGTTTGTATTTTGAATTAACTTTACATATGGAAATAATTTGCATAATGGTCTTGGTCCTCTTCAGTGTGATTTTTAGGTTTCGCCTGCACAGCGCTTGCGCTATGCATGTGAAACATATGGTTTTTAGTATAAACTTAAAAGGGGCTTACATCCCATTCCCTCTCTTTCCGGGCTTTTCATTGGTTACTTTTCCTCTATTTCTATTGGCTGTGGCATATTTTCCTGCATTTACCAATGCTTGTTTCTCGTCTTCTCTTATCAGTTTCCTGTAGCCGAAATAGTGTTAACATCCATTTTGGTGGAACTATTTTTTCATAAAGTTTTGGCTCTTTTTGCTTTTTCGTCTTGCAGCATATTTATGTAGCAACTTGTCACCCAGAGAAAGTGATTTGCCCAGAATCACAGGATGTTGCACCGCCGAGACTCGAACTAGGATCCCCAGCCCTCAAGTCAGCAGCTCTGGCTGCTGCGCCACATCCTCTCCACCCCTGTGTTACTTGTCGGGGAGCTCTTTCCTTCATCCCGGACGATGATTGATAAAACAGCATTTTATTCATCACATTGACAAAACCAATGCATTACCAATGCTTGTTACCTATTGCACGCATTTACCATTTGCATCCTGTATTTGATTAAATATCTTTTTTAAAACAAACATGAAAAATGCCATGACATAAATCTAAAAAGATGATGCACAGAATGTATTCTGCTTTTTGTTACTGTTGTCTAGGGAGAGCACGGGAGTGTCATTGTGACCCATTTGAGGCTTTGCGTCTTAAGTTGTGGTGCCTCCCCACACTCATCAGTGGTTAATAAATAGCATAGAGCATTCTGCATATTTCCATACATACTACATAGACATTTGCACACACAAATGCAAATTTTCTTTCTTTTGCAAACATACTTGTGTTTAGCGCGATTTGTTTATTTGGAAATCTGAGACCCCTTTTACAGCTTAACAGTTTAGAGCTCAAAGCCTCTGTGAGGCTTTCTTAGTCACTGTCTGTCTCTCAAGCTAAGATGGCCCTTTGTGACTGTGAGGTTAGAGGCATCCTTTCCTGCTATCCTGACACTGTTGGTCTCTGATATATACGTCCACTTACTATCTTTTCAAGTCGTACACTAAGTCCAAAATCTTTACACCTGCTACTGTGCTAAAATAATTTGGATTCTCACCTGCCACCCTCACCCAACTAATTTGTCTTTTTCACATCTGAAAAGTAAGTTATGACTGGGTATAAAGGAACTTGACAACGATCTAATAGCTTATGTCTGGTGTTTAATTAGTTCAAGAGATGACCTGCAGCTCCATATACTACCTACTCCGTTCTAGTGAAGGATGATGTTGAATGGCTGCTAACATTTATAGAAAGATAACTTTACACTGATGGGAGATCTGAACCATAAGTTAAACCCAAACAAAGTGGATATATGGTTGAAGGAAATGCTGAAATCATACAATTTAAGGCCAAATTTCCCTAAAACTAAATGGTCTAAGTGGGAAATAGATCTAGGAAAATATCTGGGCTCAAAAGGCTTACTCTGTTTAAATGGTAGGGTAGGGAGGATTGCCCAGCACAGCAGACCTTTAAGGTTAGGCAACAACCATGTCCAATCGACTATATATATATATGTATGCATGCTTGGAATTTTGATAAAATAAGGGACTTTCAAGTCGAGTCTGAAGAGGGAAGTGATCACCATCCTCTGAAATTAAATCTGAATAGGGGAAAAATGACTCTCAGGTAAAAGGTGATCCCTCTTCAGATGGAGTATCCCAAAAGATTGACCACTAGAATAACAGAAGTACATCTGGAAAACCGTTTAATCTTCAGCAAAACATATCACTAAACCATGTCTCGATAGTACATCCTGAGTGGTATGAGAATATAATTGGACAGGTGGTACAGTTCTTAAAGGAAAGGGAATAAGGAATGCGAAAGCTCTGAATAACCAAAGTACGAAAAACAAATGGTTTACTGAGGAATGTAGGAAACTAAAGACGCAGATGAGGAAAGGGGAAAGAAACCTTAATTTAATTTATGAAACAGAAAGTCATAATGTGCTGATGAAGTTAAGGCGAAGATATAAAACTCTAATCCGAGACCAGAAAAGAGATCATAAAGAGAGTTGTTGGGGCCATATGATAGAGGCAATAGAAACCAAAAACATAAAACTCTTCTGAAAACTGGTACAAGAAGGATCTGGAAAAACGCAGGGCACAATGACCTGTGTGGTAGAAGAAGAATCTTGGGTGGACTATCTAGAGGAGATATATGGAAATAAAAGGAACGAGTGGAGGTACAAGTAAGCTCTTGGGAGAAAGTGGGTGAGGACCTAAGGTCCAAATATTCACTAAGTAACATCAGAACCATCATCTCAAGATTAACCCTGTCTCGTGCATCCGGACCTGCAATAATCATAAAAACCCGTCCGGATTGGTGGGCCGAGTTATTGTACAGGCTGTTTGATAAGATATTGGATACTGAAAACTGGAGAGGCGCAATCATCAGGCTGATGCACAAAAAGGGAGATATAAAAAGCCCAAAAAATTATAGGTCGATTTATCTTCTCGATGTGTCAGAAAAGTTATGTGCTAAAATAATCTTGGGAATGTTAAAGGAGTGGGCTGACTTGAATTGCAAGTGCCTAAATAACATTCAAATTCATACAATAAAACTTCTCAAAATCTCCCCATTAAAATCTACTTTCAAATAAAATATCTATTATAGTCCCATAAAATACATAAAACGTCATGCCAGAACAGGGGGGCTTTTAGGAACATCATTCTATATAGGACCATTGCTTTGCACTCTGGTCTATTGCACGTCAGTCTGTTGAGCAGAGGTGGAATTTCTTCTGCTGCTTTGTAGACTTCCGAGCAGCTTTTGATCTGGTAGACGGAAATTGCCTATGGGAAGCATTGAAAAAACAAGACATCCCAAAAAAATCTCTATGATTAATCCAGGAGCTACATAGAAGCTACTGGGCCCAGGTCATTATGGACACTCAGGGAACTGTAACACAAAAAATACAAATCAACAACGGGTTGAGACGGGTGTGTATTAGCCCATTGCTCTTTTCCTTATTTGTTGTTAATTTGCCAGCGAATCTAGCTGCTGCAAATGGATTAAGCCCTAGAATGAATGGTAATCATGTGGCATGCTTACTGTATGCAGATGATCTTGTGATTGTAAACCAAACAGAAATAGGCCTGAAAAGGAATCGGAATTTGCCTAGTAACATGACGGTAAGTTCCAATTCTATTAAGGACACGGAGGCGAGGATTATGCTATCTCTCTTCGCTTTATTAGTAATAACAAACACACAGCAGCCAGAGAGATTCGTAAATATCAGTGTAAAAACCATAAAAAACTACAACTCCCTACAACCAGGGATAAGCAGAGTAAATTAGTCCAACTATTTCCACGACATCATGTAAAGCCCTCTACCAGCTCTCATTCCTCCTCTTTCTTCGCAAGTCACGCCATTTCCTTATTGGTCTTGCTTGGATCCATCATTGCCTAAAAGAAACCAAGCAGGGAGGTGAGAATCGTGCGAACCAAACCGTGCATATTACGCAAGGCCACAGTAGAAAAAACATAAAACGAAACAAGCATGTCCCGCCAATCAAGGTCGAGAAAATAAGTACTTACTGCCATACGGGGGGGTTCGCACCAAAGGTGCCCCGGGCGGGATAATCCTCGCCTCCGTGTCCTTAATAGAATTGGAACTTACCGTCATGTTACTAGGCAAATTCCGATTCTATGTCCGGACCGGAGGCTTCGGATTATGCTAGTTCAAAGCTTACTTACCACTAACTGTGCCACATTAAGAACCGGCTTAAAATAAAACCTCTTGAAGGTGGAGTCGGACGACCAGTCCGCTGCTCGCATTAAATCCTCCAAACGCGCACCTAGCGCGAAAGCCTTCGAGGCCATAGCACCTCTGGCAGAATGGGCACCAAATAGTTTTGTGTCAATGCCAGCCTCTTGCATAACCCATCGCACCCACCTGGCAATGGTGGGAGAAGAGACTGCTTTGTGTGGTTTCTTGAGAGCTATCAAGAGTTGTCGCTCGCCCGGCGGGCGGAGTTCCTGCGTTAAATCTTCATATGACTTTAAACAATCTACCACACATAGTTTGGGGGAGTCCCGGAAAGCCGGGTACGTTATTGTACGTGAATGTGACTTGGTTCTGCGTCCAATCGTAAAAACAACCCCTTCCGGGGAGAAAACCCGCGCCGAGACGTCTAATGCGCGGACATCGGAAACCCGTCTGCAGGAGACCAAGCATAGAAGCATAGCAAGCTTGGAAGACAATTCTTTCGGAGAAAGGTATCGATTAGATTGCCAGGAAAGAAACAGATTCAAGACTCTGTTGACGTCCCATAGAACGGAGTAACGAGGTTCTGGGGGTAACGATAAGCGCACGCCCCGTAAAAGTCTGCAAACCAGCGGATGTTCCCCAACAGGCGCTCCGTCTAGAGGTTCATGACCGGCAGAAATCGCCGATCTGATAGCATTAATGGAGCGATATGCCAAAACGTCCGACGCCAAATCGCCGAAAAAATTCAAGAGGGGAACGATTCCTCCGACCACGGGATCCAGATCCCGTCGGAGACACAAACGAACCCATCGTGACCACGCGGATTTATAACGTTTCGTGGTGCTGTCTGCCCATGCCTTTGACAGGAGGGCCTCAGCCTGTCCCGAAAGTCCCGGCAGCAACCATCTTCGCCTGAAAGACGCCACGCCATGAGTCTGAGCGTCTCCTGAGTAATCGGGGGATGAAGGTTCCCTTCTGGGTTCCGAAGAAGTTGAGGATACAGGGGGAGTAGGATTGGAGAATCCCAGGAAAGTTCCAGAAGAACTGGAAACCAAACTTGAGACCTCCATAGGGGGGTTATCAGGGTCAGCTCTGCGTACTGTCGTCGGATCTGGGCTGTTTTTCTCATTATCATGGAGAATGGCGGAAACGCATATCCGTTTTCCGCCTTCCAGTCTTGGAGAAAGGCATCCGTGGCAAGAGCCATCGGATCCGGTCTCCAACTGAAGAATCTGGACACTTGGTTGTCCAAACGGGAGGCAAAAAGGTTCGCTGAGAAGGGTCCCCAGAGATTGTTCAACCATTGGAAGACCGGAAGTTCCAGCTTCCATAAGCTGGAGTCGTAGAGATGACGAGAGTGCCAGTCCGCTACCTGATTGTGCTGGCCCGGGAGATACTCCGCTGTCACCGATATATGATGGTCTAGGCAGTAGCCCCAAAAGTCTTTCGCTAGGTTGGCCAATGCCCGAGAACGGGGCCCTCCCAACCGATTGACGTAACGGACCGCAGAGATGTTGTCCATCTTTAGGAGGACACAAGATTGCATCTTGTCCTTGGTCCAGCAGCGCACTGCGAAAGAACCGGCCAACAGTTCCAAGCAATTGATGTGAAAGACCCGCTCGTCTGCTGACCAAACACCTCCGGTGGAGAAATCCCCGCATCGAGCACCCCAACCCAGTTTGCTGGCGTCGGACTCGATGACCAAGTCTGGAACTGAGCCAAAAATCGCTCGACCGTTCCATGCCTCCATATGAGTGAGCCACCAAAGAACTTCCTCTTTGGCTTCTGCTGAAAGTGGTACCACGTGATCGTACGACCGACCCCGTCTGAGGTGGTAGGCCTTTAATTGTTGCAATGCACGATAGTGTAATGGGCCCGGGAAAATCGCCTGAATCGAGGACGACAGGAGGCCCACAATCCTGGCCAAGTGACGGAGGGAGATGGAGGGCCTGGACACCGTCTGGCGCAATTCGTGCCGAATTTTTGCCATCTTCCGAGAGGGAAGGCTCAGCGTCGCCTGAACGGAGTCTACCATAAAGCCCAGGAAGGTAACTGACTGCGAAGGCTGAAGTACTGATTTCGCCGTGTTGATAACGAACCCTAGGTTCTGCAGAAGAGAAACAGTTTGCTGGAGTTGCACCAACAAGAGTTGAGGAGACTGAGCCATTAGAAGAAGGTCGTCCAGATAGACGATCATGCGTATACCCCGTGCCCGGAGAAACTCTACCGCGGGATGAAGCACCTTGGTGAAACACCATGGTGCCGAGGAAAGCCCGAACGGAAGGGCCGTGAATTCGTATATCAGACCCCCCCCCCCCCCCCCCCAACAAAACTGTAGGAATCATCTGTGGGGCGGGTGCACCGGAATCACGAGGTAGGCGTCTTTTAAATCCAAACGCGCCAACCAATCGGAAGGGCGCAGGAGATCGCGCAAGAGATGAATTCCCTCCATTTTGAAATGGCGATACACTAACCACGTGTTGAATTCTTTGAGATTGATTACCGGACGACGACCTCCGTCGGCTTTGTCCACGAGGAAAATATTGCTGAGGAAACCATGAGGATGCAGAGATGTGCGACAAATGGCGCCTTTGCGAAGCAAGTCGGCGACCTCTTCGTCGATCAACCGTGCGTCCTGAAGGCTGAATTGTAATGGATTTGGCCGCGCCACCTGGCGGGGATTGTCCAGAAATTCTACATGAAAGCCCTGAATTGTCTGAAGGACCCATGCATCGGACGTTAACGCCGCCCAAGCCTCTCTGAAGCATGCCAGTCGCCCCCCTAACTGTATGTGACATGCAGGAAGGACACTTACCGCTAGAACTCCCGCCTCCAGAGTTGGACTTGTAGCCTCCACGGCCTCTGAAACGTTGTCCTCGCGTTGGATAGAAGTTGGTGTAATTTGCGGTGGAATTGTATTGACCACGACCAGAGCCTTGTCCCCTCTGAGGGTTTTGATGGAACCCACGGCCGGACGAGCGGCCCATGCCTCGACCGGCCCCGCAGAAAACCCGCTGGGTAAACACTCTCTTAATACCAGACTGGGCCTTGTCTAAGGAAGTAAAAGTAGACACAAACTTCCCCAATTCCTTTACAAAGGGCTCGCCAAAAAGGCCCCCCTGCGCAACTGCTCCGGCCTCGGAAGAAGCCAAATCTCCAAGTTTGGGGTCCAATTTAATCAACAAGGAGCGACGACGCTCCGTTGAAAGAGCGCAATTTGCGTTTCCCATAAAAATAATGGCCCGTTGGGCCCAATTAGATAACACCTCAGGAGAAATCGTTGAACCAGTCACCTTAGCCTCCTCCGCCATGTCTAATATTTTTGCCATTGGACCGACGACCTCGAGGAGTTTATCTTGACAGGACCGCCAAGACCTATCAATGCCTTTACGGGGATCTTTTACAAATTTCGCCAAGAAGGTGGCCATTTTAGAGTCCAGTTCCGTAGTAAGCGCGATTTTGTCCGGCAAGGAGGGACGCGGGCATTCCGCCCTCAAACAACTCCGCGCTTCCTTCTCCAGAGGCTTACGCAGACGGTTGGAAAGGAATCTAACGACCTTATCCCCTGGGACCCAAGCGGAAGACCGGGGATGCATTATATAATCTGGATTCAGCATATCCGCATCCTCCTCCGGCGCCTCAGAAGCGATCGCCGGGGTCGGGCGCCAAGGACGGGAAGAACCCGCTTCATCATCGGTATCACCCTGGGTATCATTATCAGTCGCCGGGGATGGGGGATCTGGCATATCTTGAGGTTGATCACCCGCTGGGAGGGGAGCGCATGGGGACGTCTTCGCTAAAAAAGCCGTCTTAAGGCGCGCAAAGGCGTCTGCATCCACACCGTCGGGACGCTGTTTTTTAGGGGGAGGAGGAACCACTTCAGTGAGATCCCCTGGGGCCGGCATCGCGCTGCCGCGAGCCGTCGCCAATCGGTTGCATTCCTGCACAATTCTATCCGAGACGTTGCTCCATCGGACCCACTACCTTATTAACTACTCGATATATTGAGTCATCAACTGCGTCAAAGAAATCATCGCTAAAAGGTAAGTATTCCTGGACTTCCTCCTCATAATATTCGGATTGACCAGCCATATCTTTAGCAAAGGTAAGTACTTCTAGTGAAGGACAAGGAGGTCACACAATCAGCAGGTGGTATAAATTTTATCAGGCCTGAGGCCTCAATTAGGGTAGCCCAGAGGGATACAATGGGGCTGCACCAGGCCCTCAACGCGTATACGCCCTCAGGATTCACCTGACAGGGCAGCTGCCTTCCAAACGCGTTGAAAAACCACTTATTAGTATATCAACAGATCGGATAACATGCCCAAATTAAGTTAACACCGCCCACGAGATGCGTGGTGTTTGGAAGGGTGCGTACAACGCTGTTATATGTCAGCGCGTTCACCGCGGATCGAACCGCAATACAGACCTCAGCGGGGCATTTTGAACTTTGTAGGGGAAAAATACAGTCCGCGATGCGGACGTTGGAGGAGAGGCAGCAGGGGCAGGCTCTTTTGTCCGTTTGACTCGCGGCACGCTCCTCATCTGAGGAGACGCGACGCGAGTGTCACAAGGCGGTCAAGCGCCCCTAGCGGCATACGATGAAGCCGCAACAGCAGGGAAGCCGGCCGTGTAAGGAGCGAAAACGTTCCCGCGGCCGGTAGGGACTCTGTAATAAAGAACAGAGAAATACAAACACTCGCAATAGAAAGCAATATCCAAGATTATCCAAAAGAACATTTACAAAGCTCAAAAGCAATTAAAAAAGAGCATGAGCACTTAACTGGCTGCGCAGCAGCGAAGAAAGAGGAGGAATGAGAGCTGGCAGAGGGCTTTACATGATGTCGTGGAAATATTTGATGGACTAATTTACTCAGCTTATCCCTGGTTGTAGGGAGTTGTAGTTTTTTATGGTTTTTACACTGATATTTACGAATCTCTCTGGCTGCTGTGTGTTTGTTATTACTAATAAAGCGAAGAGAGATAGCATAATCCGAAGCCTCCGGTCCTGACATAGAATTTAGACATATTTAGGAATTACTGTAGGTGTAAACATGGACAAAACTAGGGTGCTTTGCTTTGGGAAGACAAAGTAAATTTAATTGGCACTTAGGCGCCAATAAACTTGAATTAGTTAACGAATATAAATATCTTGGAGTCTGTTTTGAGAGGTACTTGAAATAGAAAATACACCTAGAGGCACTGAAGACCAGGGCTATGGCCTCGGTAAGTGGCCTGAAAAAATGTAATAGGGACTTCGGAGAAGTGTCATACAGACCAGTCCTAAAAGCTTATGTATCCATGATCGCCCGCAATTGCAATATGGAGCTGAGCTGCTATATGTTAGTGACAAAAATAGGTGGTAAGCTGAGGAGGGGAAGTGCTTGAAGAACTTATTGTTACTCCCCAGCTCCGCCATGATCCAAGCAATAAGATTAGAAACTGGAAGGATCTTGTGGAACATATTGGATGCAAAAGCGTTAATAAGATTCTGGGGAAAACTGAGTGGGCAGGAAGTACAGACATTTTCTCAGTGATGCAAGAATAAATTAAAGTGTGCAAAAAACGTTAGGATCAAATTAAGGGCTGTCTGTAAAGATATGAAAGTAAAGATGCATCCACAGAGTTAAATGCACTAGGTAAAGATCTAACCTATAAATTCCACTAATACTACTTAAGTGGGAACAAATCAGTACAATTCATGCTAAACTCTTGGCGGAACAAAGTGAGCTTCCCGTATGTTGATATCTTACCAAACCAGTTGTTAAGAAGTGAACTACTGAGAGTAAGGGTTGGTCCCCTGTAAGATATGATACGGTTGAATCAAAAACGATTGATGTAGGAGGGAACTGTACTTGTGGCTTGAACATTAAATGTGATATGTTGCAAATTCTCTTGGACTGCTTAAAGGTTAGACGACGACAAACGCAGTTTTTACGCCCAATATTGATGAAATATGAAATTAAGACGCATTGGCACGCTGCAGAATTTTTAACTGATGTGCGTTTTTTTGGATATAGCATGTGCCATTGGGAGATTCATAAGGACAGTTAGAACTCGGATCACTGAGTTTTAGTAATCATGACGTTTTATGTATTTTATGGGACTATAATAGATATTTTACTTGAAAGTAGATTTTAATGGGGAGATTTTGATAAGATTTATTGTATGAATTTGAATGTTATTTAGGCACTTGAAATTGCATATAGGACAATGAACATAAATTGCTGCACTGTGTAAAGGCCAATAGTCTAAATAAGCATATTTTCTGACTGATTGATTAGTATCCACTCTACATCAGTTCCTGTAATTCAAGTTGTCCTTCCAGTGCCTAAAATGATTTACTGCATTCATTTGTCTACTCCTGTTTTATGTCTGAGTATTGTCTTTCCCACATGCTCTTGACTGTCATTTGCAAAACTGTCCTTAATTGGATTGCGGGGTGCCACTTGCATTTCCCATAAAATCAGACTCTCATATTAATTCCATGGCGCTTCTGTAGGCCAACGGCATTGATGAGATCTGTGTACAAGTTGAAAACCTGCGAATGTTTCAGTGTGATGTCATTTATTTGCAGATCAAACAGAACAAGGTGACCAATGTTCCAGTCGCCGTGATTGCCGGAAATCGACCTAACTACCTTTACAGGTGAGCGTCCAAACTTCGCCATTAAACATTTTCCTTCTTGTTAAGGTAAGGCACGTAGTTTCGTAAAGATAGATGCAAGGCTGTAAATAGATAAATAGAGCCAACAAGTTTGCTGCTAGATGGAGACTACCGGCCACCCCTGAGCTGAGATGAAAAAAAAATCTATTCTTTCTTTATAGCCCATCCAACAGTTTTTTTTTCCATTGAGTTTGCCAACAGCCACTTTGTCTGAGCTGAACTTCGAAGTGTTTGGCCCCTCTGCGTGAGACATGAATTAATTAGTATGCAAATTGCTTCACACTCCCATTACATCACCATTCCTGCCATGACCTCAGCAGACGCTATTGTGCTTGATTATGGTTGCCTAATCAAGGAAGTGCCTAATGTAAAATCCCTGAGAAGGTTTCTGTTGCCAGTTCAAAGATCAGTTATGCAAGTGAACATCATATCTGTTTGCCTCTCCTTGGTGCATTTTTGTATGGGTGATCTAAGACCTTCTGATGAATTCAAACCAGCATTGGCAAAGCTATGGGCCCGGTGTTGGCTCCAGCCCTTTTGGCTTTAATGCTTGTTTGGTCATGATTTTGCAATGCTTCATTGATAAACGCTGCCGGGCCCTTATCAATCAAAATAAATAAGTGTTTTGACTATAAGCAAAAATACTTTTTGGTTTCTAAAACCATACGTTGCTTTAGTAGTCCCTGACACTTGGGGGAACTCCTTAGTGTGTTGCAGTGCTCCTTGTACAAGGGTGGAATGCATCCGCTCACCAGACCCTTAGCCCCAGGGTGTATGGTATCATGAGTGGAAGAAAAATGTCAGTGCCACAGTAATAGACCAATGGATGAAGAGGGCTTACTGAAAGCCCCTACAAGTAAGTATATTATATATAGAAGTTCCGTTAAATAAAAAGGTGTTGTAAAAATTAGTTGGAGTCTGCTTTGGTCAGGTAGACGGCGGCACGTGCAATTATTTGTTTTGACATAGTGGGACTCCTATGTAAAAGCTATTACTTGGAACCACTAGAGTACTGTAGGCAAATAAGTGAGAATCAGTTTCACATATCCTCTTATCACTTCCTGTCCTGCTGCAGACAGGTTGTTTATTTGGTCTTGACGCGCACGGGTGTAAGCATGGCCTGGTGACTTTCTTTTAAGCACCTCGGTTCTTTCCCATCTTGAAATGGTAGCCGCATGTTCTGGGCTGCACGAGGAGAAGCCACTGTAATTTCTCTTCCTTGTCAGGGACTGTTGATTAGCCAAGAGAAAATGCTCCTTTGAGCGGCATAACACAGGTGTCGATGGAACCTAATTAATGAGTATGCTGTGGAGACTTTCAGCAGGGAATTTTAGTGATGTTGTTTGAAGTTTCACTAACACAGAAATTCTCACAATCTGCTTGCCTACTGCACTGATTGCTTCTGGGTGGGATTTTCTCTGCAGTATCCTTGAACTGTTGTTCACAGCTCTGACGAGGTCATAGGACACCTAGGGCATCTCTACTTCAAGAGCCTGTTACTGTTATTTTTGTGGTGACCGCACCCATCTGTCGAAATCCCTCCTTCTACCCTGCATCTTGCTGTACAAATTTGAAATTTCCATACAGAGCTCCTGCTGGATTATATCATTCAGGAGTTAGCATCGTCCCGCCAAGACCTCTTGCACACCTCTACTTTCCCACAACCAGTGGAAGAGATAAACGTTTCCTCACCAGTAAATGTGACATATGTGCTTTGTGCCTGTAATATATAACCGCACCACTATCTTATCTGTTTGCTATTTATTACAATAATACTGCACTGCATGGTCCTCTCAACTAATAGCGCTGTAGTAAATAGATCTGCTTCTCACCCCTGTTGTTAGGATAATTCTGCATCCCCCTCCCAGAATCAGGAGCCTGCGTGTGTATGTGTAAGAATGTGTGCGATGGGGAGAAGGGGGGGGAAGGGCCACAAGGATACCCAGATTATGCCCACATTACCTAGGCTTCCTACTAAAGGTTTGTCTAAATAGAACTGTCCTAATAAGCAAGAAATACCAGTTAGGGAATAAAAATACAATATGTTAACTTTGCACAACATCCCCCTAATAAATAACAGACTATATGAAAACCTGATGAAAAGGAAACATTGGGTCGTTAGTTTGGAAAGTATCAATCTCCCCATTTAAAAGCACTCCGAAATCAAGCATATTTTTTAGGTGTGCACATGTATGTGAGGAGGTATGGCCAGGAATGTACCAGCAAAGCAGGAACCATCTAAGATAGTGTTCATTTTCTACCACCCTAGAATTAGTTGGGGTAAAGGAAATAAATGATAAGTTAGGTGGTATGTATGAGTACATTGACTTACTTTAATAAGAGACAGTGGGGAATTTCTACATGTTTGAAAAAGGTGGGGGCACTTAGGGAGATTGCAGCTCACAGGTGATCTTGGTAAATATGTAAAGCAGTGTGATTGCACATATCCCTGGTTATGTAGGTCATTTATTTCTAAAAAAAATAAGATTTTGAGTGCTGACAATAGTTCAGTTGAACACACACTTTGCACACACAAGAACAGCTTATAGGTAGCTAAACACAACAGTAGCTTACGAATCACTCAGAGAAGCTTAACCTAGGATCTTCAGTTTTTACACACTAACCTGGACAGTATAATCTGACAGCTTACTTAGCTGGGGACTACAGTTCATTGGTTTGCTTCCCTGAGATTATGCATGCCATACCTACCTGAGCATAATAGTTTAATATCTACCTAGGCATATTAGCTGGAGTACTTACCAGGGGGTTATAGTTTGCCACACCACACCATCCTAGCCTAATAACTGGGCACCAATTGATGTATTCTCCCGTTACCTTGATTGTATAGTCCCTGGGTATTGTATTAAATCTCTACATTTATTAAGACGCAATATTACTTATGGCATGATAGAAAGTGATGTGTGATGGATGACTCCGGCGCGGGAGCCTGTTCACACCACCACTGCCAACCAGCCTTCACCGTTGGGGTATTTCAAGCCCCAAGGTTCACAGCGCCAGGAGGCGCCGGCGCCCTTAACCGCACCAGGAGGTGCATAAGAACGGGGCTCCCACGGCACGGGACACGTGCTGGCCTGCCCAGGCCAAGGACTGGCCCGTCTGCGCCAGTCAGAGCCCGGAGAAGGCTGGGCACGACCCACCCTCTTGGTTCTCCAGCATTTTGCTCCGCATTTAGTCTTTGGAACTTTTACCCGCGTAGGACACAATTAAGGGGAAGTTGTGTCAAGGTAAACTATTTTACAATTTTATATTTATTTTGTTATTTTTTTTATCAGTAATTTGCATAATGAGGAAACGGAAGCCTAACCCCTACTTCAAAACAAGCATTTGCAATGCAATAGGTCTCGCATTTATAAGAGTTTGAGCTATTGGCATTGTAAAATTACAATGCCTTTAATTTGTTTTGGTTTTAAAACAAATAAAAGGCATTGTCATTTACAATCTCAGTAGCATAAACTCGCATAAAAGCAGTGTGCGGCGTGCAGCAGTGTTTTGTGTAGAGGTGTGAGGCATGCAGCACTGTGTGGCGTGCAGCGGCGTGCAGCAGTGTGCGGCGTGCAGCAGTGTGCTGCGTGTAGCAGTGAGTAATGCAGCAGTGTGCGGCGTGCAGCAGTGTGCGGCGTGCAGCAGTGTGCGGCGTGCAGCAGTGTGCGGCGTGCAGCAGTGTGCGGCGTGCAGCAGTTTGCGGCGTGCAGCAGTGTTTCGTGTAGCAGTGTGAGGCGTGCAGCAGTGTTTCGTGTAGCAGTGTGCGGCGTGCGGCGTGCAGCAGTGTGCGGCGTGCAGCAGTGTGCGGCGTGCAGCAGTGTGCGGCGTGCAGCAGTGTGCGGCGTGCAGCAGTGTTTCGTGCAGCAGTGTTTCGTGCAGCAGTGTTTCGTGCAGCAGTGTTTCGTGCAGCGGCGTGCAGCAGTGTGCGGCGTGCAGCAGTGTGCGGCGTGCAGCAGTTTGCGGCGTGCAGCAGTGTTTCGTGTAGTAGTGTGAGGCGTGCAGCAGTGTTTCGTGTAGCAGTGTGAGGCGTGCAGCAGTGTGCAGCAGTGTGCGGCGTGCAGCATTGTGCGGCGTGCAGCAGTGTGCGGCGTGCTGCGGCGTGCAGCAGTGTGTGGCGTGCAGCAGTGTGTGGCGTGCAGCAGTGTGTGGCGTGCAGCAGTGTGTGGCGTGCAGCAGTGTGTAGCAGTGTGTGGCGTGCAGCAGTGTGTGGCGTGCAGCAGTGTGTGGCGTGCAGCAGTGTGTGGCGTGCAGCAGTGTGCGGCGTGCAGCAGTGTGCGGCGTGCAGCAGTGTGCGGCGTGCAACAGTGTGGCGTGCAGCGGCATGCAGCAGTGTGTGGCGTGCAGCAGTGTGTGGCGTGCAGCAGTGTGTGGTGTGCATGCTTCTGGAAATATGCATATAATATTGAATTACATCATATGGTGTATGACTTTGTATAAAAAGGGGAAATCCTATAATAAAGAAATTGAAAGCAAATCATATCTTAATTCTTCAGGCATTTATGTCAAGTTTAGTCATAAAATCTTAACACAAGAACTACCGGATTGTCCCTTTATTTATTAGATTTTTGTCAGTTGACTATGTAATGAAAGCAAAAATCAAAACTAAAATCGAAAGAAAATCCTTCGTTTTTATTATATTATACATTCTCGAGATACTCTTTCCAACATCTGCATATCTAAGTAGCCGTTTCTGGTTTACTGCTGGCATCATGCCTCGCTAATTAAACTATTGGCCTTTATTTGGAATTCTAAAGTCTAGCTTTGAAAAAAATAGCATGTCTGCTCAAAGTTTATGACATCCCGCTTGCTTCTTCCGTTCTCCACGCTATCCTGTCGTCACCCGCCCTTGTCCTAATCGTCACTAAGGATAAAGGGAAACAATGTAATTTAAAATTGAAGAAAGAAAGAGATCTATCCACCTATCTGTTTGTGTATGTGTGAGCAGCAGCTTGTAACACCCATACACGTATAAATCAATGAAAAGCTGCCAACCAATTGAAATGTTAACTCTTTTCAGTGTGAAAGGTTTATTTAGATATGTTAAAATAATTCTGCCATCCATCTTCTGCGCTCTTAGGTTTTTCCGAACTTGGCAGCTTGCTATAAGAAGTTGAACAAAGATGGCGAAGAGGGGCTTTCGGCGGCATTTGCATTTTATGGCACCTATTTCTATGCCATACTGAGCTATTCTACATAGAGATGAGACGGTCTTTGAAACGCCTCTGCTGTATTTGCATTTGGTAAAACAGCCTTAATGATGTGTTGAGAGGCGCCCCCCTGCCATTGTTGAAGCCGCCATGTGGGACCCTGCTAAGTGTATGAGGGGTGGGAGATCAGCATACACAATTTATTGTGTCTAAAGCCACCCTTTCCTGAGACCCATCCCTGGAGACAGAGGATGTTGATTTCAAGGAAGTCCAGCGGCCTTTCCATCTGGGCAGCATTTGGTAAAACAAAGTACAAATGTTATGAAACATTTACATATTCCGAAGCATTTAATCCATCGTGCAAGCCTCTCATTGCACGCGGACGGAATGTTTTAAAAATGCTCTCAGGCATAGCACATGACACTGTTTGAACTTCATGTGTTTACTACACAAGCTGCTAGTCATACACCTCATTTTAATAACTCAAACGGCAGCGTCTGTCAATTAATTGGTAATGGAATCTGCCCACATTTCATTATTATATGGGCGTGGCTCTGTTCTGAGCTCGTAAACATCTCTTAATTTTTGTTAAATAACGATTACACGATTCTTCGCTGTTTTTTTCTTTACAAATATTGAAAAGTACTTTTTAATCAGAGAAGGCATCATTTTCAAAGCTGTGAAAAAGTAAACACCTCACACCGCATGATACGAATTAGTATTCATTCCTTTGGTTTTATTGATTAAACTCGGTAGACAGAGGTGCAACTAGAGCCAAGTTTGGGGGGGAGGGGGGTAAGAAAAACAAGCAGAGGTGACAAGAAGGGCTGGGCGAGAAGGGAGGGGGGAATGCCAGCATCAAAGTAGCCTGAAGCTGACGAAAAGGGAGGGGGAGAAGGGAGGAGGGAGTGCGAGCAGCAGCTGTGCACGTGCACGTCATCGTGCCCTCAAGCTTTAGGCCTGCCAAATCATGTGGGTAGCACTTTTGAAAGCCCACTTACAAAATGTCTCAAAGAGACAGCTGTGCTGTCTCAGCGAGACCTAAACAACAGACACAATTCTGGATGGCTACTTACAAAAAGTGGTAGGGGTGATCTCGAAGTAGATTGAGATAGCTGAACACAGACTGTCCTTAGCCCCCGCCCAACTCCATCTGCCCTAACTGACTGTCAAATCTTCACCTCAGAACCTGCTGTTGAGCAGAGACCGCAACCGCGTCTATCACCTACCGTGATTATTTCAAGTCAGTGTTACACATGCCTCCAACGAAGGAATTGACCCGTCCACCGGTCCTGTGGAAAAACCCTCTGCAACTCACTCAAGCTGCAAAAGGAGGGACAAGTAAACATACAGACGCAGGAGCTGACTGTAAACCAAGGGGCCATTCACCAAGGGGAAAAGAACAAGGAAAACTCACTTAGCTGGCAATACCTCGAGGACTGGATCAGGAGGGCGAGCTACAGTATTAAATGCCTCTTGTAATGTTGATAACAACATAGACATATTTGGTAGAATTGCACAAGAGGCTTTGACACCCATTCTTGCTAAACTCATTAGTATTGAACAACCGCTCGCCCGAGTCCTAATGGGCAATGTCCCGGAAACCATAAATAAGATTGATAACCTAGTTTGCCCTCGAAACTCTGATGTAATCACCATCTCCACTAGTGCCCCGCCAAGTCAATTGGTTCCCACAAGTTTAATATCTTCTGCAATTGACCAGTTTCCTCCCATAGATCCATTGCCTTATAATGTTGGTATTAATACTGTGGTATCAGCAACCCAAGATTTCTCTTTGACTAGGAACACTGTTGGGAGCACTATGAGAGTGGGGCAAGAGGACATTAATCATTAATCTAGGGTACCCACAAATAACAGGGCTGGTCTGCCACAAGGTCATGCAACCATAAATGGGTCAGGTCGAGATCATAGGGGTGGGAGGGGCATTAAAAGCGTGTTGAATTTGCCACCCGAATGTACACCATATACTCTGATTTTGAAGGGGGTCGCCTGTCTGGGAGATGGTCAGGAAGAAACTTGCCAAAGCGTTATTAATAAGTCAGCCCACTGGTGCTCTAAGAAAATTTAATTGATGATAAACTGGTCAGATAATATTCTCATGGCCAGGCGAGGGAGTTGGTTGGGTTACACTACTAAATATGGGGCTAAGGACTGTGTTGTGCTAAATTTTAACAACGCATGGTGTGTCCATTTCAACCTAACCCATTTTCAAAGCTCATACGGAGACCCTAAAGAGGTGTACCCACTGGAATTTTTCTACCCTCAGCAATTTGATGATTTGGTGAGAAAACAGACCTCAAGGGTGGGCTCTGGTCTAGATCTGTTCACAGAACCCCCTTCCTTCAGCCACCATAACCGCTTTGATGCCCTTTCTGGGCTGTCCGAGATTGATTGACTGCGTGTTTTAGCCCACCAGCTGTTTCAGTGAGAGTAGGATTGCCTCTTAGTACTCAAGGGACGGGTGCTTACACTGATGCACTCTTTAATAAGGATATTGTTGATTATACTGAAATTCATGGCCCAAAAATACTTACTAGCGAGATGGACCAGGATATTTGCGAAAATTGTTCCCCTCCCCACAATATAATTATAAGTGATATTAAGTCGAGGAAGGTCTTCGGCCCTCCCACTATTATAGTTAATCAAGCCATTAATAATGAGGCTTTGGGTTTGGAAAAGCATGGCCTTCAAAATTCTTTACTTAAATTTATATCATGGAACATAGCCGGCATCTGCTCTAAAGTGATTGAGACCTGGTCATCTTCCATCCAAGGTTTTGATATTATTTGCCTTCAGGAGAGTTGGTACACGAAGGACATTATTCTGAATGGCTATTGTTCTTATACAGTTAATGCAACCCCTCGTCCTCCGGTAGGGCCAAAGGAGGGTTAGCAATGCTAATTTCAGTAAAATACGAGGCTATAGAAGTTACTGTTGTTGGTTCTACACCATGGTTTCAATTAGTCATGATTTCTAATTTGCTACAAGTTAAATTACTAGTAGATAATTGGTATTACAATATTTTTAATCACAACACCTCCCAAGGTTATTGAGGCAATACAGATAGAGATTTAGAAAATGTCAGAGAAATGGCAACCCCTATGTACTCTTTGGGTAGGAGATTTTAATTAATCTACCTGCCCCTACAGCTCTGGCCATGCTTGTGGGATCTTAAACATTGAGGGGCAGCCCCAGGCGCATTTTATTCATACTCCCCAGGGAGAGGCTCTAAACTCTATTATCGTGGCGAATGATCTATGCTTTATTAATGATTTGGCTTGCAACTCACCAGTACAGTGCCCCACCTTTATTGGTGGGGGTAGGGACAGCTCTATTGATTTTGTGCTCAAATCACAAAAGTTCCTACCACTTATTGGCGACTTTGAGGTGGATCCAAATAACGCAAGTGATCATATTCCCCTCACAACATCCCTTAGTGTACTAGCCAGGGAATGCTGTTGGCTATAAAGTTTCCTTTAATCACAATAAAGGGGTAAGACTTAAATGGAATGAAATAAACCCTGTTGAGTTTGAAACAAAAATTGTTAAAACTAATTTTGACTCTATTGTGAAGTGTTTAGCCTCTGATCTGCCCGCGGCAGAGATCGTTCAGGAATTTCAACTGATTTTGTTCGGATGTATCTAAAAATCTGACTAAATCAATTGAGGTGATGGACCCCCCAGATATACGATGGTTCAATGAATAATGTGTAAGAGCTCATAAAACCCTTAAGCTGGCATTGCATACACACCCTCGGGAATGGGCTCAAATTAAGCTTGCTCGGAAAGCATATAAAAGTGTAGTGAAGCATAGAAAAGAAGAATTGAGGCACTCAGCCTGGGATGATCTGGAAAGAGCTAGCTCCCTTAAGGATTCTTAAAGATTTTCAGAAGTCATAAATCTCCCATTATTCACTGAGGAGATAGGTAGGATGGACTCCCCGATTTTGGGGGAGGTCTGGGAAGCCCACTACGCAGCCATCTTTAATCCCAAAGGCTGCCAAAATGAGGCCCCAGGTGAGGATCTGCCCCAAGATCTAACCTCTGCTCTTCTCCTAAGTGCGTCAATCTCAGCAGCTGAGGTTGAGGAAGCCCTAACCAAAGGAATTAGTATGAAAACCCCTGGCCCGGATGGAGTGCCACTAGTTATTTTTAAAACTACTTCTAAGCTGTGGGCCCCATTATTAACTAATGTGTCTAAAGAAGTGGTGACTGGCCCTATCCCGGCATCTTGGAAGGAGGCTATAGTGGTCCCAGTGTTTAAAAAAAGGTTACAGACCTGACCATTCCTGCTACAGACCAATCTCCCTCATCGATGTCACATATAAGATGTTGGGAAGGGTTGTCCTTGCTGGACTAGAATCTTGGGCAACAGATACAGGGGTAATTGCAAGATCACGGTATGGGTTTAGGAGGGGGATGGGCACTATTGAACAGTGCCTCAACTTGTCCCTGATTATGGCAAGTACATGAGGGCCAGGAAGGGTTCCATTCATCTGGCCTTCATGGACTTGTCCAGTGCCTTTGATACTGTAAATCGGGGCAAGCTATGGGCACTGATGGGAAAAATGGGAGTTGAGAAATCTCTAATTTCTCTTCTCCGCAGCCTTGACGCCTCTACATTCGTAACTATCAGATATGGCGCTAATGGCGAAAAAACAATGCCTATCCCATCGACAGAGGGCGTACGGCAGGGATGCATCTTAGCACCATTTCTTTTTGTAATATACACTAATGGACTTGATGCCTTATTGTCACATAAAGATCTCGACTGTCCTCGCATTGGGGGTTCTCGAGTACCGCTTCTTTCATATGCGAACAATACTGTTTTAATGGCCTTGACAGCTAATGGTCTCCAAAAACCATTTAATGTATTTCTGATTTTATGTTGTCACTTGATCTAAAGGTTAATTCTACTAAATCCTATGTCGTAGTCTGCGGGCCTAAAATGACTAAAACTAGAATCTTTGCTGTGGGTACGAAGAGGATTGATAAAATGAATAATTTTAATTATCTTCAGAATATTTTTAACCCCTTCAGTGCCACGCCCTTTCCCCCTGCTGTGCCGGGCGTTACATTAGCGGGCGGGGTTCATGACGAGATAGTCTCGTCATGGGCACAGCGCAACCGTGCTCCATGACGAGACTATCTCGTCATGTGCACTGAAGAGGTTAATAAGTTGAATTGGGAGCCGCTTGTTACTACAAGGAGGCAAAACGTAGGTAGGGTGGTTGAGGGTCTTTTTCGTTTTGCCAGCAAATTGGGAAACAATCCGGTGACCAAGCGAGTTGCACTCTATAAACCTAAACGCGTACCTGTGGCAGCATATGGAGCAAGCGTATGAGGTTATCACAATAGTCACCAGCTGCAAATTATGTAAAATAAATGTATAAAAAGGCTATTTATGACTCCAATCAGTGCCCCCACTAGCTTTTGCCACTATGAGCTGGGGCTTGACTTTGTAGAAGATTGTATAAATTGTGCCCCTTTACTCCTATGGGCTAAACTCTGGCTATAGGAAGAGCTGGTGTTTTCTAGAGAGATTATAAAAGATTGTCTTAACCTCAAGGGTGCTCTTACTGTCCCCTGGCTACGCGTTGTCAGGGATAGCTTTTATAAGTTAGGCTTGGCACACTATTTTGATTGCCCAACTTTTATTAATGAGAATACGAAAAAGATCATCAAAGAGCTGCACTCCTCGGGGGTAAACACTGTCTGCTCTCAACCTGAGGTAGCAGGCCCCCTTTGCTTAATCCCCGCCCAGCAGCAATTTTACTTAACGTTCTCCACAAATACCCAGACACGTTTCTACCTAACAAGATTTCCTCTTTTTACTTTGCATTTCCTAGTGGCACTCCTGAAGCAAACTGGCTGAGCAGACAACTTAGTGCCCTGCCCTTGTGATAATTTGGTAGCCCAAAGCACACAGCACTTTATGCTTTTTTGCACTTTATATAAAGAGCCCAGGAGAAAACTTTTAGTCCCAATTAAAAAAAATATTAGGCCTTGTTCTTATATTGTGGTTTTAACTTTCTGCATTCTCTGGCCACTCTTGATATATGCATTGGGGTCTCTAATTTTAATAAAGTTGCCATGGCTATTAGGAAACGGTACTAGTAGCTGTAGTTGTACTGGATTAGTTAGATTTATCACCGCACATCTTAAATGTTTTATCTTCTAAAGTGTGATAAATCCTAAGATTGAGTTTTAAGGCATGTATTCTTTTAAACCTTTTTTTATTCCCTTTTTAATAATTAAATTGTATACATTGTCTTTCATGCTGTTTTGTAAATAGGTCATCGCAAACACAAATGGTACTGTTGATCTTGTGCGCTTTCATTGTTTTCCTCTGAAACCGAATAAAGTTATTTGACTGACTGACTTAGTGACACACTCTTCTGCTGACCTATGTGTTTTGAGCTTGCAATTCCGGATTGCATTTTAACATATACATTATATATTTAGTGCTATGACTTTTCATTGTAATGTCATTACACCTACATTCCAAATATTATCTTTTCCAAAGACCCACAATAAGTAACTATTCCATGAGTTAAGTATAAAAAAAAAAAACACTCTCCAAGACTTTCATAAGTTCATACACATTGTGCTGTGAAACATCACACTTAGTGCCAATTTGTAAGCTTTTTATGTGTGGGAGAGTTGTGATATTAGTCTCACAACGCTGTAGAAGAGTACACATATTGTAATTGTCTCACTTATCCCTTTGTTGTTTGATGCCCAGGTGTCATGCCATTTCTTGGCATTGCTGAGCTTGAGCATCATGATGCCCCTTTGAAGCCAATTTGCATTTTGTGTTCCCAGAAGGCATTGTGCCAAAATCTCTTGTTTTCTCTCTGTGATTCTCCCATTTATCTGTGGAAGTGAGTAAAGGAAAGTAGACGACTTCATTCTTTAACTCAGTTATGCAGTGGTCATCTTACCATTCTTGAACCTCTTGCTAGAGTGGTTGGTGATGTGTAGGGGCATTGGAGACAATGGTCATCTCTGTAAAGATAGATGTATCCTACTGCTTGTCCCTTCTGCCTTAGTGTAGGGCTAAGCACTGTTTTTTGGCTCCAAAAGAAGATGAGTCTTGGTAACTGAAAAGGAAGTCAACCCCATCCAAGATGGTTGCCTTCTGGGTGATATTGTGTAAGGCAGCGTTTGTAGCTGGTCGGTGTCTTGTAACAGTTCATTGCTGGTTTGTTTTTTCCAATTGTTTTGTCCCTCACTACATTTATTTTTATGTACCTATGCTATTCCTTTGTTTTACAGAGATCAGAGTAATACAGTTTAGGAAGCTGGCTCTTTGCACAGTATAACTCTTTTTGGTATACTATATAAAGAGTCCAGGTGTTCCTTTATAAGTGGACAGGTGCTTGCTCTAGCAATCCCAAGGTGCTCTTTTAGGGGGTAGTGTGGTTTAGCAGCCTTAGGTTTATCTGAGAGAAGTGTTAGACATCTGCAATACACAGTCAGCAAATGATGCACACAACTTAATAAGGAGATCCACACTAATTTATAAAAATAGCACTTATCTTTTTATATATATATATATATATATATTCTCTCAACAATGGTAGCTCACTGCAAAACGCACTCGAGTGCGTTTTGCAGTGAGCTACCATTGTTGAGAGAATATCGAGGCGGACGCTCATCCGCCAGAAACTGCACAATCTCAGATACAGAAGGGAGCCACAGGCACGAATACATCGTTCCAATTGTGGGGCCGACACGCAGGATTGAGGACGTGGAAACAAGCGGGGGTCCACCCAGGACTCAAAATTGCAGAAATAAGTGCGGGAAATATGGCAGAGTCTGCGGACATTTTGGCACTTCAACTCCCACAAGCCCCAGTCAAGCCTTATTGAGGGCGGGACTTTTGACATTAGGGGGTTGGCCCGCAGCACGCACATACTTCCTCCCTAACCCATGAAGAAGAGGAAACTCGAAACGCGTCGGAACTGGGGGAAGCTGCATAACTCACCTGCTGGTTTCACACGTCCATACCTGGTTGTTAATAAAGGCTGGTAACCCCGTGAAGGCTCGAGTGCGTTTTGCAGTGAGCTACCATTGTTGAGAGAATATATATATATATATATAATCTACTGGCGGTCGCCAGTAGATAGTTATAGTTAGGACCGTGTTTCCATAGGAAATCCGCAACATTCTATTTGGAATAACTTTGGCGCCGATTGACGAATCCTCGCGAAATTCTCAAAATAGGTGGGGCGCTCCGCTCCGCTTCTTCCCTGAAAGTCTTGGGGGGATTCGTCAAGCGGGGGCTGAGAAAAAGGGGGGGGGTCCCAAAACGCGTTTTCCCCATGCATTTTTCCATAGGACCTTTAGTCCGAGCTACAGCCCAAACGGCTGAACAGAATTACTTGAAATTTGGCAGAGAGGTAGCCCTCAGGTCAGGGATGTGCCTTTTGAAGGTCTCGTGTAAATCTGTTCAGTATTTCCTGAGAAAATAGCATTTAAATCAATATATATATCTATAGGCGCGCTCCGAGCGCGTACCGTAAGCTTACCGTACGCGCACGCCGCCGTGCACGAGCGCGATTCTGATTGGTTGTTAGATCTTAGTAAACATTCGAATCGGTCGAAACTAGGAAGTGTCGGCCGCCATTTTGTGTCTTGCAGTCTGAGGGGGTGAAAAACAAAGGTGGAGAACGTGAAAAGGGGGCAGAGTGGACAGTTCCTGACCCCCTAGCTTTTGTCAGGGGGTCCCAGAAGGACCACCAAGGGCAAAAATTAATTGTAATTTTTTTTCGAAAAATCGCGGAATGAGCGTAGCGTACGCGCACGGCGTAAACGGAAAAATTCCACGAACTTCGCGTAACGATTCCGCGACTACGTGGACCGTGCTCGCACGGCAACAAATTTTTTTTAAAAACGCGATGACGTCAGATATTACATCACTGATGACATATGTGTTTTTCTGGAAAAAAAATATTTGTAATATATGTATAGCTAAAAATTAATGGAAGAAGACCTGGTTAAATAAGTGTCTAAATACAGTGATGTAATATCTGACGTCATCAGCAGAGGATTGCGGTCGCGTGAGTTATAGTTGCCTGCACTAACTATAACGGGGGAATTTCATTGGTTTTTCACGAGTGAAATGTCCTTCTAACTATAACATGTGTGAAACCTATGGTTTTTTAAGTGAATTTGCAAGGTTTTTTAAATGCTAATTCCGAACTATAACGTGTGAACCTATGGTTTTTTCAGTGAATATATATATATATATATCTCAGAATTAATATGATCAGGTACGTACAGTTAGAGATACTTTTAGTTTTCAAAAGCCGACACTAAAATTTCCAGAGATGGCCATGTTATCCTATGGAGGTAAAACAAATACTGCATACAGTTAATTCACAGCGAGGACCAATCTCATGGACTTAAGGTGAGTAAAGGGCAAGGTCCAAGGCAGCACCAAGATGTCACACAGGGCAGCACTGGGGCGGCCGGGTGCAGTGGTGCAATACAGCATCAGGTGCCCAATGTTAGTCAATGGTGATTGGTCCGGTAGGAAAGAGGCTGCAGGTTTGGACTGGAAAGTCAGTCAGTATGAACCAACAGGGAGGCTCGGGCTTCACAATGATCGGGGACGTGGGGACACCTGTGGTCTACTTCCACCCGGGCCAGGAGAGACGGGTGCAGAGGTGTCTTGAGGCGTTTGATTTTTCACAGCCGTGTCGCTCGCGGTCAAGGGGTGGGCTGCACACATAGGCTGCAGGCAGCATCGAGGAGTCCCCTCCTGGCAAACCCAAGGTGGGCTTCCTCTCTGGTTGGCGGACCACACAGGCACTGTTAGCCCACTTCATCTCTGGCTTGGAGCAACGGGTGCAGTAGCGGTGGCTGCTGTCGGGATTAAACAGTCCGGGCCCTTCACAGCTCTTTCTTTGGTCCCTGCAGGGAAGCCGCAACGCTACTCCACTGGAGTTCCTGAGTCTTGGTAGAAGTGCTGGCGGTCCTCCCATGCGTTTGGAGGCACAACAGCTACAGGATGAGTTAACTTTGGCTCAGTCGTCTGGAACAGTGAACAGGCCGGCACGGTTGACGCCAAGTCAGTTGCTCCTTCCACAGTTCTTGCTTTTCACGGCTCTTCAGTCTTACTTCGTTTGGGTCGGCAGGATCGGCTTTCCTGGTGCCAGTGTCTCCGCTAAATACTAGACTTAGGGCTTTTGGGGAGTAGCCAATTGGCTACTGACCCCTGGGATCACTACGCCCCCTATATGACCACTGCCAGTGGGAAGTGGGCATAACCCTGTCCCAGAGTTCTTAAGTTTGCCATCACCAAGCTGGTAGACTTCAGATTTTTGTATTTACTTCACGTAGCCCACCTTACGGGTGGAACAGGGGACCTGTTCAAGGCACCACCAAAGACGAGACTCTGAGGCCTCCAGAACTGCCAAAATCCTACACCTGAAGCATCCACTGCACCCTGATACCTCCGACCCAAGCTGAAGTGGGCCAACTGGGCTAACCAGGTTCTCCAGCCCTCCAGAGCGTGGGTTCACCTCTCCTGGACTCCCCGACTTTGCCTGCAGCTTCTGCATGCCGACTCCAGTTGTTTCGTTAAGACAAACCAGACGCTTAAAGACATCTCTGCACCGGGCACCCTTGGGCCTTTGAGAAGAGGATCAAAGGTGTCACCTACTACCCAAGCATCGCAAGGCCTGAGTCCATTTGTTGGTTCAGCCTGACTGGCTTCCTAGCCAGAGCCGGCAGTCACTTTTCACAGTGACCAATCTCCATTAAAACCTATTGGGCTCCCAACGCTGATTTGCACCCTATACCTGGCCACCCTGGTGCTGCTGGTGGTGTGCTGCCTTGGTCCTTGCCCACCACGCACCTCAACTCCTTTTCCAAACTTCCTGTTCGAGTCATATCAGCTGCAGATTTCACACTTTTGCATAGATCGCCATCTGGTGTTGGACCCGGATGTTTGCAGTTTGTTTTTCCTCTTGGAAAGTCTTTGGAAGTCACAAGGTCGGTGACTCCTCCTTTGGATCATATTGCGCATGGGCTTCGGCTCCATCCTCAGATTGTTTTCTTTCCGCCATCGCGCTCCGGTTCCGAACAGCTTCCAGTTTGACGATCGACGCGCAAACCTCACCCCAATCGCTGTATTGTTTCGATCACGATCTCTTCAATCAACGCGCTTTCTCATCGACACAAACCTTCGGTTCCTGTCGTCGACGGCGGCCTTCGGGCCTACCCAGGCTCCGGTCCCGGCTCATGTAAAGAACTCCATTCAAAAAGTGCCCTCAATGTGGGTCAAAATTTCCCCACACCGATCTTCATGAGGTATGCAACCTTTGCCTCTCCCCGGAACACGAGGCTCGAGACTGTCCAGCCTGTAAGTCTTCCGATCGAAAAAGACTATTCGGGACCGAAGAGCCAGAAGGAACATGGCACACTCCTCGACGTCCATTCCAGTCGACATCGACGATCCGGAACATCATCGTCTGCGCTTCCGAGGCCGACGAGTCAGATGTGGAGGACATCACCCCGGCGCAGAGGGTCGTGAGTACCAATCTACCCCCTCCCACAGCCGCACCAATACCCAAAAAGGCTTCGGTCAAGCCTTCGCCTCCGGGCCTAGGCAAAACCAGAGCCACTGCTTCGCACACCCCACCTTCTGGTCCGGTGAAGAAGCCAAGTAAGCCTTCCGGTGGCTCGGGCTCAAGCCAGCCTGCCAGAGGTGCCGAGAAACACACTTCGGCACCGAAAAAGAAGATGGCCTCCACCTTGACACCGAGCTCCGCACCGAAGCCCTCTGGGTCGAAACCCAGCTCTTCGGCACTAACACCACCTTCGGTGCCGACCAAACCGCATAAGGCCACCGGCACCGACACTTCCAAGCCAAAGCACATCTCGGCACCGACCAAGAGACCGAAGGGTCCCAAGCCGGGTTCTAAACATCAGACCGGCACGGAAAAAACCCCAAAAATCATCGGCATCCCCAGAGTTATTTAGACCGGATCCCTTGCAAAAAACTCTTACCAAGGATCCAAAAAACTGGACATTTGACGCTCTCTACTAAAAAGAGACATTTGGAGAAGCCTGCTCCGCCTCCACCTCCAAAGAGGAAGGACTCCGCTACCTCTCCATTCAGAATATCTTCCCCTCCTCCTCCTCCACCTCCTCCTCCTTCCCCACTTCCACCCCCACCTCATCGTTCTCCTACTCCATCTCCAGACGATGATGACCATGGGGACCCATATTATGAGACAGGGGATGTGCCACAAGACCCCACCCCATCTCCAGATCCATGGGACGATTACCATATACCAGATATCCCCAACATCCCACAAGATGATATTCATCCCACTAGACCATCTCCACCTGAAGATTCACTAGGGTTTAACCATCTTCTGCAAAGAGCAGCACATTATCATGGGGTGGACATGCATAAGGATCCTGTGGAGGAGGATTTCCTCCTAGACCCATTCGATACTACACAAAGGTACACCTCCATACTGCCCATGCTCAAAGGGGTGGTAAAGTATGCGGCAGAAGTTTTTAAAGACCCAGTGAGAGCCAGGGTCCTTAACCCACATATTGAAAAGAAGTACAAACCTCCTCCCTCAGATCGCTCTTACATCAGAGGACCAGCGCCACTAGATTCCTTAGTGGTCTCTACGGCACGTACAAGGGCAAACTCACAAGCGTCAGGTGATGCACCACCACCTGACAAGGAATCAAAATTGTTAGATGCTTCAGGCAAACGCACAGCATCACAGGCCGCCAACATATGGCGTATAGCAAACACTCAGGCACTGCTGGCCAGATATGACAGAGCTCATTATGACAAATTAGAGAGCATAATGCAACATCTCCCTGAAAAATATAAAAGTAAAGCCAACAAGTTGATTCAAGAGGGTAAAACCATCACAAACACCTCTATACGTTGTGCCCTAGACGCAGCAGACACAGCCTCCAGGGCCATTAACAACAGCGTCCTTCGCCGTCGTCCTGCTTGGGTAAGAGTATCTGGGTTTAAACCAGAAGTACAGGCCTCCATCCTTAACCATCCCTTTGACCACGAACATCTATTCGGACCAAAGGTGGATGAGGCCTTAGAAAAAATGAAAAAGGACACGGATACGGCGAAGTCCATGGGAGCCCTACAGTCACACCCTCCTAGGCGCTCCTTTCGCCGCTCTTCCTTTCGAAGTACATCTAGAGGCTACTCCTCAGATAACGCATCCATTTCCTACAAATCCTCTACTCAGTCCACCTTCACAAGGGGTTATCAAAGAGGCGGCTATAGGGGCAACAATAATAAAGGCAGAGGCAAAACAAATACCGCCTGCTCTGCCACACCGCCTACCCAATGACTTCCCCCTGCTCCCTCCAGACCATTCCACTCCGGTCGGGGGCAGACTCACAAATTTCCTTCATCTCTGGGAGACCATCACCTCAGACAAATGGGTGACCCAAATAATTCGGTCAGGATACTGCCTGGAATTAACATCCACCCCCCCCCCCCAAACATTCCACCCATGCAATGCCCAATGTCACAAGAACATTCCACATTGCTAAAGCAGGAGGTAATCTCCCTCCTACAAAAACAAGCAATAGAACACGTTCCTGCCAATCAACAAAATATGGGGGTTTACTCCCTATATTTTCTAATACCAAAAAGGGACGAGACTCTGTGGCCTATTCTAGACCTCCGGCCCCTAAACACATACATACACTCAGACCATTTTCACATGGTAACGCTTCAGCAGGTACTTCCTCTACTCTACCAGAACGACTTTCTCACCACACTGGACTTGAAAGACGCATACTTCCACATTCCAGTACACCATGCTCACAGAAAGTACCTCAGATTTGTAGTGGGCGGACAACACTACCAATTCAAAGTGCTCCCGTTCGGAGTCACAACAGCACCACGGGTATTCACCAAGTGCCTAGTGGTGGTGGCGGCACACCTCAGAAGACAGCACATTCACATCTTCCCATACTTGGACGATTGGCTGATAAAAGCCACTTCATACAACCAATTTGTACACCACACCACTACCACAATCCAACTACTTCACCAACTAAGCTTCACGGTGAACCACCAAAAGTCCCAGCTAACACCATCCCAAATAAAACAATACCTCGGTGCCACCATAGACACCTCAAAAGCAATAGCCTACCCCAATCCGGCCAGGATTGCAAGCATTCAGGCTTTGCGCCAAAAATTCGTACTTCAACACTCCCTTCCAGCACGAGTGTTTATGCAACTGATAGGGATGATGGCCTCTTGCATTTTCATAGTGCCTCACGCAAGACTCCAGATGCGTCCACTCCAAGAGTGCTTAGCGCGCCAATGGAACCAGGCTCAGGGGCAACTGACAGATCTGGTGTTGGTAGACGGTCGCACCCATCGCTCTCTGCAGTGGTGGAACACCACAAACCTTTCCAAAGGCCCGACCGTTCCTGGACCCGGTTCCCCAAATAATACTAACAACGGACGCATCACTCTCCGGCTGGGGAGCTCATCTATTACACCTCACAGTGCAGGGCACATGGACGCCGCAACAAAAGTTACTCCATATCAACCATCTGGAGTTACTAGCAATCTTTCTAGCCCTGAAATCCTTTCAACCATGGATTTCAGGCAAAGCAGTCCTCATTCGCACAGACAACATGGCGGCCATGTACTATATTCAAAAACAAGGCGGCACACACACTCCACAGCTCTCTCAATTAGCACAGAGCATATGGAGATGGGCAATTCCCCCACAAAATCTTTCTCCTAGCTCAACATGTCCCAGGAGTCCAAAACACAGTGGCAGATCTGCTCAGCAGACAGACACAACAGATCCATGAGTGGGAACTTCACCCACAGGTTCTTCATCCGTTCTTTCAAAGGTGGGGGCATCCACAGATAGACCTCTTTGCCACCCACGAAAACACAAAATGCCCAAGCTTCGCCGCCAGATACCCACACCCATTGTCCAAAGGAAATGCGATATGGATGAACTGGTCAGGCAAATTTGCGTACGCTTTTCCGCCTCACCCACTCATTCCATTAGTGGTGCGAAAGCTACAACAGCACTCCCTCACACTGATCCAAGTAGCTCCAACGTGGGCCAGACAACTGTGGTACACCACGCTGCTGGAACTCTCGGTAGTACCACACCAAAAGCTACAACTCTCACCATTCTTCCTAACCCAGAACCATGGAGAGATCAGACACCCGGACCCAGCTCAGCTCAACCTTGCGATCTGGCTCCTGAAATCCTAGAATTCGGGTACCTCAACCTTCCCCCTGACTGTATGAACGTCATCAGAGAGGCTAGACGCCCTGCCACTAGAGCCTGCTACGCTGCCAAGTGGAAAAGATTTGTTGTTTATTGCCATACCAACACAATCAATCCTCTAATCATGTCTATACAACACATCATATGCTACTTACTCCACCTACAAAGGTGTAATCTAGCCTATACTTCCATTCGGCTACACCTCGTAGCAATTGCAGCTTACTTACAAAACAGGCAGCACCTATCACTTTTCAGAGTACCTGCCATTAAAGCCTTCATGGAAGGCCTCAAAAGAATAATTCCTCCCAGAGTACCACCCTCACCTGTGTGGAACTTAAATATCGTTCTCACAAGGCTAATGGGGCCTCCCTTCGAACCGTTGCATAAATGCGAACTGCAATTCCTCACATGGAAAACAGCTTTCCTTGTAGCCATCACTTCCCTTAGAAGGGTCAGTGAGATGCAAGCACTTACCATACAAGAACACTTTCTACAAATGCACCAGAACAAGGTTGTTCTCCGTACCAACCCAAAATTCCTACCTAAAGTCATTTCCCCTTTTCACCTACACCAATCTGTAGAATTACCGGTATTTTTCTCGCAACCGCAGACTGTTGCAAAAAGGGCTCTACACACGCTAGATGTCAAACAAGCCTTACTTTACTATATCCAAAGAACACAACCTTTCAGAAAGACCAAACAACTGTTTGTCTCTTTCTCTCCACCACACCAGGGCAACCCCATCTCAATCAGGGATAGCTAGGTGGATTGTAAAATGCATCCAGATTTGCTACCACAAAGTAAAACGCACGCTATCCGTTCCCCCTAAAGCCCATTCTACACGGAAGATAGGGGCTTCCATGGCTTTTCTAGGGAACATCCCACTAGATGATATCTGCAAAGCAGCTACATGGTCAACACCGCACACTTTCACTAAACACTATTGTGTAGATGTGCAAACCAAGCAACAAGCTAGTGTGGGCCAGGCTGTACTAAAAACACTATTTCAAACCACTGCAACAGATACCGGTGGTCGCCGCTAAGGTTGGGAACTGCTATATAGTCTATGCAAAAGTGTGTAATCTGCAGCTCATATGCCTCGAACGGAATATGCTACTTACCAGTATGCATCTGTTCTTGGCATGTAGAGCTGCAGATCTACACACGCCCACCTGGCTACCTGTATCTGTTTCAGTCTATCTAATTTAGATACAACACACATGGGTTTCTTCACTGCTGTTACTACGCTCCATCTTTCCCTGCTGGCGAAAAACAATCTGAGGATGGAGCCGAAGCCCATGCGCAATATGATCCAAAGGAGTAGTCGCCGACCTCGTGACTTCCAAAGACTTTCCAAGAGGAAAAACAAACTGCAAACATCCGGGCCCAACACCAGATGGCGATCTATGCAAAAGTGTGTAGATCTGCAGCTCTACATGCCAAGAACAGATGCATACTGGTAAGTAGCATATTCCTTTCCTTCATTAGGATATCATTGCAGAACTCTGAAGTTGCAGTCTTCTTTACTGTTGTTAAATGATTGTCAAAATCTTCAGCTTGCATAAAAGGCAGCAGCAAATGATTAACAGTCACAATGATCATCGCAAAAGGCAGGATGTCGTGTGTTGTAGATCTTTCATATAGTAATACAGATTACATACGTGACTGCATTTAACATTCTAGAATGAGTGTAAAAGGTGTATGGCCTAGAAAAGCAGGCTGTTTGCATAGTAAGACTAACAAATGTGTACTTCATCACCATGGGTTTGGTTTAGAAACTCGCAAGTTTTTTGACGTTGTTCAAATTAACAAGTCTTGCCATTTCTGTGGTACACTTATTGTAATAGCACTTTAAAGGAAGGTGTCCTTGTAGATGTCCATCTTGGATGGAAGGATGAAAAAGTAGCATTGGCTTCCCTAGCCTCGGCAAAATGTGCACATTTTTGTAGCAAAATAGGAGCGGAGTGCGACTGATCACTCTTTACTCCATGTTGGCAACCCACAAGCACCAATTCCTGAGAGGAAATGCCGAAGGACTAAATTCCAGCTGCTTACTCGATGACCGCATTCGATCTGCCGGAAAACCATACCTGGTTTGGCATAATTAGGTTTTAGTACGCCTCAGGTAGACAGTAGACAAGTAGATTAGGGATGTGTGATCAAATACGATCAGGACCTCCCTGACATTCACATTGATCTGTATGTAACCTGCTGAGGTGTTTGTAATAATTATGATCATACTGATTCACATGATTTGGAGAGTGATACTGCAAAATAAATTATCACAGAATAGTAAAATACCATCTTTTGTGTGTGCATAGAAAATTTGGGGTACAAGGGTGGGACTTCATTTATCATCTCCTGCAGATTAGAGTTTCTCTGACCTGTTTAGTTGACTCCAAACACTCCTTGGCTGACAGAACAAAGGCAAATAGGTGAGAGAGATCTGTTTGTTCCTCTTTTCTCTGTAAAGGGCATATTTTATTTCATTTTAGGGCAAAGGGGCTATATTGGGTGTGACCCCCAATAATAATTGGGTGAACGCAAAGCCTCCATTTCCAATTGATAAATTAACAATGAGAGCCAAGAGTCTCTGCGCATGTGCGCACATGCGTCACAATGCACTTGTGCCCATGCTTCACGGCTCATGCACAGTAGTCGGGCCATCAATGAATGGCCTTCTTTAATAGAAGACCCATTGCATTATTGCTGGATATGCTTACTTGTGCATCATGATGCACAGATTTGCATGCAGCCAAAAACGAGCATTAGCAAAGCCAGGACCTTGTCCTTTTACAGCTGAGACACGTTGGCTTTACCGATGCTTGTTTATTTTGGTACATAAATTGGAACTCCAGTTTCCCTGTCTAGCATTGGTTCTGTATGAGTGATTATACTATGCTGTATGTTAAAATGCCTTTCGCCCAGGTCTATCTTTGCATGAGGAAGTAGTAGCCACCCTCAACTAAACTGTTGAACATCTCTTAGAAAATGGAGCACCATCAGTTGACTATCAAATTGGCACGCCGAATGGGGAAAAATCTAAAAGGCAGCTCACTAAAAATTAATGGCGCACAGTAGCACCGATTTTTTCCAAACTATTCTAGGACACCAGTCCCTATACCTTATTTGTGCTGCTTTGTTGTTTTGCACCCGGTGCCACCTACTGAAGTGATTTCCCAGGTATATGACTGAAGTCCTGTGGCAGGAAAGTAGTTCTAATTAAACCGACTTACTTAGACGAGTCGTATGGGTCAGGGCGAAAGATGAATGTTATGAACAATTAATCTTTTTGAGTTGTTTTTTCAAATGTTTATTTTTTTCTGCTTCTTTAGACATTATTTCCTTTTTGCTCTTTTTGTCTCTCCAAGAATGAGTGTAGGGTCTGTGGTGGTAGCTTACACAAACGGATACAATTGCACGCTTAGGTAATTTTAAATGTCTTGGAAGCCAGACTTTCGTGGGCAGAATCCAGCTTGCAACTAAACAGAATACTTGATGTTTTAAGATACTCCTAAGAAAGTGTTTTTTTAAGCAGGACATCAAGGAGCAACAGAGTGTTCACTGTAGTATGTGTAATACTTCCATCATAAGTTTATTTCAAAGAACTATCCATAATTCGAACATAATAATACAGCAATACATAACTTTTTAAGAATGTTTTTATTGGCATTTTTGTGAGTTTAGTGCAGATACAATGGAGACTTCCAAAAAGCAAGATGATGTTCAGTATTACATTGACATTGTTATTTAACGGCAGTAGTATATATGACAATAACCAATTAGCCTTTGAGAGATGGTAGCTCAATTCCCCTGTCATTCAGACCCCTCCCGCACCCTCGGTCACCCCATGGCAGTAGGAGCTCACTGTGAGTCCGCAATCAGAAGACCATAAGGTTTTATCCATGGTTTCCATATTTTCTGGAACTTTTTGGGACAGCCACGCGCTGTATAAGTCGTTTTCTCCTCTGACCTATACATATCCATTCCCTTCCTCCACTCATCCATGTAGGGGCTTTGTGCTGTTCCCCATTTGTGTGCCAGGTCTCGTATGGCCACCACTAGTCCCAGATTAATCAGTGTTAACTTTCTTTTGGGGAGGTCAACTTCTGTATGTATACCCAGCAAAACAAACTTGGGGTTCAGGGGTATCTTATCCTCTAGTATGTCTTCGAACTCCGTCAGTAGGGTTGCCCAGTATTTCTGTATGTGTTGGCATTCCCATATCGTGTGGAAATAAGTACCATTGGTCATGTTGCATCTAAGGCAGTTAGGTGTGTCAGCCCTCCCCAGGCGGCGCAGTCGAGTTCTATTGTAGTATATCCTATGCAAATATTTAAACTGAATCAGTCTAAGATTGGATTTGATGGCTACCTCCTGGGGGTGCATAAACGCAATTTCCCAGTCCATGTCCTCCATCTTGCCTAATTCTACCTCCCATTTCGCTCTCAATTTCAAGAGAGTGTCTGGCTTGTTATTTATTATGGTTCGGTATGTCCAGGAGACTGCCTTTTCTTTGATCTCACCCATTAAGAGTCGTCCCTCTAAAGGGGCATATTTGGGGAGATTGTCTACATCTATACCCTGTGCCCTCCAAGTGTGTGCTAACTGTCAGTATTTGTAGTATTATGTCTGGTGCATATCGTATTCTGTCTGGAAGAAGGAAAAAGCCACAAGCTCGGTACGGTTCATTATGTCTTTGATTTGTGAGATCCCCAGCAGGTCCCATTTTCCAAATCCAGTCAGCTTTATAAATTCTTTGTCGCCCCCTCACCCAAAGAGGGGTTTCCCTTGTAACTCGATTGTCCCATTTCATTTGCCTTTCTGCTTTCTTCCATGCAGCCACCACTGTTCATGTGGCCATTAAAAGTTGTGCAGTTCCCGTCCCACCGTAGAGGTAGTGTATGTGTGGGCGATTGTCAAATTGCATGCATTCCAGTGTGTATGTGGGGTGGCCTCCTGGCATATGTTCCCAGTCGTACACCACAATCAAGTGAGCCGTCCAGTAATATGCTCTGTCTGGTAGGGATATGCCTCTGTTGTATTGATTGCGTTGTAATGTCGAAAGTGCTACTCGGGGGGGGGGGGGGGGGGGGGGCCCTTCTGTCCCTTAGGAATGTCCTCAGTGTGTCATCAATTTTAATGAATGCCTCGTCTGGTACCGGTTGATATGTGTTTTGAAGAATAAATAGGCATTTTGGGAGTACTACAATTTTGTACAGCGCCGCCCTGCCCAGCAATGTTAATGGCAATTTCCATTTTTCTACATCTGTGCTAAAATCTTTGAGTACCCTATAGAGATTACGATTTAGAGGAGCTGCTTTATCTGTGGTGGCATAAATTCCCAGATAGTTTATCCCATTGGGTGCTATATGAAGTTGATTAATGTGTCCGCAGGACCCTCCCACCTGACCCACTGGATTTAGACCAGATTTCTCCCAGTTCATTTTATACCCTACCTGTGTCCCGTATCTTTCGAAACTATCCAAAATGTTCAGGAGCGTCTCTTCGGGGTTTGCGACATAAAGAAGGATGTCATCAGCATATAATGATATGCTCTCGTCCAAGGACTCATTCCTTCTTCCCCGGAAACCCGTTCTGTTTGGATGACATATGCAAGAGGCTCCAACAGCAGAGAGAAGAAGAGGATCGGAAAGAGCATCCCTGACGTGTCCCGCGTTCTATTGATAATTCCCTTGAAATTACTCCATTGACCCGTGTCCTGGCCATGGGTCCTTCATAGAGAAGGGCTATTCATTGCCTAAATATAGGGCCAAATCCAAACTCCTCCAGGGCGGACATGAGAAAAGGCCAGTGGACGGTGTCGAATGCTTTCTCAGCATCAAGTGACAGGATGAGGTGGAGTCGCTACCACAAGCCAGTTGTGCAGCCTCCGATGGTTGAGTCTTGTAGATCTCCTCTGCATAAAACCTGTCTGGTCTTGGTGGATGAGGCTGGATATTTCTCCGGGGAGCCTATTAGCTAATATTCTGGCTAAAATGTTGTTTCTATGTTAATAAGGGAGATGGGTCGACATGAGCTACATTTCTGTGGCGGTCTATCCTTCTTGGGTATTACCACAATTGTGGCTGTTCGCAGATCTTTGGGAAGACTACCCACCTTCTGCGCCTCTACAAACATATTGAGGAGATGAGGGCCAAATAGTGGTGCGTTTTGCTTAAAGAGTTCAGGTGGTAACCCATTCGGACCCAGAACTTTCCCGGTTTTTAGCTGACCAATGGCTTCCCCAATTTCTTTGAGTGTAATTTCCCTCTCCAGTGTCTGGAATCGCTCACTGCTAATTTAGGGAACTCTATGTTCTCGAGGTAAGCCTTTATTTGCAATGGTTCTGCCAGGAGACGTTTAGCATAAAAGGCCTCATAGTACCCAGCCAAGGCGTTCGCTATTTCGGTGGGCGCTGTGTGAGTCTGACCATCATCTGTCTGTATCTGGGCCACCCATCTACTATCCAGTTCTTTTTTACTTGGCAACGCTAGCAACCTGCCCGTTTTGTCTCCAGCGTCGTATAGGCGCCGGTGCATGACTTGTATCGCGTGCTGTGCGTCTTTCTTAGCCAGGGCAGAGTATTCCTGCCGGAGAACGTGCATTATCCTCAACAGGGAGGGGTCATCGCTTGTAAGGGCTTGCGTTTCGGTCTGTAAGAGCTGGCATTCAAGCCCCGTAATCTCCATTTGTTTTCCGTTTCTTATAGGCTCTATCCTGTAGGACAGGCTTGTATGCTTCACATAGTGTAATAGCTGAGTCTACGGGCCCCGTATTTTCTTGAAAGTAAAATTCCGATTCTACCCGAATTTCCTTGGCCACCTTGGGGTCTTTTAATTCCCATGCATTGAGGCTCCACTCCCCGGCAGAATGCTTTGTATTAAAACCCACTGTGAGCCATAAGGGCGAGTGGTCCGAAAGGCCTCTCGCCAGGTATTCTTTCTTTTTTTTAACCTCTGCTATTTCCTCTGCTGGGGCTAGAACATAATCTATCCTCGAATGCTTTGTGGGCACCTGAATAGAAGGAGTAGCCTTTAGTCTGGGAATGTTGTCTGCGCCATATGTCAGTTAATGCTAGCGTATCTGCAAAGTGCTTAAGTTGTGTCTCTTTGGGACCTCTGGTTGGGATTGTCGTACGGTCAAATAAGGAAGGAAGAAAAAATAAAATACACCAGGGAAAGAAAATCACTCGATAAGGGAGTGTAGCTCCTTTGTCTGCTTACTGTCCTTATGGCTCTCCAGGCCCGGTTTCGCTCGTCATTCTTCTGTGTCTGCTTGCCGGGTCTGAGTGTTTGTGGCAGTCTCAGGATCATCAGCCACAGGATTTTCGAGGAGATTAATGTTCTGCATCAAAGGGTGGTCTTCTTCCGAGTCGGTCGTGATGTCCTGGTCTGTGCAATCGCGGAGTGTTGCTTCCTAGACTCTCCAGCCCGCAACTCTTTATTGGGCCTGTCTGTTAGGTGCGTGCCTTCTGAATCTGAGGCCTGGGGTGTCGACTTAGCCGTATTCCTGCTTCGGTATGGCGTTACCCGGATATGGTCACCCTGTGTAACGGTGTTATTTCTCCATTTTAGGCGTTGCGACCTCGTTCTGCTACCATATGCCTGGGGGACTTTTTTGGGAGGTATTACTGGGCTCCCTGATGTCCTTTTTGGAGGGCACTCCTTCATCCATTGCCAGGTCTTTTCCGGGGTGTTGAAGAACAGTGTTTTAAACTTGTAAATTACTTTGAATTTAGTGGGGAAGAGCAACATATATGTGATTTGTCAGTTCCGCAACTTTTCTTTAACTAAATCAAATGTCTTGCATTTTTGCACGTCCCGTGAGTAATACGGAAACACCATTATTTTGGTTACTGTCCATTCGTATTTAGCTTTATGTCTTATTTCTCGAAGGATGAAGTCTCTATCCTGGTAATTAAGAAAGTGTGCAATCAACGGACGAGATCAACGGGGCTCCTGGCGGTGGCCACGCTCCTGGTAATCTGTGTGCCCTTTCGATCACACAGCACGGTGAGAACCGTGCGACAGGGAGAGTCTCTATCCGCCTCTGACGCAGAAAGGCACATGCATCTGATCCCTCTATGGCTTTTGGAAAACTGAGAAAGCGGACGTTGTTTCTCTGGGCTTGATTTTCGGCGGCGGCGACCCTCAATACCACATCTTTCATGGCCGTCGTTAAGGCCGTGACTTCCCTCCGGAGTGTGTTTGAGGTATCCTCTACCTCCGATATGCACTGCTCTGCTTGCGTAACTTTTTCCTAGACATTCCGGAGATTTTGACGCAATAGGTTAACCTCTATTTTAATTTAATCTATTTTACCCTCCAATGCTTCTCTGGAGGATTGGATAGCCTGAAGGATAACATTGTTGTCCGGTGTGTCTGCGGATGCAGCGGCGGGGGCCTCCGTTGTTGTTAGGATCTTGGCGAATTTATCCATCATCCCCTGCTTCTGCGGTTTCGGGTCTTTGTCTTTAGCCATCTGAGTTCGTTGCTGGGCGTTCTTGGTATGACGTGAGGGAGTGGAGGGCAGGGGGCTCTCAGATTTCTCTGTGCTTTCACTCCTTTGGAGCGTCCTGGTCAAAGGCCGCTTCCCCAGCGAGTCTCTGCTGCCACTGCCTTGCGCACAGGGGAAGTATCTCCCCGTGTGGAAATGTGCCTAAAAGTGGGCTGACTGGTGCAGGGTCACCCTCTTGTTCACGAGTCCAGAGACCAACAAAATGGAGATCGGCACTGGAGTTTGAATAAATAACAAGTTTATTAATCACTCATGAGTGGGACCACATCCACACAACACTCTCGTGCTGCAGGAGATAGTACACTGAATTCACAAACCGTTGTCCCTTTTACAACGGTTTTCTGCAATGTAAGCATGTGAACAGAAATAGGAAGAACACGTTTTAGAAATAATTATCAGCAAACCAGGGCAGATGAATAACTACGTGGTCAGCAAAGTGGGAGGGGGAGCAGAAATGCTTATGGCAGCAGTAAATGGTCGACAGTTAACATCTGAGACCAGTTGCACTGGCAGCTACAAACCCTCAGAACGTACAGTGCTTTTAGCTGAGTCAGGAAGTCAACTAAAATAGATAACACAAGCAGAGTGAAAAGACGAGCAGCAGAGGACTGGAGAATTACGAATGAAACGAAATGGACACCACAGCCAAAATGGCTGTCGCTTATGCTTAGTAAAATATTACACATTTCCACACCCTATCGCTATGTACACCTCTGGGTGTACGTAACATCCGATCCCGAGTTCCCCGTGCGTTCCCTTAGTTGGTGGGGTTACAGTATGATGTTACTTCGCAGCGGGAGTCTGCGTTTTGCATTAGTGGTGTTCTACCGGTTTGGGTGCGGCCTAGCAGTCTCTCCGCAGGTCACTTGGGTCCTGTGCAACCCCACACCAGTGTTCAGTCGAACTGCTTCAATGGCGGGGAGGGGGGTCGCAGGGCTAGGCGAGAATCAAAGCCTCCCGCCGGCACCCAAAAGCCAGAGTGTCTGTGCGATCTGCTCCCCTCAGTGGGTTAGGCTGTGCAGATTAACAACTGCGCGGCTCTCCCCCGTGTTTTTTCCTACACCGCCAGCGTCCACGTCGCGGGTCTCCGCCCCCACTCACCAGACGGCATGGGATCAGGATCTCCCCTCAAGGACCTATGGGTCCAAACGGGGGGGGTGGGGGGTTTGGGGGCACGGAGCCACTCAACACTCCGTTCGCCAGCAGCTGATCTCCCGCAATCTCATGCGGCGAGCTAGTATGCCCAGGACTCCACCACCAGCGTCAGATGAGGACTCATATCAGGGTACCTCCCGGGAGCGTCCGCAATGGAGGTTTCCTCCGTGTCCCAGTCGTCACAGGTCCACAGTCGTGGGTGCTGGCAGCTGGATTGGGGAAACAGGCGCCCACCATTCGCCACCCTGCAGTTTCATATAATATGCCCCTTTCCAATGATGCTTGGCGGGTGACCGGACGTTTCTTAGCTTCGTGGCTTCAGATCTCCCGTCCAGCGCGAAGTGGAGGCGCAGGAGGGAAAGGAAGGGGAGACCATTTCAGGCCTATCCTTCCTCCGGTCCCAGCTTGTCTATGCTCAGCAGTCCATTCACAGGATCTCCTTACCGGTAAAAGTGGTTCTCCCTCCACCCCCACCCCCGGCTTCCTTCCCCAAGGTGTCCGTGGGTCTGGCGCACTCCCTTCGGTGTACTCTCCCTCAAATTCCATCTCTCGATATCTTGGAGTACCTCCGCCTCATATGTGTGCCCACGTCCACAGTCCCTCACAGGTTCCGCCGAAGCTGGTCCGGACAGGCGGAGTGCGTTTCTGGTCACTCACACCTCGAAGTCAGGTTCTCCGGACACAACGCTCCTCTCTAGTCCCTGGAGGCTGCTGCAGCGGTCATAGGAGTCTCCGGCTCATGGCGATCATTACTTGTCGTACTCGGTGATGGGAGGGAGGAGGGGGGTGGAGGCTGAAAAAATGCAATTCATCTATCTACATAGTCTTACCAGTAACCAGCCCTAGTTAAAAGCTTGGCAGTCCTAGGTGTTATAGAGGTACATACTATCTTCTATATAATGTGATGGCGACTTTTTTTTTTTTTTTTAAAGTACATTTTCACTTTCCTTGCCATTATATTTATCCGCAAACTTTAAGTTGGAGTACATATTTGCTTATTAATTTTGCAATCGTTTTTTTCCAAATCTATATTTGTGGTCATAACTTCAAACGCCTCTTAAATAATTAAAATACAAAACTGTTCATTATTGAATATATTTTTATTTATAATAAATATCATTGTTATTACTTTATAGGATGCTACGCTCCCTTCTCTCTGCTCAGGGTGTCACTCCCCAGATGATCACTGTTTTTATTGATGGCTATTATGAGGTGAGGTTTACCTTATTGTATTGTTTATTTTTGACCTTTTATATGGTTTAATGTGAATTGTTGTACCATGCAAGATTTCACAATGATAATAGCACGTGCTGGCACTGAAAGGAAAATAAGTCAGTGAAACATTAAGGAGGTCCAAAAGTTGGTGCCTATTAATTTTTTTGTATCGCCTGACACTGTAGTTCACAACCAGTTCATAGTCTATATGTGGCATGTTTCGGTTTGTCTCGTTTTAATTTTCTATCAACATGGGTGTCAGCTGAGCACAACAATTCAGTGGAATATAGCCATACATTAAAACAGCCCAATCGAAGAACTGTCTTTTATTTTGTTGATCTCTATTCTAAATACAAGACTGAATAAAACACTGTGTGCCCAGTGAGAGGTACATTCCCACTCCTTTATGAATATTTTTATTCCTAAAGTTATAGGGCGCTGTCCCGCAAGTTCATAGTGATCATGCCCCAACCTCTTGCTCATCTTAGGCTGTTTGATTTATACATAACTGTCTATTTATGTTGTTAGAGTACATGGTGGATGAAAAAACTTACTATTTTCTCACTCCTCTTATTTGTTAATGAACATCAAATGATCTGTTAATGTTATAAATATTAAAATATGGTCTGTTCTTTTTCATCCTGCCAGGAACCAATGGATGTGGTAGAACTGTTTGGACTAAAGGGGATACAACACACTCCCATCAGCATTAAAAATGCTCGGGTGTCCCAGGTATGCCATATCTTGTTCTTGGTGGTGATCATTGTTTTTCTAATACACTATATTAAAGTTCTTCTTTATTTGCTATGGAATCACTGGGGCTCCTCATGAAACTAATAGGGTGTGTAATCTCTTACTCGGTTTCATTAATGTAATTTGTTTTATAGTGTCATATGGTGCGTGTCGTGACTTGGGCAATCTTACCATGCCGCTTGGCAATATGGAAACAAAACATGTGGTGGCTAGAAAATGCCATTTACGGAGCAGCATCCTATAATTGGGCAAGAGCTGATCATAGATCTTCATAGTTGTAAAGTAAAATGATGATTGCTTTAGTTAGCTGCCCAAAGTGGGGATGTAGCACTACATTTTTTCCCATCCCAATTTACACCTATGGAATTTTGAATAAACTGAAGGACAATTTTAAACCTTTAGTAGCTTCTGGATGGAACCAAAAATGACCTGATGGCCTGTAGGCCCACACCACCCAAGCCAACAGGCTAGAGTATAAAATACCAGATGCCCGCCAATCAGAGCAGGGATCTGAATGACGGAGGGTAGACCTTCAATATAAAGCAAGGACATAGATATGGAGAGTACACACTGCAGATGTTCTTTTTATTATATTAATCTTTCCAGCATACTGTGTTTAGAGGGAAAAAACCCTACAGACCATCATGGCTGAAGACTGTATAGTGTGCTTACTATTAGAAAATAAAGCTGTGTTTGTGATTTAGTTGTACCTGGATAGGCACTTTTGAAGAGTTAGAACTGGCATGAGGAGTTTAGACCAGTATTCCTTAACGTGAAGCAGAACAGGCCAGTTTGTCATTTGTTGTTTTAAAAATTACTGTTGACAGAAAAGTTATGTTGAACAATAACCGGGATTGAAGCAGAGGCTCTCAAATGTACCACAGTGAGGTTCTAAGTAGAGAGGGCTTCTTTACAGAATGAAGAGTTGGAAGATATTTATAAATTAATTAAAATCAATATCACATCAACAAGGAGTTATTGCAGATGTAAGACTTCAGTTTGTTGGATGCTGACTGGAGTATCTCCGCTGCTTCCATAATTAGAGCAGGATTATCCTAGATTCACTGCCAGGAAAGACGGTGATGCTTATCAAACCGAGACCTTATTGACCGAGAGGAAGTTATGGACTTGTTTGTGTCGAACATCAGCGAACATCTTGTTTAAATAGTTATTAGCAGCTCTTAGGCAGGTATTAGCAGTTCTTAGGCAGGTGAGTATTCGTTGACTCGCCATTTGGAATTTTAAATACCTCTGGAAGTCGAGGCCCTAGGTGTACATGCTAAATGTGTTCCCTGTTTGATGTCTAAAAGGTGATGGCCCGATCCTTTAAGGTGGACACTTGTCCACTCTAAATACTAGTTTACTTTCCTACACAGCACAAGGAAGGTTTTTTCATAAGAACACCTTTTACACTGTAGCTAACAAATCTGCCTTCACACCAATGAACTTGATTTTTGAAGTATTACAAATAAACTTTGAGTGAACTTTGTAGTATTTTCCTAACAAGTCGACTTTCACTTTAGGAAAATTCATAGCAGCTTCTAAAGTGAAAATAAATAGCACTTTCCACTTAGTCGCTGTATAGTTAAAAACAACTCTATTTGGTTTATCACAACCATAAAGCACACAATAAAATTTATAACAGTCAAAGTTTAAAAGCATAGTGTTTCCAATAAAATTGTTTGAAATATTTACAATTTCTATAACATTTCCAGACCTGTTCCAAAACCCAATCATTTATTCTTTGTCCGCTTTCAATAGGCGGTTGTCCACCAGTGTCATGAATTTTACGCCACGACAAATAAAAATGTTTGATGAACCGCCCCCCCCCCCATCCCGGTTGTTACAGCCTGCCTACAGGTGCAGATCTTTAATTCATTTAAAGTTGCTTTTAGCAAATTCCTTCTTTCGGCCTTTAAGGTGGCGCAAACACACATCAAGTGGCATATGGATTCTATACGGTAGCCACATAGACGACAATTTTCAACTTGGTGTTTGCTTTTCCAGGTAGGGACAAAGTCCTTCGAGTTGTGATCTCCTAATCGGTACAGCATAAACCTCTTTTTTAATGTTAGTTGAAAGTGAGCCGCTAGGTAGGCTTGCGGTTTTAGCTTCGTATAAGAGTTTGTTACCGCTCAGGTGTGTCGGCGTTTGGTCAATCTTCTTTTATCTTCCAAGCCAAGAAAGGATAATTTCTTGGCCGTGACATTACACGCTCTGTTAAATGCTGTTCTTTCCATCTTGCTATTCCAAGCTTTGTCAATGTCTAAAACATCCAGGGCTGTACACAGGTAGTAGCCTCATGTGTTTGGTGTTTTCTGATCAAACTGAGACCCTATTTCGGTCCAGCACAAGTTGTTCAGAGATCCAGGTTCCGATGCTCGGAATTTCCAGCACAATTTTGCAAAAGTTGCTTTTCTTTGATATTCCTGGTTCTGGAGACCAAATTCCAAGCGTATCTGTGCTGGAGATGCTCCTTTAGGAAGGTTAAAAACTGCTTTATATACTTTTGTCTGCAGCTCGTTTAAAATGGCGATTTCTTGACCATGCCATATTTCAAGGCCGTAGGATAGAGTTGGGAGCAGTTGTGCTGCCATTATTTTTAAATGGTGACCGTGGGAAGGACATCGCGATTTCTTATACAGCTGTTTGTAGGCAAAAATTAATGATTGGGCTTTTGCTTTTATATCTGTTTTTTGATCCATGAACGACCTACTTCGGCCCAATTTAATGCCCAGGTATTTATATGAGCTAATTTCCTCAATTTGTGTGCCCTTTGCATACCATTTATATTTTCCTGGCCTAGGGCCTGCTAGTCGCACCACCTTGGTTTTTGTCTTGTTTATTTCCAAACTTAAGTGATCAAAGTAATCGGTCAGATTTGTTTAGGACTCTTTGCAACCCAATTGGGGTTTGGCTCACAACCACAATATCGTCCGCGTATTGCAGGAACTGAATTGGCTCATTTGCCAGTTTAGGAGGAGGACCGTTTACTTTTAACAGGTGGTTGTTTAGGTCAGCTAAATATAGGTTGCATAAACATGGTGAAAGGACACAACCTTGTTTTAATCCGTTCTTTATTTTTATCCTGGAGGATATTCTGCTGCCATCTCCTAGCTTCACCCTGGCCCAAGTTTCGCTGTATAGAGATATTATAATATCGATCTATTTCTGAGGTAATCCCCATGCTTTCAATTTCAGCCAAAGACGATCTTGTGGCACTCTATCAAAAGCAGATTTCAAGTCAATATAACATGCTAATAATCCTGCTTTTTTACTTGCAGCTTTTTCAATTAAGATCACCAATGCTGCCAGGTTTGTGATGGTGCCCATGCCCTGCCTGAAACCTGTTTGGAATTTCGGGATTATTCTTTTTTTTTTCTCCGTCCACTGTAAATATTGTAAAATACATGATGCAAAAAGTTTTGCTTCTACATCGATGAGGGCAATGAGTCTGTAGTTTCCAGGTTCGGTTTGACTGCCATTTTTATAGATTGGGTGAAATAAATTTCCTCTCCAGGAATGTGGCGTCTTATTCTCGCAATATAGTTGGTTAAAAAGTGGAGTGAGGTAGTTGGCCCAAACTTCAGGATCTTGCTTAAAAAGGGCATAGTCGCTGTATAATAACCATTTTGTTCTTAGCATTTGGGTGATGACACTTTTATACATTAAGCAGACACTTTTGTGGACTTCAGGGCACACTTTGGGATTACTTAATGTTTGAATGCAGGTTTTTCTGGATGTCAAAACCATTTGCGATGCTGCATTTGTTTAGGCTCCAGTTAGGCTCCAGTTAGGCTACAGTGGTTTGGCTGAAGGAAGTCACCGCTTTTTCTGTTTGGGAGAATGCGCCATACTTGATCCTATTTGGCTAACGGTGTAACCATTCATATGTCTTGGGGGAGGATTTTGTCAGAGCTCCTTGACCTCTTAATGCCATGAGTAGTGCAGACACGCTGATAACTCTGACAGTGTCTGTGCTTTAATGTGTGCTGCTCACTAGCCTTACTGGGATTTTTCCTTAGTTATTCTGTACTAGAAACACTTTTTTAAATCCTGTTAACTTGGTGCTTTTTCTGTTTGGGAGAATGCTCCATTCTCGATCCTGGTTGGCTGAGTGGTAACCAATCAGGTGGCTTGGAGGAGTCTGTCAGAGCTCCTTGCCGTCTTAATGCTATGAGTAGCGTGGACGCGTCGCCGGCGTGCCAAATGTGTAACAAAGGCAAGCCCGTCTGTATCTGTCCGCATCCGGCTGGGGTTAGGGGCTTGCCACTATGCCCTACGTTATACGTACACTTCTAAAGAACTCAGACTGCTACACTCCACAGCCCGTAAGCCTGACTCCTCTACCCTGTCACTCCTCTCCAACCTAGGGCCTCTAAACACACCCAGCACTGCCATTGTACTGGCAGAACCATGCATACCATCCTCCATTGACACATACCCCTGTCTCCCTTCCCAGGAGCTTGCCTCCCTCCAATCGACTTATACTTGAATACCAGGTCCCTGGCCAAACATCAGCTCGAAATCTTCCGTTTACTGGACTCTGATAAACCTGATATATTATTTCTAACTGAGACCTGGCTAACAGCTAAGTCATCCCCCTGACATTTTTGCTGCCCTCTCAAAAAGCTATTGCATCCTTTCCACTCACCGCCCCCCTAATAAAATAGAGGGCGGTGTAGCAGCCATCATAAAGAAGAACTTAGTTCTCTAGTCTTGCACCATCAGACATCCTGCTGACAGACAGCCTCATAATCAGACTTGATTCCTCAACCCTCCCCCTAATCTGCATCTTAGTATATAGACCCCCGGGTCATATGCCTCATTTCCCTCAGTCTCTGGCAGAACAGATCTCTCTGCTAGTCATTGAGTTTGCAAAGATCACAATTGTAGGCGATTTCAGCTACTGAGCAAATGCCCAAGTATCTTTTGACTTCACTGAACTGCTCTGCTGCTTAAATCTTATCCCGCATGTGTCCCTTCCCACCCATAATAAGGTCCATATTCTGGTTCAGGTCTGAACCATGAACCTCTTTCTCCCTGGGTTGTACTGCTATGCGCCTTGTCAGACAACTTTTTAATTAAATTTCCGCTTTCTGATGTAACCCTGCCTAAACCTCAAGTCGGTTGGGGCGGTTCCTTCAGAAATTGGGCCTGTGTTAATATAGATTCCTTTTGTAGCTCCCTGTTCAATTCTGTGCCTGTGTTAATATAGATTCCTTTTGTAGCTCCCTGTTCAATTCTGTGCCTGACAGTAATGGTAACTGACAGTCTAGAAGAAGGGATTTTGAAATGGTCGACAGTAGCCAGCAACATACATGCTCCTCTTCAGAGAGCTAGACTACCAAGGCATCATAACGCATCTAAATGGTTCTCCGAAAACTTAGTTAAGAAAACATGACCTGCGCTCCGTGGAACGCAGCTGGTAGAAAGCCTATTCTTCCATTAGAAAAGCAGCTTACCTGTCACTTCTTAAGCAATACAACTGATTCCTGTCCCCCTGAGGTCCTCAAAACGATCTTCTCACGCTTCCCTTACCCAGCCCTATCCCTCCACAATGAGTCTCATTGCGGCTGGGTTCCCAGATCTTTTAAGAAAGCGATTGTGTTCCCTCTACTGAAAAAAGTTGGTGATGACTCCTCTTATCTTTAAAAAAAAAAAAAACTACCACCCTATATCTTTGCTCCCCTACCTGGCAAAGTTACTTGAGGCTCATGTAGTCAAACGCATTTGCTCTTTCATGGAGGAAAACAATTTTCTTGATTTCCCCCATCAAGCGGGCTTCGGCCAGCCCACTCCACTGAGACCGCCATTCTCTCAAAGGTAGATGACCTCTGCAAGGCCTCTGACTGGGATACCACCCAGACACTGGTGCTTCTCGATCTCGCTGCGGCTTTTCACATGGTCAACCATGACATTCTGGTGGACCTTGTCGAGGCCACAGGCTTCCAGGGCATTGCTCAGAAATGGATTACCTCGTTTTATGAAGGATCGGTCCCAGGCAGTTAGGCTCTCCACCTTCTGCTCCCCCAAGGTCAGGCTGACTTGTGGTGTTCTCAGGGATCCTCCTTGTCACCCTACCTCTTCGATCTATACATTCGTCCACTGGTGCATGCCTTGAACCAAATGAAGGTCAAAGTCTGCAATTATGTAGATCTGCAACTGATCTTCACTATAGACAACTCTCCAGAATGCAAAACGTTTTTCCAGCACATGGTGCCGTTTATCCGAGGATGGAAAAATGACCATCAACTTAAACCGAACTCTGACAAAACAGAGATTGTCATTACCAGAAATATACATCACCCGTGGAGGTCCACATTCTGACCTGCTACTATGGACTCTCCTCCTTTGTCCAAGAATTCAGGCAAGAGCCTCGGAATACTGATCGATGCCAACTTGTCTATGAAAGCTCAATTAGGGCCTGTAATTTCTTCCTCTTTTCTTCAACTGCAGAAAATCAGAAAGATCTGCAAATTTTGCTTTGGTCCTCTGAAGGCTAGATTATGCCAACTCTCTTTACTTAGGCCTCCCTCAGGGACTTAATGAGAGACTCCAACTGGTACAAAACCAGGCAGCCAGGCTACTGTACCAACAACCTCGGAGTTGTCACATTACCCGCCTTCTGAGGAAACTGCACTGTCTGCCTGTAGAACAGCGTTCTATCTTCAAGGCTGGGTGCCTTATTTTTAAATTATTACAGACCAGCAATACCCCCACTCGTAATCTGAGATCTATGCACTCATATTTTCTTGTCACTCCCACCTTAAAAAAATAAAAATAAAAGACACTCCGTGGTTCCAGATTTTTGGTACTTGCCCCCGTATCTGGAATTTCCATCCACCGGCTATCGGATCCATTCATTGTTACTCTTGTTTCAGGAAACTCTTAAAGACATGGCTTTTCAGGCTCGCTTATGAGTAATGATCAGTTGCGCGATATGTTTCAGTTATCTCGCACCATGAAACTGTCTGGGTGTACGTGCACTTTAGGAAATTCCTGTAACACAAATGTGACATTTAAAGTTTTTGTTTAGTATGTACTATGTTTCGTGTTGGTGCACATTCACTGGGAGGCTTAATACCAGTATCTCAGTGCCTAGATTCGAAAATGATAGCAAAATCTAACAAAAAAATTAAGGGACCACTCTGATAGAAGTACTTTTCTTACAGCTGTACTTCATCCAGAAATTAAAATCTGCAACAATGACAACTTTACTAACATTTACAGGCAGATCCCATACTAGTTCAGCTAGTCAAAGAATGAACATAACTCGCCATGCTCTTGCCATCTTGTTCTAGCTCAGTTACACTGCACATATGGGGTAAAAAGGTAGAATGAATGCGACAGCTGTCGCACCTCAGAGATTTCCTCAAGGGTCTGTCCATTGCTTTCAGCAACCACGCCAGAATCTCATTGGCAGTGGCACCTCAAAGAATGGGGGCATTTGCCGCCATTTCAGTCTCCACCCCCTTTCTAAGTAATTTTAAAACGTAAAACATCAAAAGCATAAACTGTGAGCCTGGACATGTGTCTCTTTAACATGAAACATTTTCAGGTCTAAGTTTTGCATTTGAAACTTACAACATTTTTAGTGTACTTGATGTCACTAATATTTAGGTGAGTTTATTTATATTTCTTTGAGATATTCCAGCCGTCTGGCTTAACACCTGTTTTCTGATTAATAAGGATCTTGGCAATTCTGCGACTAGTTCCTTGTTTATTTTGCATATATTTTAATACTGTATTTTTGTGTGCATTCACATTAACAAAGTATCTTGGTAATTTTAGGTTATTATTAAACCAGCACTTACACATGCTTTTGTCTCCATAGCACTACAAGGCCAGTTTAACTGCAACATTTAATCTTCACCCGGTGAGTGAACAGAAGATTAGACTGTTGTATTTATTAAACACTATCTGGCTATTTTCTATGTATTCTACCACTGCAACTTTATTTAGAGTTTTTCCTTGCGTTTTCCTGTCTCCTTTTAGTAATAATTCTTTATAGCAATTTTATGTAATGCTTTTTTTCCTCTTTATTTTTCAATTTTTAATTAATACATTAAGAAGACTAATATAAAACTGCATTAAACAAACAAAAGTTGCACAAACTCTTCCACCTAAGAAATTCAGTATCCTTGTATACATGATTCATGCCCGCTTTGCACAGGGCCTACCCGTTGTTAGCAGGTTGCTACATTATACACACATATTAAAATATATATTTTGTTGTACATCAAGAAACCTACAGGGAGCTGAATGTCTGTGAGGCGCAAACAATGTCTTACTTATTGCTCCAGTCATAACAAAAATATTCATGCGTTTGGTTCCCCCTACTGTGTAACATCTTTGCCAGATCTATAGAACTTTTGCAGAACATCCACCCAAAACATAGGATTCCTCCCCACCCCCCGGTTTATCATCCCTTCTGACTTGTATGATGCTGTCCTCTTCTGCCAGAGCCCATTTAATAGTGTCAGCTTGGTGTCGGGAATTGTCTTCCCAACCAGCTGTAACATTTGTACGTGTGCTACAGTAATGGATATTGAAATATTTTCCTCTTCCTTTCTCACCTGGTAGAATGGGAACATTTTTGAAAAGTGAATAACGGATAGTGCCACATACAAATCTAGTCACTCATCCATTAAGGGTTACTTACGGGCAGTATGCACCAGTCCTAGTGTCCTTGGTTTAATTTTTCCCAGAAAGAGTAACATCTCTGCTTCATGTGCAGCTTTATTCCGGGTTCCATCTTGCCAGATAATGCTCCTTTGTCCCATCCTTTTCTCTAGTGTTGCGTTCTGTCAGTCTTTAAAAGGTAATTATTCTATACTTGTGGTTTACCACATTCAGACCAGTGCCACCCAGATGTGCTTCAAGCACTTGTATTACATCCTAAAATGTAGTGTGTGTAATATACATGTACACCTTATCTTTTGCATGGTTTTACTACATTCATTTGTATTGTGTTTAATTGTAGGAATTATGGTGTCTTGTTAAGAAAAACAGTAAACAAGTACTTGGCAAGGAGTGGCTTACATACATAGGGCATGTCAATTATTATGGGACAGAAAGGGATTAATGGCACTTACAACCCAACATTAAAATCCAGGTATTGGTTAAATGGGTTTATTGATGCTTATAAGAGTTATTGACTGAAGTTCAAAGTTATTTGGTTGAGTTTTATTGGGCCATAAGGTATTTCGTTAGGGTCATCTAGAAGGCTTAGGTGGTCCAGAGGCATAGTATTACATTGCAGGTAGACCATGAATAGGTAAGGCTCTGAACTTGATTGATTATGTAAGCTACTGACGTGATGGATGTAGGTCAAAGTGTAGATACAGCAGTAATTGACAATGTAGCCTTGAATGCCAGTGGGACAATCTTACACTGTTCTCTGTTTAGTCATGAAATACAACCTGTCTACTAACTGGAGTGTGAATTGGGTGTAGATCATGGCATGTTGAAATGGATGTGCATGTTGTAGTTGATGTCTGTCAGATAAAGATGAAGTAGTGGGGGAGCCAAGTAAGTAGTAGCACAGTCTGCTCTTGATACAAGCATAATTACAATGTTGGCTGAGTGGATAAGTGGCATGGCTGTATCTTCTGTCTGTTCCAAAGATGTAAGTGGGCAGATGATGCTGTGTAACAGATGCAGGAGGCCAACTTATCTTGTGTATGAATATAGCTTGCAGTGATAATTAGGAGGTCTAGTGCAAATAATTTGGGTAGAGAAAGAAATGGATGGATATCGGTGTTTTTTCTCTGAAGGAGTGACATAATGGCAAACTGATGGAAGGGAAGATAAAATAGATCGGGTTTCATCTGTGATAAAGTTGTACAAGGATAGGAAGGGAAGATAAAATCGATCGGGTTTCATCTGTGATGAAGTTGTACAAGGATACAAAGGAGAGAAGGTGTTGAGTTAGAAAAGGAGATAAGGCTGTGAATCCAATGCTTGGGGAACATCCACGCCCCTTCTGGGATGGGCTGAAACCTTGTGGAAGGCTGTGTCACTCAGGGCCGTAGGGAATGGGTACGGGATGTTTGCAATATTAATAGGCTCCACAGGACTAAGAAGTAGATGTACGTAGCTAAGGAAAGCAAGCAGTGGAAGACAGTCGCAGAATTTGTTTGTTTTGCACAGGAATGGCACCTGAATAAGTTTTAGACAATGACCTTCTGACTTAGTAAAGGCTCTGATGAATTCAATCAATCAAATATTTTTAGAGTGCACTACATACCCGTGAGGGTGGGTCTCAAGGTGCTGAGGGGAGGGGGGGGGGGGTGCTGCTACTGTTCGAACAGCCAGGTCTTGAGTAGCCTCCTGAAGGTCAGCAGGTCTTGGGTCTGTCGTAGGCTCAGTGGGAGGGTATTCCAGGTCTTGGCGGTGAGGTGGGAGAAAGGATCTCCCGCCCGTTGTTCTTCGCGCGGGACGGTGGCGAGTGCAAGTTCGGCGGAGCCGGCGGTTGGTTGGGGATGTAGAAGGAAAGTCGTCTGTTGAGGTGGGCTGGGCCAGTCTTGTGGAGTGCATTGTGCGCGTGGATGAGGAGCTTGAAGGATATCCTCTTATTGATTGGCAGCCAGTGCAGGTTTCTCAGGTGGGGGGGTGATGTGTCCGTAGCGTGGTACGTCGAGGATCAGTCGTGCCGAGGCGTTTTGGATGCGTTGCAGTCGTTTGATGAGCTTGGTCGGGGCTCCCGCGTAGAGGGCGTTTCCATAGTCGAGTCTGTTGCTGACGAGGGCCTGGGTGACTGTTCTTCTTGTATCTGTCAGGATCCACGTGTAGATCTTGCGGAGCATGCGGAGGGTGTTAAAGCAGGAGGAGGAGACTGCGTTGACTTTATTGGTCATGGAGAGCGTTGAGTCAAGGATGATTTCCAGGTTGCGTGCGTGGTCGGTGGGTGTCGGGGGTGCCGTCGGCCACCAGGAGTCGTCCCAGGCTGAAGGGTTGGAGCCGAGGATGAGGACATCCGTTTTGTCTGTGTTCAGCTTCAGTCGGCTGATCTTCATCCAGTCTGCGACGGCCTTGATTCCTTCGTGGAGGTTGGTTTTGGCGGTGAGGGGTCCTTGGTGAGGGAGAGGATCAGTTGAGTGTCGTCGGCGTAGGAGATTGTTGAGGTTGTGCTGTTGGGCAATGTGTGCGAGCGGGGCCATGTAACTGTTGAACAGTGTCGGACTGAGGGAGGATCCCTGGGTAAGCCGCAGATGATCTCGGAGGATTCGGATCGGAATGTGGGGAGGCGGACGCTCTGGGTTCTGCCGGAGAGGAAGGAGGTGGTCCATTCCAGGGCTTTGTCTCGGATCCCTACGGCGTGGAGGCGTGCGCGTAGTGTGCGGTGGCAGACGGTGTCGGAGGCGGTGGAGAGGTCTAGGAGGATGAGGGCTGCGGTCACACCATTGTCCAGCAGGGTCCTGATGTCGGTGGCGACAATGAGGGTGGTCTCTGTGCTGTGGTTGCTGCGGAACCCTGACTGGGAAGGGTCCAGGATTCTGTTTTCTTCGAGGTATCGGGTTCGCTGTCTGTTGACGATCGTCTCAATGACCTTGGCCAGGAATGGGAGCAGAGAGACGGGACGCAAGTTCTTGAGGTCTCTAGGGTCTGCCTTTGGTTTTTTGAGTAGGGCGTTGATCTCGGCGTGTTTCCAGCTCTTTGGGAAGGTCGCGGTCTCGAGGGAGAGCTTGATGACGTTGCGCAGGTGGGGTGCGATGGAGCTGCTGGCTTTGTTGAAGATGCGGTGCCGGAATGGGTCCGACGGGGAGCCGGAGTGGATTGTGCTCATGGTCTTGAAGGTGTCATCGATGCTCACACTGGTCCAGGCTAGCAGGGGGTTGTGGTCGATGGTGTGCGGAGAGTCTGTTGTGTTGCTGTCTGTTGGGGCTGTCGTGGATGTCTCATCCTCAGAGGCTCCTTGTTGGGGTTCTCTGTGAGCAAGTCTCAGAATTGTAAGCGGAGAACTGCACAAGGCCAAAAGGGCCCTAAGGTGTGTTGTGCTTGCAGTTGAGAGGACTAATAGCATTTAATATATAGTTAGAGGTCCTTTCTCAAATATGTCCAGTTATTTTTGCTCATGTTAAACCGGAGATCAAAAGAGGTGTAAAGTATCCACCAGGAAGTGTTACCAAGGTAAGTAACTTGTTTGTGGTAAAAGTAGAGGACCTGCTCTAATTCTAGATTGTGCCGTGATCTCTATCTCTCTCACAAGGTGACTCCAGCAAAACTCCATTTCCTGCTCACAAGGCCATGTCTGCAAAAAGGCCACTTCCCAATCTGTCCTTCAGTAAGTCAAAGTTAAGGCATTAGTGTACAAATTGAAACTCTACCTCCATCCTCTCATAGTTTAGCGAAGGCATGAGGGTGTCGTGATAAAGATAGCACTCGCCCCAATGTCTGCTGAATATGAACCAATCCTGCAATTGGCCCTGGTACACTGAGTTTTTCTGGCTGCTGTCGACCCTGGAGCAAATGGAAATCTTCAAAGAGTACTCATTTTTTTTGTTGGATTCGGGCTCCCTTAGGCACATTGTTGGGCCCCACTGAGCCACATTGTTTCCATTTGAGTATCTGCCCTCTCAGACCCCCTACGGGGGCCTGTACCAACTCTGGTATTGACTTCTGCTGTAGTACCAGGTCCACCCTGTATTCTTCCATACAGACTCGAGCATTGATCCAAATCTAACACTGATCTCAGACCATGAATCAACATGTGCCCGCTTCAGGGCTTTGTGGCCGTTTGAAATCATGGAAGCACAACCAGTGGTTATACGTGTCCAATCCCGGACCTCTGCTTCAGTGCCACTGTCTTCAGAGGATTTGCTTTTTTGGGGGCTTTTATTCTGACCCATTGCAATAGGCCAATGTCCCTTTGGATATTGATGATGAGGAAGGGAACAAATGCTGCCTCATTATACTGATGATGCATTGTTTTTAGATTTAAAAAACACCAGTGTGCTAGTCACATCTCCTGAAACCAATCTGAACTCTCCACTTGGGCCACCAACGGAGGAAGGTCCTTTGTTCACAGTGGTAGTTCAGAGAGCAGCTAAGACTAGAATTGCAGTTGCCCATCCTCATCTGAACCATTATTGGCATTGAATGAAACCCTTACGGATGCCCTTTTGGCTGCATGAGCCATGCCATGTTCCCGCCAGTCAGTCGACCTGTGTCTAGGAGGCCTAGACCCACGCTTGCTGATCAAAATGTATAGACCTGCCATCCATCAAGGGGAGGATGGTGGTGGTCCTCGTGGACAACATGACCGCTATGTGGTACTGCAACAAGTAGGGCTGTATGGAGGTCTTGAGCCCTATGCTAGAAGGCGCTACACCTCTGCAGGAAGCTGGTCCTGATCCATCTTCCTGGTTGGCAATCTGCGGAGCAGAACATGATCATGAGTGGTATCTTCAGGCCATGGTGGGGCAGGGCATCCTTGTTCAGCGGGATACTCTTTGGCTAGATCTCTTCGCCACCGCACAGAATGTCAGTAAATCTGCACATTGGAGTTTACCTCCAAGCATGCAATAGGAGACATATTGCTCCTGAAATGGACAGACAGCTGTAAGCATTTCCACTGTTTCCTTTCCTGCTTTAAGTTCGGGGGGAAATCAAAATGGTGTGGTCCTAAGCCACTCTCCTTGCCTTCACTAGGCCAGGAGAGTGTCGTAGTCAAATCTGATGCGCATTTGTCCTTCGATAAGGCTTCTGCTTTGGAAAGACCTCCCGTCCCAGCAATTGGGCAAGCCCATGCGTTCAAATGTTCACAATCAACACCTCCCTGTGTCTAGATTGAGCAGCAGCATCCAAATGCTTTGGACTGGCTGCAAGGATGAATCCACCACCTCGGTCAGCAAGATGCCCTTCCAAAAGGTCGCTTTATTTCTGGGACAAATGTGACTTTCTGATGTTCGTTTGTTTGTTCTTTCATTAGCCGAGCAAGGCCTGGCTGTGGGCATGGTTTTTTGTTGGCCCTTTTGCACTTTTTTTGGTTACCTGATCAACTCTCTTTAAGTCACATGTTGTGATGCGGTTTATAAAATGTTAGAGGCACATATTTCCCACCAACTGTTTGCTATGTCTCAATGGCACATGAACTTGGTCTTGACACTTCTCATGTGCACACTTTTTAAGCCTTTGCACAGCTGTTCCTTCAGGCTCCTAACACTAGAGCTGCTTTCCTCATTGCAATGATGTCTGCATGCCACATGGGTGCACTACAGGGAACTTTCAGTGTAGTCATCTTTTTCTTGTTCAATTGGTATAGAGGACGGGGGAAGGGGGCAACCTTCCTATCGAAGTTTGTGACTCCCTTCTATGTAGGCCAATCAATCACTCTTCCAGCTGTTTTTGCAGCACCTCACCCCTTGAAGGAGGGAGTGACTCAATTGCCTCATCTTTAAGAGCGTACTGAGCTTATACATTCATCTCACAAAAGTCCATTGCGTCAAAATCTGGTATGCTCTAGCCAGGAGTCAGCCCTTTGAATACCTGTGGGCTCATTCCACCAGGACTAAGGCCACTACAACAGCTTTTGGTGCTAGTGGTGCCTGTTCTGAACAACTGCCATGCTGTGACATGAGCATTCAGCATTTGTGCACAAGTTCACAAAACACTATGGTCTGAACTGGTGGTGTGACCCTCACACTTGGCCAGTTCCCCAGGACGTTTTGGCCGAAGTCCACTTCCTAGACTAGGGTTCTCCAACCTTTTCTGTAGTAAGAGCTACTTCTGATCAGTGAAAATCATTGAGAGCTACTGAAGGCCAAGCCACTCATTCAATGTTACCAGACTTCCCCACGCCCAGTGTCATTGATTAAACCTAATGTCCATAGAGCCAAAGAATATGATTTGAGCAAAATACTTTGACTAGGGGCACTATGACAGAGCTGCCATATTCAGTGAGAGCATGGTCTTTGGGAATGTATGAACGTGTGCACATGAATGGGATATATGTGTTTGGCTGAATGAGTCTTATATGCATTTGTGGCACAGGAAATACCTTTTGCCATATGTGGCACTGTTACACGTATAAAACATTTTTTTAATGAGAGAAATTTAAGGTGCAGAAAAATGTTCTGCTAAATTTTTTATTATATGCAACATTTTCTGCATTTAAAATTTTTCCCGCTTAAAGGCTGTATTTTTCAGATAGAAATATGACAGTGTCTACCAGCCACTTGGAGCAAGATGCATGCTGTGTGTAAATGCCCTGTAGACGTGGTGCCATATTTACTACAGAAAAATACAGCCCTTTGTTTAAATAGGAGGAATTTAAAGTGAAGAAACATGCTTTATTAACTCAATGTTTCATAGAAATATTTTTATCTTCTTTAAATAAATGATAGTGTTTTTCAGTTATAAATATGGCACAGTGTCTGCTGGCCACTAGGAGTAAAAGGCCTGCTGTTTGTAAATTCAGACCTTTGAAATAACTTTTCATTTTCATGTTATCCTAACTCTTCATTTTAATTTTCTCCCATTTAAAAGCATTCATAAACATTGTGTCCTCCTAATTCAAAATTGAGTTGACAAGGACTTTTCAAAATTTGAATACCTCAGTGATTCATTTCGTCACCTCTGTGCCCTGGGTCATAAATCTGACTTCAGCACTGCTCATTATCAGGCCCTGCTATCTGAAGCCTGAAGATAATAATGTCAAACAAAAAAACTCCCTTAACTTTAAAGGAAAATGTGACCGTGTGTGGATTGAAAAATGAACTCAAGACTGAGCTACTCTGAAGGGGTCTGTGAGCCACTTGTAGCTCACGATCGACTGGTTGGAATCACCTGTCCTAGACCCTCTACCTTTTGGAAGGTACAGTTGGGGTCTGTATTCTGAGGGTGTGGAATCTGTAATTAGAAGTAAACATCAGAAAAACCAGTTACTTACCTTTGGTAACATCTTTCTACCAGATATTGTTTCTAATAGCGGATTAATCACTGTCTATCTCCCTATTCTGTGAAACATCCTTTTTTCCATCTGCTCCCACGTTAGAAATTCAGCATACTGTCTCAGACTGTTAGTTCTACACTCCTAAGTTGAGGGCACAAAAGGGAAAAATGCAAGAAACTGACTGACTTTGATGCACATGGGTGGCACTTGTATGTTGCTCTGCTGAGTCACTTCGGGAGCTATGAAGTGACTGCCGAGTCATACAGGTCCACATATTGGTGCACTTCCGCATTTCTGGAAGAATTCTCTCATGTCCAGTTTAGTGATGCTATTCTAAGAGTGAGGAATCTTCTTTTAGAATATCCACCAGAAGGAATGTTACAGATGGTAAGTATTTTGTTTGCTTGTACCTTTCTCGGCCCACTGTTTTCTCTAGCACAAATCCTTCATGGGCTAGCTGTGAGCCCAGCATATGGCATCCCCTGGCCATTCCTCACTTCAGTGGTCTGTTTTCGGTGAATTCAGCGTGGGAGTTAATGTTTTCAGACAGTTCCTTGATGCCCTGTGGCTTGGATGTTTTTGATCCTCCAACCTATTTCTAGTCGCCTCCCATTTAGTTATTGGTATAAGAGGCCACATCTGCAGTTGTCTCCAGGATAGCCACTTGTACGTCTCTGACCAGAAAAAAGATGGTTTTCTTTTTGAGTTCACATTTAATCTTTATAGACCTTATGGTGGCAGCAGCTTTTTATGGGTAACATTAAATGGCTTACTGCTTCCTATGTAGAAGACCAGGCTACTTTAAGGGATAGCTCTGCTGTCTAAGGCATGTAATTTGGCAGAGCTCTGTAATTTAATATTTTTCTATCCTTCCCTGCATAAATAGACTCATTTTTTAGGGCAAACTATCTGCTTGAAAATGGCAGGATGGTAAAATTATTGGAAGTAGGATGTAGAAGTGAAGTTTACGTGAATTATACAAAATAAATAAAAAATGATATGAGGACTTTAAAGCTTTATAATTTGAACAACATGTGAACGCTAGGCTGTTTGACACATTGGGATACTGTGCTATAAAATTCACTGTTTGGGCTCATTAGTTTCAACAACCCTTTCCCTACCTCCCACAGACTCCTCCCTTTGAATTAAAATGACTCTTTAGGCCTAGGGTTGCTCTGCATCAGTTTTTTGCTTTGAATGTCATTTCTGATCTGCTAGTGAAGTCTATGTAACCACTGCACTGGATCACTGTAGGACTTCTTTGCAATGATCTGATACATTTTGTGAATACAGCAGTCCTAATAAAGTAGTGAAACAAAACTTTTAAAGTGCCCTAAATGTGAACGTGATGAAGCATCCCAAAAGGACACTGCTTTGAAACCAAGGGGAACTGTGCGAGTAAGCGACACAAACACAGTGTGAATTTGAGGATATGATTACAGATTCAACTCCATTAAGTGCTAAACAGTTGAATATTTTCTCTCTCTGGACCTGGGGGATTGGGGAGGGTTGGAGAGTTGAGAATTATTACATCGCCTTTGTATTTCCCCTGGTTAATTGAGATCGTTTGAATGAGATGATTTAGGTGGTGACTGTGATATTGTGTCGCCCTTTACTGTAATGAGTATTCTAGTAGTCCAAGTAAGAATCCATTCCTTTTGATTGGCCTTACTCTGTTCCAGAAGAGTTCATTTAATTTATGCCCAGCTAGCTGTTAAACGTTTTGCCAAGTTTTCTCCAGAGGTTTCAGACATCGATTTTGTTAATCAGTCTGTTACTCTTTAAGTATCCTTTTCAAGATAATTTGTTCCAGATAAACAGTTATCCCACTGATGCTAACATAGCTTTTGGGTCCTATGAGGGAAGAATCAAGAACATAAAACAATCAAGACAGTTCTGTATTCCTTCCTCTGTCAAAAGGTAAACTGTTTCTAAACAGTGGATCTACAGATAGATTGTAGCCTCTGTCCCCATTAATCAAACAAAAAAGGTGATGGGGGAATGCTTGTATTTAGTGATAACTGGCAATCGCTCAGAGAATCCTTTCAACCCATTGTTTTCTGTGCCACTCTAGACAAAGGTCTGCCTTATGCAGATCAATGGTGATCCTGCCACTCTTAGAAACAGTCTATCCCGAACTGCCAGGCAAGGCACCCCACCCTCTTCCTCTCCCAGAAAGGAGCTCAAGAAGCCCTAGGTAGGCCTAGTTGATGTATATTTTGGATTGTGTGCCACATCAAGCAAGGGGCGCTCGTCTGGGCATACCCTTGACCAGTTACGGCATTACATCAAGCACAGTAGAATGGAAAGTTACCTAGTATGATTGTCAGTGGTTTAGACTATTACCGAGCATTCCTCCCATCACCATTTATGTGTTTTCCCCTTTAAGCGATACATCTTTGCCTTATCACAAACCACACTGGACAAGTTTACCATGACCAGACTTTTGCGCAATCCTTCTTTTGCTAAGAGTTCTAAAGCATGTGCTTCCGATCACCTCACTTTATCTCACAGCTTCTGTTACGTCAAGGCTTACAGGACTGGAGGGCAACTTGGAATCCAAATAACTTAAGGAGAATAACTGTTTAGGTTGGGGCTCAAAACTACAGCCTAATTAAATCGGTCTATGATCCAAAGCATCCAGAGGTAATTGCTAGTTCATCGTGGCCTTTTGAAATATGAAAGATTCTGCGCTGCGGAAACATAAGTTAGCCAGTGATATAAATAAGCTAAATGTTATTGCTCTCCCAAGAATGTAACTTTGAACATATTTTCAAGCTGACAACTGTTGTTAAAGGTAAATAACATTTGTGGTGTATGTGTATAGCCCATGCTGCCTCAGTTGAAACAGATCAATTTGGCTCGATATAGGTTTCGGCTTTAGGAAGAAAGTGTTGTCTAATTCCAGATCGCAATGTTATTTAGGGAGTTTGTGCACAGGCCATCGCTTGACTTTCCATCCCAAAATTATTCAGAATCTAGTGTTCCGCAGCTAGTTACAAACTTGTAACATGCTCTATTGTATTTTTATTAACTTATTATCCTAGTTTTGACTTGTATTTGAGCTGTTTATGGATAAAATATTTTGTTTCTTTTCTGCAGGACGCAAAGTTTGCTGTTGTTCTTGAAGAAGACTTGGACATTTCAATAGATTTCTTTAGGTATGGGTATTTGTACTAAAGTGCCCATGATTCTTCACTTCTTTAAAGGTGATAAGATGTTTCAAGATCTGGGAGAGGGGTATTTGTGAGAATAGGAGTAGAGGATGAATTACTTACACCTGCTTCCAACACATCAAAAAAATGCAAGTTTTGGTCTTTGGTAATAGGAAGTGTATGTACACATAAAACAAGAGCTTGTTCCTCGCAAATATTGAGGTTATAAATGTTAATTTATTGTCACTTTCTTAGCTTTCACCGCCCTTTTGTTCGAATGCACCTTCTTTTTAACTGCTTTAATTTTTCATTTTACATGAGGAAAGAGGAGGGAGAGAGGGACAGAAACGAAAAGATGACGACAAAGGAGCACCCAGTTTCATTATTTTATTTTCAGTAGACATAATAGAGATAATATACACGTTCCAGAGCATATTATAGTGAACATAGATGAATAGACTGTGTGAATCAATAATAGACAACACAATATTCCTTCCACTTTGAGTTTGGAATTTCCCCAGTTTCTGAAATTTCTTCTTGGTAGTCTGGGCTAAGAAAGACAGAATTTCTCATGTCAGATTAGTAGTGGTCAGAAAATTCTCTTCAATTCCCGATTCACAAATATGGAATGGTGTCCGTGTCTTCTCATATTTCGTTATTCTGTTGTGGACTACAGCTATTGGTTTTTCCATGCCATATTTCATATTTGTTTCAGCTAAAGGTGTGTGGGCTTCCAAACCTGTAGAAAAGTTAGTCTAGCTCCTAGCTGTCTTAACCAATTGGGGTAGGCTTGTCATTGATGGGGATTTAGTTTAATCTCCTATATGGTCCAGGGGCAATCTATGTGAATCCAGAGGGATCCCATGCCTATTTTTAGGTCTCGCTTGGCGCAGGCTGCGCGCATGCGCAGTCTCGCTGGTGAGATTTAATGATATGAGGATTTTTTAGTAAAGGACATTAAGCCCCGACCCTCTTTTCCATTGGCTGGCGTCACGGTTTATGCTAAACGGTGGTCAGCCATTGGAAAAGAGCTGTTGGTGACGTATTTGCTCGGCTTTCTGAGCCGTCCCATTTGGATGGGCTCGTCTGCCTTCCTTTTGTTGTGAAAGGTTTCTTATCTTTATGGGGCCAAACACATGGCCCCATAAAAGATAAGAAACCTTTTAGCAGGAGAGGTCATCCAAGTGGGATGGCAGAAAGAGCTAAACGAAAACGTCATGGGAGCGCTTGTTAGAATTTCCCCCTCACTTTCCTACACTAAAATGTTGCCACGTATGCATTTCATCCATGAACATCTCAGCCCCGCTCTGTATGTGTAGACTGTCGACTTTGGTGCTGGAAACCAGGGTTCGAGCCTCGGTGTCGCGTCCACATCCTGTGATTCTGGGCAAATCACTTAATCTCCCCCTGCCTGAATATGTAATGTAAATACGGTGCTCATGTACAGCGCTCCAATACCTTCGGGTCGAGTTCGCGCTATATAAAAGATGCAAAAAAAAAATATTGATTTCCCATGCACTGCAGCCCTCTGGTGTGAGTGGGGCGGCGGGCCTCTCTGTCTGGGCGCGCTTCTAAGTCACCCGAGCCTCGCTCTGCAAACAGAATCACAAGCAAAAGTGGAAACCGCATCAGGGCAAGGGAGGGGCGCTGAGTGATGGTGGGAGGAGGAAGGGAACAGACAGAAGGGGGCGGGAAAGTGCGATAAAGGAGATTGGGTGCCAGTGGGTTGGCGAAGGGGAGGCAACGGGCGCAGGACTGGCCATGTTGGGTATTGTTTAGGACTGCAGCCATGCATAATGTGAGGCTCTAGGGTTCGTTGCACGGAGAGAGGGGAAACTCTGAATTCTCTCACAAGAGCCCCGCAGACCTGTTGTGTCTCGAAGTTCCTTGCCAGCCAGAGATCTCAGGAGTGGAGTGTTATGTAGCAGTCACTTTCGCTGATTTATTACTGATATGACTCCAGGTTTACTATTTATTTTGTAAGTATTTCCATTTGTGATAAACCATATTTATTTTGCTTTTTCTAAACAATATGAAGCTTTAAGTAGTACATTTCTAAATTTGTTTCAGCAATAGAAAGTACACTTGCATTTAGGTGCTTCAAAGGTTTTAGTGCAAAAAAATCAAGAAAAAAGCAAATGAGAAAAGGAGGAAAATTGAGTAAAGGGCAAACAAGAGATGGGATAAGAGAGTAGAACAAAAAAGAAAATATGAAAGAAACAAAGAAGGAGAAACATTGAGGAAAGGAGAGTAGTGGAGGAAAAGAACGAGGAATGTACAGTAAGTGAATACAACAAGAAAACAAGACAAAGACTAACGTAGGAGAAACGATAAAGACATGGAAAGAAGATAAGGCTGAAAACAAGTAGAAAAAGAATGAAGATGGGAAAAAAACGAAGGAAAAAAGCAGAGAAAGAAAGAGAGGGTAAAAAAGAAAGGAACTAGAGCTGGAGCGAAATCAGGATAGAGGAGAGGAAGGAAAAATAAATGGAGAAATACTGGAAGAATTCTGGGATTTACACGACCTCCCCCGGGCACTTACAGCCTTTCCAGATGGTGAGTCTATATATCATCATTACCAACACCCACCCCGGGCCTGAGGATGATGTTGGAAAGTGCAGCCCTTACCATCAGCATCCCCAGGCTCACAATAGAAGTGCATTGGGTCAAGGTGGCCGGTATATGTGTTCTTGACACAAAATTAGCTCAGGAGGCTGAGCATATGTTGCAGACGTGTGTAACTCCTCAGTTTCAACTTTATAATGTCAGTCAGTCTTCCACTCCTCTTGACTTTTACAGTGAGCACCTTGAGCTTGATAATTGAAACATCCCTTGCAGCATGTGTGCGCCTCTACTCAGTGTCTGGTGTGTTGGCTAGTCTGCCAGACCCACACCGTCAGTGTGCCTGTGACTCAGTGTGCCTGCGTGTGTGATCACGTGCTTCGGTGCACCTGTGTGCCTCTATGTATTAGTGTGTCTGTCTCACGAGGTGAGTGTGTTTCTCAGCGTGTGCATGCATGTGTGCCCGTTTGTAGTGCGGTTTCTATGTATGTCTGTATGCGGGGGTCATTGTCATTTACAACGCCATTAATTCACGAAGGGGAAAAAAAAAATAACATTTTCAATAGCGCAAAACAATGTCATTGCGAGACCTATTGCATTGTAAATGCTTGTTTTGTATGAGCCCCTGAACCCAGAAGCTGTTCACATGAGGACTTCGCAGCACATGTTCTGACATTCCTTTCTGGTCACAACCCCTCCAACATATGGTGAGTTCTATATGGCACCTAATTTTTTGGGAGTCATATACCAGCACCTTATTATTTTAGAAGTGTTTTCTTGTAATCTGAGCAAATAGAAACTTTAGCTGATCTTGTCCATATGATTAACCGCATATATATGCCTATGTATCACGATAGTTATGCATACTCCAGGAGGGAGAACAAGCAAATTGTTCTATACAGCATAGAAACATCCTTTTTCAACAATTCTCTTTTTGAAAATGTTCTCCAAACGTGCTGCTCCTCTTTCTCTAATCTCTGGTGTTGTCCAATGTCTTAACTGAGACTGACAAAGTCTTCTGGGGTTAAGTGAAATATTTATATGCAAGTTTCCTGACCTCTGTGCTCTCATATAGGTCCCACAACACTAACGGGCCCTCTCACCACTGCAATTGAAAATGTATATCCATCATCCCAGTGCAGAGTGTATTTTGCATGCTGTAGGAACCAGCGGGTAGTTCTTGGCGAACATTTTTAAGTCCCAATTGAGTAGTGATATTGGCCTTTATGAATTGCCTAAATATGAGTTTCAGGATGAATGTCTTTATTAATTGCGCTGGGATGCCTAGAAATAATTACATACTTTTGCAAAAGATTTGGCAAGGATTTTCAACTATTCATTATAGAGTGATGCAGAGAATACGTCTGGTCCCAGAGCTTTACTCCAAGGATGTGCTTTTACTGTGCACTTTACTTTCTCTGAGGCTTATTCGTTCTTCAAGAAAATCTTTTAATAATTTCTCTGTAGTGGGGAACTGGACGTTGGGTAAGTAATTATCTTGTTCATATTTGTGGCATCTTTGAGCTTTATAAAGGAGTGTATACTGTCTCACAAATTCTTCTGCAATTCCGTAATCTTGAGTTAGGAGGTTCTTCTAATTTCTGCCTTTATGTCCTCTATATCAACTAATCTGATAAAGACTACTAGCCGCAGATTCCTTCACGTAGAATTATCTCCAGACGTGAGACTGGATCCGGAAACTTTTTGCCACAGCATCCCTGCATGCCAGAGGGCGGAGCAACACCACCCGACTCCGCCTAGGCGTCGTCCCCGTACGTGACGTCAGTGACGTCACATAAGCCCCACCCCAGGCGCGCCTACGTCAGTTTTTTCCTTTTCCACGTGCAACGCGGATCCGGTCTTGCTACGGGCCTCTTTCGGCCCCTTTTTTCTACATCATTGTCCTTCTCTTGGTGGAACAGTGTGCGAATGGCTTCGGGCTTCAAAGCTTGCACGTCTGGGCGTCTTATGTTGGCGACGGACCCTCATCGCATTTGTATGTGGTGTTTGGGGGAGGATCACAGCACCACGGATTGTGCGGTGTGCCAACAGTTTAAGCCGAAGTCGCGGCGGGAGCGCTGAATGAAACTTCTCTCGGCGCGTCTCTTCAGGTGGACCTCCTCCTCTCGATCAGCCTTGACAGACTGCTTTGGATATGGCCGTGGTCGTCATCGCCCTTCCCTGGTGTCGCAGTTTGTCCGCAGGGGCAGGGTTTCGGCCTGCCGGGGCGTGGACTCTCCGCGGTGATGGAGCATCGAGAGTCCCGATGGAGACATACGCGGCGGCTTTGCAGGCCTCGCTGGGGTCTCCTCCTCCTCCTCCTTCCCCTCCTGTGGCATCAGCGGTTCCCTTGCCTTGCGCGGGGCCTTCCGCAGCGCCGCCGGTGGTTCTGGCCCCGGCGCCGACTGGGTCGGAGTCAGGCTTGGAGGATGCGGTGCTGTTGGGGTGCGGCTCCTCTGGGGTCCCTCCTTCACACCACGGCATCTGTCTGGCCACAAACTCCTGCGGGAGCCCCTGTGGTGTCGCGTGAGGTCGCCGGGGCTCGGTTCGCATCCCTGAACCACTCTCTGTCCCTTGTCAAGGTGTCCAAGGCCGAGGTGACGCCGCTACGGCGCCAGCAGCTGCTGGACCAGGCGGCCCCACAGGGGTCGTTGGACTCTCCTCGTCCCGCTCCGTGTCGAGGCTGAGCGCGAACCCCTCGCCCTCCTCCGGGAGTTTCTTGTCCCTCCACGCAGGCGGCTGCCTTGTCGGAGGGTGAGTCGGAGGTTGGGTCGTCCTGGCGGCGCCGCATGGCTCGCCGGACCACCTCTGTCGTATACTGGGCCGAGGCTGGCGGAGGGCTTTGTGTCACTCCCCTGGCCCTTCTCGTCCCTCCACACAGGCGGCTGCCTCGGCGGAGAGAGAGTCGGCGCCATTCCGACGCAGCCCTGGCGCAGTGTTACTTCGAGGAGCCCTATCCAGCGTCTCCTTTGGCGCAGGCTGGCGTTATCACGTTGCGGATTTGTCTTCGGACGCTCCCTCTTCTCCGGAGGCTGCCTGCATATTGGTGTCGTCCTCCCCGGAGACTGGCCGCCAAGTGGTGTCTTTTTCACCGGCATCGTCTAAGGGTGGCTCCCCGCCATTTCTGAGGCCGTGGTGTTCGCCGGAGGTGCGGCAGGTCCCCCATTCCTCGGCTCCTCCTACCTTCCAGGTCTGGCCCCTGCCCGTTCCGCTTGGCTTGGGGGACAGCTGCCTTCGTCTGCAGCCGTCGCAAACGGAGGAGCTGCTTTCTCCACCGCGGGGCCCTACAGAGGTGGGTGCGGCCTTTGCTCACGCGGTGTCCACGGCTGTGGATATTCTGCGCATGGGTGACCCGATTGCTGATTTTCCGATGGATCATCTCTTGGAGGTTCTCCACCAGGGCTCTGGTGGGAGGGAGATCTTGCTTCTCTTTGAGGGTTCGCTCCTTTCGTCCCTAACGGGGGTGTGGGGGCGTCCTGCCTCAGGGGATCCGGTGCCTCAGCACCTTCTACACCGGCCCCTTCCGGCGCCGCGTGACCCTGTGTCTTTCCCTCCACTCCTCTGCCGCCAGTCCTCTTTTGCGGACTGCCTTTCCATCCCTGCCGCTGCTGTTGACTCCGCCCTCCCTCTTGGGGGCGCAACATGTTTGCCTCGACCAGCGCGGCCCTGCGGGCCCTGAACACCTTGTGTGTCCTGGCTAGGGCCTCCTCTTGTCTGTGGGACTCGGTTGAGTCTTTGGGGTCCCCGGCTTCTCAGGAGACTGTTCAGGTGGACTTACGGCGTCATGCGTTGGATGGCCGGGAGCTAGCGGCGTTTATCCTTCACTCCGCTCTGGACATCTCGGAAGTGCTGGGCCGGTCCATGGCGTCCTCAGTCGCTCTCCGTCGCCATGCTTGGCTTCGGGATGGCGTCTTTCCCGAAAATATTCGGGAGCGGCTCATTGATCTCCCCTTTGATGGTAGCCTGTTGTTTCATGCCCCAGCTGACTCCGCCATCCAAAGGTTCCTGGCGGGGCTCCGTCCTCCTCCCCCTTATACTCCTCCTCAGTGATTAAAGAGTTGAGCTGGTTCTGGTCCTTCTTGGAACGGTCGCTCTTGCGGTGGAATGTGTTTTCTGGCCATTGAGTCCTCCTTGTGGGGACTTTGGCAATGTTGGCTGCTGGACGGCCCTTGTTCGCTGTGTGTGTGTTTTTTGCTAGAACTGTTACGCAGACTTGGCCCAGAGATTAGGCCTTCTGTTTTTCTTTGGGCTGATTGTCAAGCCGTTCGCGGGGTGTTTTCCCTGTGGCTCTTTTGTTTTTCCTCTGTTGCGGAAGTTCTTCCAAAGAGAGGTCCCATGTCTTGGGACTTAACGTACCCTATGTGGGGTAGTGGTAGCTGTTATACAGCTTGCGCTCTGCTGGGGAGTTCTGGTGGCCCTTTGGTGCCTGTTCTCCGTGGCGTTTCTGTATGTTGCTTTGCTTCTTCAGGGCGTGTGCGCGGCTCCTCGTGGGGGTGTGTCCGGCCCTTTCCTCTTCTCCCTGCTTGGGATAATTCTGTGCCCTCCCTTGTCAGGTGTTGCCCACTCGATCTTCCTGGGACCCAGAGGCGTTTTTTCTGTTCTGGCGGCTTGTCTGTTAGCGTAGCTCTGGTTGGCCTGTTGCCTTCCATCTGGTGTGGCTTAGCCTTCTTTTCCCACATTTCCTTGGGCCCTCTGGGCTCTCCCCCTGGCTTTGGAGGGAAGCTGTTTGCCTTGAAGGGGTGTGGGGTGCTTCGGTCTCTCTGGCCTGGCCCTCGGTTCCTCTATCGTGAGTGTACAGGCCCCCCCCCCTTTTTTTTTTCCTTCTTCCCCCATCCCTCTGGGGTCTGTGGTGTTCTACTTGTGGGGGGTTCCTCCTGCCTGGGAGGGGCCGGTTTATTGCACACACCGCAGGTCTGCTCCCCTGTGTGACCCTCTGTCCTGTTATGGCTGGGGGGGGTCCTTTCGCAGACCCTCCTTCCCCGTGGGTATTGCTAGGGTATCTATTCTACGTGAAGGAATCTGCAGCTAGTAGTCTCTATCAGATGTACGAGTTACTTACCTTCGGTAACAATGTATCTGGTAGAGGCGATTCTAGCTGCAGATTCCTTCACGGCCCGCCCTTCCTCCCCGTTCTGCGAGGACCCGTGTGTTTGTCTCGGCACTCGCCTCCTGGTGGGGGGCTGTGTCTCTTGTGAGTGCATTCTCTGCTCTTGGCAGGTTGCTCCGTCTTGTTGCTGTTCCTTCCTCCCCTTGGTTCTCTGGAGAATGGGGTTCTGGTGCTCCTGTACCCCACTGCTCGGGCTGCTCCAGGTTTGGGGGGGGGGTGTTTACCTTCAATCTCTGCCCTCCCTCCCTCTTGCTGCTGGGGGTCCCTGCCCCTCTGCCGTCCTCTGTCTGGGGATACCTGACCATGCCCTGCCCTTGTTCCTTGGAGGATGGTTGCCCTCTGTGCCGGGGTGGCTTGGAGGGTTGTTGTTGTTGTTGTCCTGTCTGTTCTGGGGCAGGCTCCCCTTCCCTATTTCCGGGTGGGGGTTGTAGGCCTGCTACAGGTGTCCTGCCTTTACATATGTTCCCTGTCTCCGGGGGAGGGTGAGGAAGGCGGTTTACAGGCTTGCTACTCTGGGCTCTGCTCTCTTCTTTATTCCGCCCCTGCGTTTGGAGGCTGCAGTGTTGCACCGCTCCTTATGATGTCGCTTGTCTCCATTCTTTGTTTCTACTCTTTCGCACACTGTTCCCCTGTTCCCACAGTTTGCCTGGTGGCTCCGTGTTGCGGCGCGGAAAAGTTCTCCGAAGAAAACTGATGTAGGCGCGCTGGGGTGGGGCTAATGTGACCTCGCTGACGTCAAGTACGTGGACGATGCCCGTCGCCCCGCCCCCTGGCATGCAGGGATGCTGTGGCAAAAGGTTTCCTGATCCAGTCTCACGCCTGGGGATTATTCTGCGTGAAGGAATCCGTGGCTAGCATCGTCTCTACCAGATACATCGTTACCGAAGGTAAGTAACTCGTACTTTGTGGTATGTAATTTCTGGTTTGAACTATCTGAATTTTAAAGGCTAGTAGCTTATCAGCTTTGTCTTGTAGTATTTTTATGGTTATAGAATAGCTTGTGTGCTACTTCACCCATTGGCAAGCCTACTAGTTATGCTCTATCCTTTCTCAATATCCTGTATGTCCTAAGGAAGCAATCTTTTCTATGTTTTTATAATTCTCGTATCTGTCAGCGTTCTTGTTTCTTTGTTTAGGCTAATCTTTCAAAGTCTGATGTGTACTTTTAACTCTCCTGTGAATACTGCGTTCGAGGCATATGAGCTGCAGATCACACACTTAGGATAGTAGATCGCCATCTGGTGTTGGGCTCGAATGCTTGCAGGTTGTTGTTGTGTTCGGAAGAAGTCTTTGGTCACGAGATAGGTGACTCCTCCCTTGGACTACAGTGCGCATGGGCATCCACTCCATCCTCAGATTTGTTTTTTTCCGCCATTGGGTTCGGGTGTAACTTTTCCAACTCCGGTTGAAAATCTCAAATACAAGCTTTTCGAAGCAAAAAAAATCTACAACGAAGCACCTTCACTAGACATCGAATTCATCGGCTCGATTCCGGACGTCGACGCGGGCTGCTGGGCCTATCCACGCCGTGAGGCCTACGGCTCATGGAAAGGACGCAGTTTAAAAAATGCCCCCGGTGTGGAGCAAAATTTCCGCACAGTGACCATCACAAAGTCTGCAACCTGTGCCTATCACCGGAACACGACAAAGCCAGCTGTCCAGCCTGCGCAGCATTTCGATCCAAAAAGACCATTCTGGATCGAAGAGCTCGATGCCATATCATGGCACACAAATCGGCCCCGGAACCAGTAAACCTCTTCGATGAGGGTCCCGATGTCCCGGAAGAGGATTCCGAGGAACTTCAAATCATCTCAGAAGCAGACGACTCAGACGACCCCATTACTCTGGGGCAACGCATGAGTACCACTGCCCCTGCCCCAACCCCTCCAAAACCAAAGGCATTGGTCAAGACTTCGCCAGCTGGCCTCAGTCGAGACCGAAAACATCCTTCAGAAGCCCCGCCTCCGGGCTCGGCTCCGAAGAAACATAAGCCTTCCGGTGGCTCGGGCCCGAGTAAGCTGCAGGTCATTGTACCCCCGGCACCTTCGGCACCGAAGACAAAAGACCTCTCTGCACCGAAATCGGATCCGACACCTTCGGCACCGAAAACATCGAGGCCCATAGATAAACCGGCACCGAAAGTTCCCAAGCCGAAAGACTCCACTTCAGCACCGAAACCTTCATCGGCACCGAAACCACCGGCTAAGGACTATAATACACCTCCTAAAGCCAAAGACTCTACCGATCAACCAAAACCTCGATCAGAACCGAAAAAATCGGCGCCAAAATCTGTTCCTGAAGAACAAGAACTTTTCCATCCAGATCCAACACAAAAAAGGATCTATATTAATCCAAAGACTGGACATGTCACTGCAGTGCCATGTAAGAAACGGAAACTGGACACACCTGCCCCAGTTCCTATAAAAAAGAAGGACTCAGCAACATCACCTATTCCTCCTTCCTCTCCCATACGACCTTCTACCCCACCCCCTCTTCCTACACCACCCTTACCTCTACCATCTCCATCACATACACCACCTCCACAGGATGATGATGATGACCTAGGGAGAGGGGGTGACCCTTATAATACTAATGATCCGTTCACGGATCCAGATACCGCACCATTGGATGATTGAGCATACCCTCTACCAGATATACCTGACCCTACACCATATCCCTCCAAACCATCAACTCCAGATGACCACCTGGGGTTTGGACAACTAGTAAACAGAGCAGCACTTTACCATGGCTTCACCATGCACTCTGATGCACCCGAGGAAGACTTCCTCTTAGACACTTTTGAACAGTCTCAGAAGTCGGTACAAATTTTACCTATGCTTAAAGGGGTGATAAAACACGCCACAGAAGTATTTAAAGACCCCGTCCGTGCCAGGGTGCTTAACCCAAGAATTGAGAAAAAATATAGACCTGCCCCAGAAGATCCTTGTTACATCAAAGGACAGCTCCCTCTGGATTCTTTGGTAGTTTCCAACGCAAGGAAACGCGTCAACTCCCAAACCACGGGAGATACACCACCCCCTGACTAAGAATCCAAACTATTAGAAGCCTCAGGCAAACGAGTAGCAGCACAAGCTGCTAATTATTGGCGTATTGCCAACACCCAAGCCCTATTAGCACGCTACGATAGGGCTCACTACGATCAGTTGGAGAATCTGCTACAACACCTGCCAGACCAATACAAGACCCAGGCAAATTACCTTATCCAAGAGGGAAAACTTATCTCAAATGCGTCAATTAAATGTGCACTTGACGCCGCAGACACCGCCTCTCGAGCACTAAACACAAGTGTACTCCTTAGACGCGATGCCTGGCTACGCATTTCAGGCTTTAAGCCAGAAGTACAAAGTATCATACTTAGCCAACCTTTTAACCAAGAACAGCTGTTTGGGCCAGCAGTTGACACTGCACTTGAAAAAATGAAAGTCCATGGGAGCATTGCAGTCTCCACAACCACGCGGCTCCTTTTGACGCTCCTTCTATAGAGGAGCCTCCAAAAATATGGAAGCAGACACCTCCTCTACGTTCAAATCCTCTACACAAACATCTCCTAGTAGAGGATATTTTAGAGGAGGATATAGAGGAAACCACAACAAGGGACGAGGTCGAGGCAATACCAACACTCGTACCTCTCCTGCCACAAAACAGTGACTTTCCTCCACTCCCCTCCAGACCTTCCAGTCGGGGGAAGACTCTCACAGTTCCTACCTGTCGAACTCCATCACAACAGACAAGTGGGTAAGACAAATTATCCAGTATGGTTACTGCCTGGAACTCACCACTACCCCTCCACACATACCACCCAAGCAGCATTCCATGTCACCAGACCATCTTGCGCTCCTCAAACAAGAAGTTCTCTCATTGCTTCAGAAACACGCAATAGAACCAGTTCCCTTCCAACATCAGGGTACAGGGGTATACTCACTGTACTTCCTAATCCCCAAAAAGGACGAGACTCTAAGACCAATACTCGACCTCAGACTCCTAAATCTGTACATAAACTCAGATCATTTCCATATGATCACTCTTCAACAAGTGCTCCCATTACTACAACAAGGCGATTTCCTTGCCACACTAGATCTCAAGGACGCTTATTTCCACATTCCCATACATCCTGCTCACAGGAAGTACCTAAGGTTTGTGGTGGACGGACAACACTAACAGTTTACAGTCCTTCCATTCGGGGTAACAACTGCGCCCAGAGTATTCACCAAATGTCTAGCAGTAGTAGCAGCGCATCTCAGAAGACAACAAATTCATGTCTTCCCGTATCTAGACGACTGGCTAATAAAAGCCAACTCATTCAACAAATGCGTTCTACACACTCGCCGAACTATTCAAATCTTACACAACTTGGGGTTCACAATAAACTATCCCAAATCTCATCTCCAACCCTCCAACATACATCAATATCTGGGAGCCACCATAAATACCTCCAAAGCCCTAGCATATCCCAGCCCAGCCAGGATAGCCAATATACAAGCTCTCATCGTAAAATTTCAAACCCATCACTCTCTTCCAGCAAGAGTGTTCATGCAATTGATGGGCATGATGGCGTCCTGCATCTTCATTGTGCCTTATGCAAGACTTCAAATGCGTCCCTTGCAAGAGTGTCTAGCATGTCAGTGGAATCCGGCTCACGGACAACTAACAGATCTGGTGTTGGTGGACAGCCGCTCACATCGCTCTCTAAAATGATGGAACACAATAAACCTGTCCAAAGGGTGGCCGTTCCTTGAGCCTCTTCCACAAATAGTGCTAACAAAGGACGCATCACTCACGGGGTGGGGAGACCATCTCCTAGGACACACCACTCGGGGCAAATGGACCACTCAACAGAAAGTGGTCCATATCAAGTACCTGGAACTACTGGCAGTATTCCTAGCACTAAAATCATTCCAAATACATCTCCAGAACAAAACTCTCCTCATCCGGATGGACAACATGACATCCATGTATTATATACAAAAACAAGGAGGCACACATTTTCTCCAGCTGTCCCAGCTAGCACAGAACATTTGGAGATGGGCCATTCCCCAGAACATATACCTGCTTGCAGAACACCTTCCAGGGGTTCACAATCAGATTGCCGACCTGTTAAGTCGACAGACTCAACAGATCCACAAATGGGAATTACATCCACAAGTCCTACTCCCCTTTTTCCAAAAATGGGGCCAACCAGACATAGATCTGTTCGCCACACACGAAAACGCAAAATGCCCAACCTTCGCCGCCAGGTTTCCCCACCCACAGTCCAAGGGCAATGCGATATGGATGAACTGGTCAGGCAGATTTGCGCACGCTTTTCCGCCTCTCCCACTCATTCCATTCGTGGTATGCAAACTCAGGCAACAGTCTCTCAAACTGATCCTAGTAGCCCCCACATGGGCACGCCAGCCCTGGTTCACAACACTGCTGAAACTCTCTCTAGTTCCACACCAAAAACTGCATCTCTCCCCGTCCTTACTAACCCAGAACCATGGCGAAATAAGACATCCAGGTCAACTGAATCTAGCGATCTGGCTCCTGAAGTCCTAGAGTTCTTTTACCTCAACCTACCACCAGACTGTATGAATATTATAAAAGAGGCCAGACGACCTACCACTAGAGCCTGCTACGCTACAAAATGGAAAAGATTTGCCATTAACTGCACCAACAATGATATACGCCCACTGGATGCATCCATACAGAACATCATTTGCTACTTACTACACTTGCAAAGATGTAATTTAGCGTACTCATTCATGCGTCTCCACCTAGCAGCATTAGCAGCCTACTTGCAAAATCGACAACACTTGTCACTATTTAGAGTACCTGCGATCAAAGCCTTCATGGAAGGCCTTAAGAGGATTACTCCTCCCAGATTACCACCCTCTCCAGTGTGGAATCTAAACATTGTTCTTACAAGGCTCATGGGACCCCCTTTTGAACCTCTGCATAAATGCGAACTACAGTTCCTCACATGGAAAGTAGCTTTCCTTATTGCTATCACATCCCTTAGACGGGTAAGTGAGATCCAGGCTTTAACCATACAAGGACCATTCCTACAATTACACCGCAACACAGTGGTTCTTAGAACAAATCCGAAATTCCTGCCAAAAGTCATATCTCCGTTCCATCTTAACCAATCAGTAGAGCTACCAGTGTTCTTCCCAAATACGGACTCGATAGCTGAAAGAGCTCTTCATACCATAGACGTTAAAAGAGCCCTTCTTTACTACATTGACAGAACCAAAGCATTCCGCAAACCCAAACAATTGTTTGTTGCTTTCTCTCCACCACATAAAGGCAACCCCATTTCCAAATCCGGGATAGCCAGGTGGATAGTTAAATGTATTCAAATATGCTACCACAAGGCTAAACGCACACTAACAGTTCCCCCTAGAGCGCATTCCACACGCAAAATAGGGGCTTCCATGGCATTCTTAGGAAACATTCCCTTAGAAGATATTTGTAAGGCAGCCACATGGTCTACAACACACACCTTCACTAAACATTACTGTGTTGACGTGCAAGCAAAACAACAAGCTTCTGTAGGTCAGGCTGTCCTTAAAACTTTATTCCAAACTGCTGCAACTGATACAGGTGACCACCGCTAGGGGAGACACTGCTATTAAGTCTATCCTAAGTGTGTGATCTGCAGCTCATATGCCTCGAACGAAATATGCTACTTACCAGTATGCATCTGTTTTTGGCATGTAGAGCTGCAGAGCCTCACACGCCCACCCACCTCCCCAGGACCTGTATCTGTTCCAGCATAGTCTTACTTAGACATTACACATGGACATCTATCTCTCTTTTTACAAACTCCATCATTTCCCATCATGGCGAAAAACAATCTGAGGATGGAGTGGATGCCCATGCGCACTGTAGTCCAAGGGAGGAGTCACCTATCTCGTGACCAAAGACTTCTTCCGAAGACAACAACCTGCAAGCATCCGAGCCCAACACCAGATGGCGATCTACTATCCTAAGTGTTGGCTCCCAGACCACGTCTCTTGGAGTTTCACCTTCTGCATTTTCATCCGAATGATGACCAAAGTCCTCCCAGATGGATGCCTGTATTTTTTAAAACCTCTATTTCCACTGCTTACAAATTTTATGTTGTAGAATAAATTATAACAAGCATTGACTTATTTATTTGAAGGTTTTATATAGCGCGAACAAGACTTTTACGAGTATCCGAGCGCTTTACATGTCATATGTTGGACAACAAGTATAAGCATAGAAAGCAACAATAAAGTGGAGATAACCTACCTGCTGTGGAGTGCTTCTTCGTTTGCAGAGCCCTTGTTTTACAAGCATAGAAAGAAGTACAATTGTAGGTGATTCAGACATAGGGTGCTCCATAATACAAACTAGTAATTAAATACAGTGCTCACTAATATCTACTAGTGATTAACGTCCAGTCGTAGGTAAATAATTCACGTGAATTTCGCCATGAGAATCGCTTTCACTTCTTTTTTGAAGGAAGCAGTGGAGGGTTCAGTCTTGTTTTTGTAGGCAAAGCATTCCAGATCCTGGGAGCCTTTCCAGAGAAGGACCGGTTGTATGTTTTTTTTCTTGGCAAAACGTTGTGGGTTCAGCAGAAGATTCTTGGAACTTCTGGAGGCTCTGTTCCCAGCTGAGAGTACCAATTTCTGAGCTAGATAGCTCAGGGAATTGTAGTGTAGTGCCTTGTGCGTCATACAAGCGATCTTCAACTGTATTCTAGCTTCAAATGGTAGCCAGTTGAGTGCTCTAAGGTCAGGAGAGATGTGCAATGTTATTTTTGTACCTGTGATGAGTCTCACAGCGGAGTTGATCGCTGCTTTTAGAGGAGCCGTCGTTGCCCTGGGGAGGCCGACGAGGGCTACCGCCCCATATTCCACTCTTGGGATTACTAGGGCTTGAACTGCTTGTTTGAAGTCATTAGCTGGTAGGAAGGGTTTCAGTTTTCGCAGGTTGTTCATGTGGAAATTTGCTCCTTTTGTGGAGGCGCTGATATGCTTCTGCATGTTTAGGTTTCTGTCCAGTGTCACACCTAATGATTTAGCTGATTCCACAACGAGAGGTTGCCCTTTGAGTGCAGTTAGGTGCTTCATCCATTCAAGGATGATGGATGATTTGTTGGTGGTGGGGGGGAGGCGATTAGGAGGAACTCCGTTTTGAGGGAATTTAGTTTCAAATGGTTTTCAGCCAGCCATGTTTGAGTTTTTTGTAGCGTTGTGTTGAGAGACTTGATGTCCTCAAGTGAATGGATCTTGATGTAGAGTTGAGTGTCGTCTGCTTACATATGAAAATGTATCCCGGTTTGTTTAGGACAAAAGGTCATTGTGCAAGTCCGTATTTATGGATTCCGATTTTGTTGTAAAAAAGGAGGCAAATTCCTCACAATTGGGTAGATTATCAGGTATGGTCTTGGAGTGGTTGGGTGCACTCCTGGTTTGGGCTTTGATTAGATCGAATAGTTTCTTGGGACGGTTTTTGGCTTGGGCTAGTTGATTCCTGAAAAAATAAGTTTTGGGTCTTTTGATCTTTCTGAAGGAGGAGTTTCTGGTAGTTCTTAACAGCTTGAGGTGGTCAACTGAGGGTGCAGATCTCCAACGTCGTTCAATTACTCTAAGTGAGCGTCTGTCTTCATTTAAACTACCATCATACCAGGGTTTTGAGACTTTTAAGGTGTTTTTCCATTGTAGAGGGGTTATTTTGTCTAGTAGGCTTTTCATGGAGTGGAAGTAGTGGTTGGTCAGACCTTGAACATCGACTAGGTCTTCCGGGGGACTTGGGATCTTTGGATTAGAGGATGCTAGTAGGTTGGCGCCGACATTTTTCAGATTTCTCTTACAGATCTTTATTCTCAAAGGTTGTATTGAAAGTCTTTTAATTGATACCAAGACTTTGAATGTAATGATGTGATGGTCAGACCAATCACAGGGGAGGATCGAGTCGAGCTGAGTGGCGTCAGCCTTGGAGATTACTAAGTCGAGGGTTGCGCCTTTGTCGTGTGTGGGACTGTTACAGATTTGGTTAAGATTAAGGTCCGAGAGGAAGGCTTTGAGGCTGTTGACATCCGTGTTGTTCTGGTCGTCCCAATGCAGGTTGAAGTCACCCAGAAATATTTGCATATTTTGTTGGCCGACATAGGTAGCTAAAATGTCCATGAGTTCTATGAATGTGATGTTATCACCTGGCGGGTGGTAGAATGTGTAGTGAACATATTTGTTTGTTGTTACTAGAGATGTTTAAGCAAAGGTATTCACAGGAGGATGGTGTGGGGGCATTGGAGTTGGTCACTGTTAGATTACTTTGATATATGCAAGCGATCTCTCCACCCGGCCTATCATTTCTGTCCAGTCTAGTAATGTCATAGTTAGGGAGTACTACTATGTCAAGGATAGGTGTAGATGAATCCTTTAGCCATGTTTCCGTCCGGATTAGAATGTCTGGTTCGTTAGTGAGTAGAAGGTCAGCTATATCGGCCGCGTGTCTAGATGCGGACCTGCAGTTAAGAGTATACATTTTAGCTGCGTCTTGTCGGTTACAATGGTGGGTTCGGATGTAAGAGTGATTCGTGTGAAGTTGTTTTCAACTATGCCTCTGGGGTTGTGTCTTGTGGCTCTGTGTAAGTCGATAGGGATAGATTGGATAAAGGCGTCTATATGTAAATTATCTGGGTGTACAGAGTTGTGTGGGAGGTACGATAGCTCGTAAGATCGCAGTAAGGCACCTAATTCTTTAGGTGATAAGGAATTTTTCATCCTGATTGGGCGGGATAAGGCATTAGACTGTACTCCATCTTGGGGGCTTGAGATTTTAAACGTTTATGTATAAATGATGGGTGCGTTTAGATTTTGAGATGTGTGGGTATGTTCTGGCATCATGCTTAGGGCGCAGGAGCTTGGATTGCTGTAGAATCAGGTCATATAGGGATTGGATGTCAGCTTTGACCTGATGCAGTGATGCTAGTATCTCGTCAAGTCTGGGGTCTGTAGTAAGCGTTGCCTTATTTGATGTGTGGATTTTGGGTGGAGGCGGAGTAGTTGTGCCTTGTGAGAAGTTTGAGGAGGAGTCATATTCAGGATCCTTGTATTGATTTCTTTCCGTGAGTATGTCGGAGAGTGGTAGTGAAGGGGTTGGGTGTGGTGGTGTCTGGATGTGGGTTATGTAGGGGACTGTGTTGATATAAGTGGGGAGAGAGGCAGCAGTTGGGACGTCAGGCTGATGGGAGGAGGGGATGTTGATGGGGAGTGGGAGTGTAGCTGTTGGGTGTGAGAGGACTGAATGTGGGTTATGTAGGGGATTATGTTGGTGTAAGTGGGGACGGAGGGAACAGTTGGGATGTCGGGCTGATGGGAGGAGGGGGTTATATGTGTGGTTGGGACCGTGTGACTAGTGTTGTTTGAGGGGTATGAATAGGTGAGCTGAGAGACTGGTTGGCTGAGAGGTGTGTGCTGGGTGCTGGAAGTAAAGGTGCAGGGAGAGGGTGAGGGTGGTAGTGCGGGGTGGGTGTTGATAGTGTGTGTAATGGTGGTGTTAGTGGGGGGAAAGGGGTATGAGATGGTATGTGTTGATAGCCTGGGTGTCGGTTGGCTCAGGGGTGGGTGTATGTGGGGAAAGGGACAGCTGGGTATCATGAATTATTTGTGAGTCAGCTTGTTATGTTATGTTATATCTAACTTTTGTAGCGCAACGACTCACCCGGGGGCATCTCGGCGCTTACCTAGTGAAAGAGAGGTAGGTCAGACCGGAGCCGTGAAAATTCAAAACAGAAACGTTTTTAATTGTTTCCTAAAAACAGTATATGAGGGACATTCACGCAGTTCAATGGGCAGTTGGTTCCAACTTGGGAGTTGGAAATTAGGCTGTAGTTGTCTGGTGAGGGGGACTGTGTTCTTATAGCTTTCTCTTTGATGAGCGAAAAGATATTGTTTTTTTTTTTTAAAACAAATTTTATTATGTCAATATAGCCATCACCATGCAGAGCCCTGTAACCCAGAGACGTCTGCCAAATCCTTTATACATGTACATAGAGGCAATAGACAGTTGTATATTCAATAACTCCCCAACTCCCGTCCCAAACCCCCCCCCCCACCCCCCAACGATCGCACTTCCTACCGCTAGCCTTACTCTCCCCCTTCCGTCCATCCCGCTCTCCCCTCGCAGCATACGCACCCCCGCACTGCCCCCCCAGGACCACCAACGTCCGTGAATAGCTGCCCCTATGGATTGATCTCCCTCTCTGCGGGAGGTTCTAGCCCAATTCCACGGTAATCTGGCCATCGTTTCCAGATCTTAAAGTTTTTGCGTGGGCACCCCCTGGCCTCAAACGGGCCGCTCCAGCCCCATACAGAAGTCCAGGCCGTTCTTCCATCTCAACATGGAGGGGGCTCGTGCCGCCTTCCACTCCCTTGCAATATCCCGCTTGGCCAGAGTGAGTCCCAGCAACAAGAGATGACGTTTGTATACATTACCCCCTATATCCTCCATGACATGGAGTAGAGCCAGCCGCGGCGAGCGGGGGAGCTCCCACCCCAGTACTTCCGAGAGGCACGCCAACACTCCCCTCTAGAATCGATCAAGGGAAGCGCACTGCCAGATAGTGTGAAAGAATGTGCCCTCTTCCCTGCCACACCTCAGGCACTCCGGGGATGCAATCAGCCCCGCCCGCCACAGCCGCACCCTCGTGAAGTACACCCGGTGCAGGTATTTAAATTGAACCAACCGGAGCCTCATGGCTATGGCAGCACCTTGCGGGGCGGCCAGCGCCTCCCTCCAATCCTCTTCCTCCAGAGCACCCACATCTGCCTCCCAGTCCCCCCGAAGTTTGCTCAGTGTGGGGGAGCTGTGTGTAACCAGGGATTGATAGATCCTGGAAATTTATTTATCTGGCAGATCCCCCATGAAGACTTTCGCCTCCAATGGGCTGAAGTCAGAAAGCGATTCCAGTCCCACCAGTGCGGGCGACAGGGCGTGCCTGAGCTGGAGATATCGAAAAAATTGCTCACGTGGCATATGGAATTCCTGCTGTAGCTCATGGAAAGATTTGAGTGTCGTCTTTCTCATTACGTCTCCCAGCGTGGAGATGCCAATGTCATCCCATCCCTTAAACCCTTGTAGGGCCGCCAAGTGGGGTAAACGCCCATTGTGCCACAGGGGAGTCTCCCGAGTCAAGGTCTGCCACCATCCCATACGGCGCAAGGCCTGCCTCCAGATTTGAAACACTACCTGTGTGACCGGGGGCAGCGCACCCCTCAGGGACGCCGAGTAGAGGAGTGTATGCAGCGTGTGGCGTCCCAGAAGCTGCCGTTTCAGTGCATATGCTGGGTCTCCCCTGTCCCCGTACCACCATTCGTTAAGGACTAGAAGATGTGAAGCTTGATAATATGACAGAATATCCGAGGTTGCCAGCCCTCCACAGTAGGTGGACAGGAAGCACGTCCGTATAGCCACGCGCACCTTACCCCCCTCCCACAGGAATTGCCCTAGCACCGAATTCACCTGTCTGAACCAACCGGGCTGAATTTTGTACGGGTGGTTCTGTAGCTGATATAGGAGTCGAGGGAGCGCCACCATTTTAAATATTGCCGATCGCCCATACAGAGTCAAGGGCATACGAGACCAGATTTTGATATTGGAGCGGACGCGCTCCCATACTGGGGCCACATTCCGCTCCCAGGAGACCGCTGGCACATCTGTCAAGAACACCCCCAAATATTTCAGTCCCCCCACCGCCGACTGAACTGAAGAGGCCCACGCCCCCATTTTCGTGCTCTCGCCCAGTGCCCACAAGGTGGACTTGCGAGGGTTCATGTACAAGCCCGACGTTTCCCCGAAAACCTGCATAATGCGCAGGAGTCGTGGCCCAGTCCTGTCCACATCCGTAAGAAAAAGGAGGACATTGTCTGCATATAGCGCAATCCGATCGGACAGGCACGTGGCCCATTCAAACCCCAGAACCTGCGCGTCCATGCGTATCCACCTAGCCAGCGGCTCCATAGCAAGAGCGAAAAGATATGGGGACAAAGGGCATCCCTGCCTCGTTCCGCGTCCCAAGGGGAAAGTAGGAGAGATCGCCCCCGCTACTCGCACCGCCGCCGTGAGGTCCGTGTAAAGGAGCGTTATGTAAGAAAGAAACCGGGGACCCAGATTAAGTCTGCGGAGCAATGCAAAGAGATAAACCCAGCTGAGGGAGTCAAACGCTCTATCCATGTCCGCCAGCAGCAAGTCCGCCGGCTGTCCCGTCTTTTGTACGGTCGCTACTGCCACTTGCGCCCTCCGTATGTTATGTCTGGTTGCCCGCTGAGGCATGAATCCCGCCTGGTCCGGATGCACTAAGGATGTGATATGTGGCAAGAGACGGTTCACCAATGCTTTTGCCAATATTTTGGCCTCCACATTTAAAAGGGATATGGGGCGATAGGAGGCGTGTTGGTCCGGGGGTCGGCCAGGCTTATGGAAAACCACAATTTCCGCGTGTCTCCAGTCTGCCGTGAGCGCCCCCCTATCTCTGGCCTCCTCGACCACCGCCCAATAATACGGGACCACTTGCGCGCGATACCGGCGGAAGAATTCGCACGGAAACCCGTTCGGTCCCGGGGCCTTGCCCGGGTTGAGCTCCCCCAGCGCCACCCCCAGCTCCTCGTCAGTCAAGGGGGCCTCCAACTGGTCCCTCACCTCGTCGGACACCCCAATTGGAGGTAGGTCCGCGAGAAACTGCTCTATAGTGGCACCTGGTAAGCATTCCCGCGGGGCGTAGAGGCCTGCATAGTAGGCAGCAAAGTTCGCGGCCAAAGCCGGGGGATCCGTAATCGGCCGTCCTGCCGAGTCCCGAATGCCCGGCAATTCCTGAGCCTGGAAGGTGCCCTGACAGACGGTGCAACATTTTACTAGACTTGTCTCCCCATTGATACACTCGGCTGCACGTCGCCAGCCAGAGTTGCTTCGCCTCGTCAAGCAACAGGGCAGCCGATGTCTGCGGCGCATACAACAATTGCCGCACATTGAGCTCCCTCCTGTCCCCACGGCACCGACGCTAGAGTTCCTCCACTGTCGCCTCCGCCTGAACCAGTGCCTCCCTACGCTTTCTTCGGGCCGCCGCACACCAAGATATATCGACTCCCCGTAGGGTAGGCTTCATAGCCTCCCACAGGCTCGCGGCACTAGCTACCGATCCCTCATTATCCAACAAATACCGAGCAAGTGCCTCGCTCATGTGGGCCCCATATTCTGCATTCTGCAGGTTCCATGTGGATAAGCGCCAGCGAAACTGTGGCCTACCCCTACCGATACATATCTCAATGGATATCGGAGAGTGATCCGACAGGCCACGAGGCAATATGTCCGCCGCCACCACCCTATCCACCTCCGCCCGTGGGACAAAGAGGTAGTCGATCTGGGACAGCGAGTGGTGCACCGCCGAGAGGTATGTATAGCCCCGCTGATCGCCATGTTTTCGCCGCCACACGTCTATCCAGTCCATTCCCATGACCAGCGAGCGTAGTTTCGTGGGTCGCCAGTCCCGGGGTTACCCCCTGTTCGAGATCTGTCCTTGGCCATGTCCATCACATCGTTCCAGTCCCCTCCCACTACAGACATTCCATCCAGCAAGTCTGCCCGCAGGGTGAGCAGCTTCTCAACCAGGTTCCACTGCAACGGAGGGGGCGCATAGACAGGTACCGCCCTTGTGGATCGCCCCACTGTCGTATGTGTGTATATGGTACCCTACGGTGTATGAGGATCGCCACCCCTCTCAAGCCCCGTGTGAAGCCCGCATGGAAGACATGCCGAAAACCATACCTCTGCAAGCATAGAGCCTTTGTTCCAAGGAGATGCGTTTCCTGGAGCAGCACAACATCCGCCCCGCCCTTTTCGCCTGCTGAAGCAGCGCCCCACGCTTGATTTTATCCAGGGCCCCCCTCACATTCCAACTAATAATCCAGAGATTTCCCGGCTGTAGGTGGCTATCCAGTGGCATGCCTGTCGTGGTAGAACATGGACCTCAGCCCAGCGGATTGGGAAGCGCGACGATGCAATGGCAGGGTACTAGCATCTACCGCAAGTGCAATCTGAAAACTAAAACATCCCCTCCCCAACAAACCCCCCACCCCATACCTCAAAGAACCATGAAGTATCTGTCGCGGCGAGACTGGACCCCATCCCCAACAGTGGAATGTAGCCCGCCCCGACCAATGGATCCCCAACTCACAGCCCATATCCATAACGGAAGTCCCCCATCCCCATTGTCATGGCTGGGAGACCCACCCATAGCATGTCTCCCCGCATGCAGACAGTCACGACAGCTCCACAGCGCCCCATCCACATTCTATATTAGGATTCAGGAGCCTGGCTCCCCGGTACCGGATCCCCCGGGAAGCAGCACCACCGGATCGGGAGCGCCTCCGGGACCGAGATCGCCGGTTGCGTTTCTGGTGCAGCCCCTGAGGGCCCCGCCTCGCCTTCCCGCTCGATAACGAGTCAGACTCCCCACCCGGCGGGGAATGAGGCCTCACCCGCACCGTCTCGTCTGTCCATCGAAACACTTCCTCTGGGGTGTCAAAGAAATGGGTGCGGGAGCGGAACACCACCCGGAGACGCGCCGGGTACAGCAGGGCATATGGAAGTTTGAGTTCCCGCAGGCGGGCCTTCGCCGCGGTGAATGATTGGCGCTGCTGCTGTACCAGCCTTGTGTAGTCCGGAAATATCAGGATGCGAGCATTGTTGTAGTGCAGGGAGTCCCCCATGTCGAGGTAATTCAATAACTTGGTTATGATGGGCCGCGGATGAGCCCCCACCGGTGGCTTCTGCACTAGCGCTCTGTGGGCCCGCTCCACCCCAAAGCATCGGGACATGGCCTCAGGGGGAAGCCAGCTCTCAAGCCACTGTGTCAAAAAACGTTCTGTGCTGCCTGCCTCGCTGCCCTCGGGGAAAGCCAACAAAGCGGAGGTTGTTGCGTCGTGCCCGTCCTTCCGCATCTTCCACGCGAAGTGCAAGCCCCTTCTGAACAGTTTCCAGTTTGGCGACCCTCTGCTTCAACGTAGTAACGTCGTCTTCCACCCCGGAGATCCGGGATTCAGCCTCGGTGATGCGGGTCACCGCCGAGCGCAGGTCCTGCCTTAACAGCATAACGTCCGCCCCAACCGCCCCTATCTTCGCGTCCAGCATATCCCTGGACTGGGTGATGGCCGCCAGGAGGGCTGCATTGTCCGGGACGGCCCCAGCCGAGTCCCCCGGGTGCCCCCGCTCCCGGGCCCGTGAATTTGTCTATGGGGCCCTGCTTGCCCGATCCACTCCCTCCTTTATCTCTCGTCATGGCGGCGCCCGCGGCCCCACGCCGCTCCAGGATGGGTCAGACTGGGCCCAGGCGCGGATACCACGCGCTCCCGCAGCCCGACTGCACTGCCGAAAGGGAGCCGCACCGTAAGCACCTCCGCTCCCCCCTATCCTACCGCTCCTCAGGGGCTCCTCCGCTCCAGCAGCCCCCCACCTCAATATGGCTATGGAGCCACTACCAGCACTCGGCCTCCGTGATCATAGTGGGGGGGCTTGCCGACAGTTTCCGCCATATGGCGCATACGCAGCGCCGGGGCCCAGCCGAAGTCCCCTCCACTCCCTTCCAGCAAGAAAGAGGACCCTCGTCGACGTGCAATCCACAAGACCCACGGGTCTCAATGTCCCTTCAAGGCCGCCCCCGCCAGGGCCACGCAGGAGTCCAGAGCCACCTATGTCCCGTATCTCCCAGTGCTGCAGGGGGGGGGGGGTGGAGGGGGGACCGATCCCTGACCCCGCGGCCCGCCTTGGCCGCCGATCCCCTACCCGGTCGCCGGAAGGCCCAGGGTGTCACCAAAGCTGCAGGCGAGTCCCCGCGGTCCGCCCAACCGCCGATGTGGTGGGCACGCCGGCCCCCACTCCACCCCGGGCAGCGGAAGAAAGCACCCACCCCCTCCCCCCGTGGTCCGATTGCACCGCCGAGCCCCCCACTGCTGAGTGTTCCGAGGGGGGGGGGGGGGGGGAGATAGACAGGGGGGGCCCAACACCTCAAGGCTCGACACCGCAGGGCCCGTGGCGTCCCACCCCTGCGGGCCGACTGCTCCGCCGGACCCCCGCACAAGAGAGGTGATGCCCGCTAAGGGGGGGGGGGTGGAAGCGCCGCCTCAGACCGGGACCCGCAAGCCGGGACGACCAGCGCCCGCAGAGCCTGCCGCCCACACCGTCACAGGGCCCAGGTCCAGCTCCCCGCCCGCTCCTTACCCATGCGGTCCGAGCTGACCGCCGAGACCTCGCCGACGTCTGTCCCCCCCGGGCTGCTGCTGAGTCACAGGGCCACCCCTGGCGCCCACTCCGGCTCGCCCGGACCTCTGCTGTTGGCTGAGCGACTCCGCAGCATCGTGCGGCGATTGGCCAGCGCCGGCTGCACCAACGACAGCTCCCCGGCTCCTAGTCTTCCTGCCAGGCCGCTCCCGGGCACCGCGCCCCCGCCTCCGTCCAGGCACCGCAGACCTCCGGATGATCCTCGGGGCAAACTTCGGGACGCTACTGCCGAATATTGTCCGCTGCTGGGGGACACTGCATGCGGGGGAAGAAGGATAAATGCAGGATTATCGGTGGGCTGGACGGAGCTCACTCAGCACACGTCCACCATGTCTGGCTGCCAAGCCACGCCCCCGGAAAGATATTGTTTAGTAGGTTTAAGTTGCGGTCAGATGCTTGCATGAGGATGATCCCATTATGATGGATCGTGATTGTAGCTGCTTTTTTTTACTGCTGTTTTTAACGTCCCCACAGATGACAAACTGACAAAGATTTGTCGAAGTGTGAAGTCTGGTTCCCCTAATGATCTGGCCCCGGCCTGGGTATTTTCAGAGGGCCTAACAGCCCTGGAACCTCACATTAGACATGTCCTACAAACCTCCTTTTCCACTCAACGGGTACCGATGGAATGGAAGAAGGCCATAGTATTGCCTATTAGAAAAAAACCAACAACAAGCCTGGAGGTTCTGGAAAACCTCAGACCCATCTCCCTACTGCCATACGTGGCCAAGGTGGCTGAGAAGGTGGTCAACGCTCAGCTCACTGAACACCTGGAAAAATGGAATATACTCCATCCTTCTCAATCAGGTTTCAGGGCGGGCTACTCCACGGAGACAGCCCTCCTTAGAGCTACTGAGACCTTAAGAGCAGGGGCAGACGCAGGTCACACTATGGCCTTGATTATGCTTGACCTTAGCGCAGCATTTGACACCGTAGCACATTCCATCTTGCTACGGTGTCTACAAGAAGCCGGGGTCGCTGGTCCTGCGCTGGGCTGGCTGCAATCGTTTCTGACGGAAAGATGTTTCCAAGTACAACAAGGGACATGCCGATCAGCGGAGGTGTCACTAGACCAGGGAGTGCCTCAGGGCTCGGCTCTTAGCCCTACTCTTTTTAATCTATATATGGCCTCACTAGCAAAAGTGGTACAGTCCTATGGGGTGGAGTTGGTGTCGTACGCTGACGACACCCAACTGCTCATCTCCCTATCACAAAACACCTCCAACACCCCCCACAATTTCAAAGCATGTATGCAGGCCCTAGCTGAATGGATGGACGCCCACTGTTTAAAACTCAATGGCTCTAAAACGGAGGTGTTGGTGGTAGGGGGAAAAAGGGAAGACTGGTCGGATGAATGGTGGCCTACTTGTCTGGGTCCTACCCCCATACCTTGTCAGGAGGCAAAGAATCTAGGGATCTGGATGAACCCTGCTCTCTCTTATGATGGCCACATTAGGCGTCTTGTAGGCAAATGTTTTGGAGTGCTAAAGACTCTAAACAAAACGTTAGACCTCCTCCCTCTATCGGCCAGAAGAACGCTAACGCAGGCACTAGTAACCTCGCGTTTAGACTATGGTAACGTCTTGTTCCTAGGGTCCACCGAAGGCAGCATAGGTCGCCTACAAGTCATACAAAACTCCGCTGCCAGACTGGTGCTAAGAAGACCCAGGAGAGCCAACTCAAAAAAAGCACTGGATGCGCTTCATTGGTTACCTGTAAAGAAACGGGTGCGCTACAAGTGTCTCCTCTTCTGTCACCGCATCGTCTGGGACAGATCACCGACATATCTCAGAGACTTAATCAGCAGATATGAACCTACCAGGTCCCTTCGATCAGAGGGCGCCGGACTGCTGAAAGTACCTAGAACTAAGAAGGCTAGAATGGGCGGACGCTCATTTGCACTCCAAGCAGCCAAACAGTGGAATAAACTCCCCTGTGCAATGAGACTGAAGAGCAACGAAACGCGGTTTAGGTCCCTGCTCAAAACTCATCTTTACTCATCTTAATCCGGTCGGTCTTATGCTGAGTTCTTGGTTAGTGTTAGCGCGGGGACACGCCGTGATGGCGTTACTGTGCGCTCTACAAACTCGATATTATTATTATTTATAGAATGGGGATGGGAGGATAGATCGTGTGTATCCGTGCGCTGTTTTCCTTATGTTGGCGAACTTAAAAAGAGCGAGATGGGTTTTCTCCATTGTGCTCTTCTCTTGGTATAGAATATAATGTCAGTAGTAATTATCCCTTTGTTAATTGAATAGTAGGGATCAGAGATTGGGGTTTCCGGGTGAGATTTTTGAGTGTTGTGTTTAAATCCTTTAGCTGCTTTTTTGTAAGGTTGGGGGGTAGTTAATAGAATAGGTGTGATTGCCAGTGCGCTCCATAGTAAGGGATAGTGGTTGTAATAGGGGGGCTACCAGGGGGGTGTGCATGTGGTGGGCTGCACTATAGGGGAGTGGTGGTGCTAGGTCTGATGTGCGGTGCCCTCACGTATCAAATGTTTGGTTGGAGGATAAAGCTGTTGACTAAGTTCTTTGGATGCTCATCCATTATGAATCTATTAGTCCAAGATGGCCGCTCTATTTTACTGTTGAGATCTGTATTTGCATTGTAGTCCTCTTTCTGTTTCCATTAGGGGTCCTCTTGTAGTGAGGTCCTTTTTCTCTGTTAGTCAAGAAGGTGGGGCTTGGTCCTTTATTTATTTCCAAGTAGCCAATGCTCTGGAGGAGTCCTATGTTTCTTTCACTTCAGTTCATGAGTAAAGTCCCTTATCTTTGTTTATGGTTATTTCAGCCATTTTGCGAATTTTGTAGAGACAACTGATGTATTTCTGCCGATACGAGTCTGTTACTTGTTCCTTGGTCATCACATTATGGAAAAAACAGTATATCCTCGGTGTCAATCATACCTTTATGTGCCCCAGTGATTGGTTACAATTGGTGAAGGTGTTGCAATGTGGCAAGTGTATATAGACTGAAGACCGTTTGGCATGTACTGTGGTTCTCAGTTATAGGGACGAGGGTTGGGGGTCCAGTATTTGCCACTTGATCAATACCCACCTACACCTGATCCATGTGGTATGTGCATAGCTAAAAAGCCTATTTGTGTTTATATTGGGTACTTTGTCTAACCTTAGATAGTGGGTTCAGAAGTGACCTCGATCGCTGTGCTCGTGGGTTAACCAGTGCATTCATCCAGGCATGTTTTTGGTTCTGCTCGTTTGTTAGAGGGGTGGGGGAGGTGCCCAATCTGTGCTTTCCGAGATCTTCCGGTGCGCTTGTTTTAAACACGTACGCTAGGGAAAGGTGCTCTGCGCCATCCGTAATTGCTCTTTATTTACTCCCCTGGTTCACGCGATGATGGTGGGGGGGGTCAGGACCGGGAAGCCAGCCCGGAAATTCTAGCGCGGACCACCTGCTTCCCCAATCTGATGCCCGCGTCCAGAACCTTTCAATCGCCAAGCTCTCCACTCATGCGGAAGGCGATCTGGTCTTCGGTATATTTCCTGAGATCCCACATGACTGAACTGCTCATCGTCTTCATCATTGACATAGCCAATAGGTCTCACTTTTGGGACCTTCTAAGTATTTAGTCATGCAGCACAATATCCTTGGTGAAACAACATCAACTGTTGCATGGCTAAACACTTATAAGGTTCCAAAGGCAAGACCTATTGGCTATGCCAATGCTTGTTTTTGTTTAATATGGGCGAACTCAACCTGAAAGTATTGGAAAGTTTTAAATGAGCACCATTACATATATTCAATTGTTTTAGGTACATAGTAATTAAGTGATTTGCTCAGAATCACAAAATGTTGAGCCATCGCCGAGACTCCAACCTGCTTCTCCAGTTAAAATCTGCAGCTCTGGTCCTAAGGCCACATACTCTCCTATGATTTTCTTCTTTTTTTTGCAGTTTTTATATAGCGCAAACTGGACCCTACGGTATTAGAGCGCTTTATATGACCACCAGTTACATTAGACAAGTACACATTCATTTTTAGTAGGCACAGGGAGATTAAGTGCTGTGCCCAGAATCACAGGATGTTGAGCCGATGCCGAGACGCAAACCTGGTTCCCCAGTTCCAGGGTCGGCAGCTCTGGCCATTATGCCACATCCTCTCTCCGAGAGTTGAAGTTGTGGTTGGGCCATTTGTGCTGTAGAGAGACCAGCAGATGCTCCTTGTGGTCTTTGACGCCGGTTCGTGTCGCTTGGGGATGTATTTTAAATCTGTCCTGGAAACGTCCGATCAGATGCCTCCGGTACACGTAGCGTTCCTTGTTCTGGGTGGCACCGGGGTGTAGAATGTGCCAGGGGCTGTAAAGGCTCTCTGTTTGCAGGGCACACGTGGGTAGGGCCCGGCCTTAGTGATGCGGACAGTGTTTGGGTTCATGCCGGGATGGGACACCAGGTGCGATCCAATCTGCTGTGCGATGCGCGATCTGCGCCACGAGAGAGCCGTCATGCTTTTTAGGAAAAGTAATGCGACCTGTCAAAGCCACCGAATGTGCTCGCAGGGACCCGATGGGGGTTGGGGGTGGGGGAGACAACGTCAGCCAGTGCTAGCTGCAAGGGAAGGGGCGCTGTAGTGGGGACTTGGAAGGGTTGAGGTGCTGTCCTGGGAAGGGGTGAGGGGGCTGCCGGAGACCGTCTGGCGCAACTGTGGAGATTCTGAGGCAGCCAGCATGATGTTTCTGAAAAGATGACGGATCGTGTGAGGCGACAAACTCTTCCCCAGCCCTGGCAGGTCTGCAGAGGTGCAGGGACCATGGAATGTGTTCAGAAACTCTAGATATGGTTTCAGGGTGACCGGACTGGCCATAAATCGCCTCCACAGTGTCTGACAATGGCCCCAGCAGGACTCAAAGGCCCGAGAGAGAGACCCAGGACGGGGAGGGACAGCAGATGGTTTGAGATAAACTGAGAGCTCCCTCCAGGACCATTCTTTGTAGAATTCAAATCTGTCAGCCACGGAGAACTTGAAGTGCCCTGTCACCTCAAGGCGCCCCTGCCCTCTCCCATTAAACGGCTGCCCCCGAAAAAGGCAAAGCTTTGGGTAACACTGCAGCTCACGTGCACCACTGGCTTGTGGTATCTCTGCAGCCATCCGCACGCCTCAGGGGGTTAACGCACCCTCTGCAGAGATCTGAGGAGGAGTCCGTAAGTTCGATTCCTGCCGGCTCTGCCTTTCATCCTTCTGGCGTTGATGAAAGGTGAATTATTGAATGAGTGCCCGTTATTTACAGTGCCGCCAAAGGTAGAACTATGCACTATACGTGGATGCATCATCGCAGTCTCTATTCCAGATACAGTGGGTTAATGTTAATAAAACAGACAGGCTTGCCAACGTCTCAGACATCACATGCAAGCTGCAGTGCTTAGACACGGTTCGTTGCTAACTATTACACAAACCCACAGACAAGTACGCAAATGTACGTTCCAAAAAACAGAGCCCGCTACCGGGCCACACCAATGACAGATTCTATGCGCTATAAATCCTTGTCACACATGAAGTACTGTCCACCATAACAACATTAACGCCCCGGGCACCAACCCTGGAAGAAGCGACAAAGGTTGGACGCCCACCTGCTCTAAGCAAATCATCCCAGGGTAACCTGTCTAAAATGGGCCATCTCTTGTTAAAAATGCCTGTTGGGAAGCCAGCTGCATCCGACGGCAATCCATTCATGAGAATCCGATAAAATTTTAAACACCAGAACAGAGAAATACATGTAAAAGACGTGCCTGCTTATAAAGTTCCCAATTATCCGTGTATTAACCTCAGTCGGGGTTTGTTGTAACCAAGCACTAGAAAAGTCTTGCGTGCCTCTTGCTATTAAACCTCTGAGTTACGCTTCTCATGATGATGCTAAGTACATTAGAATATATAAATAAAACAACATTTAAAGGCAGTGACTTGCTTTGGTGACACCACCTCTCTCAACAAAGTAACTTAAAACAAAGTCAAAACACTCTCAAACTGTTGATCGTACAGGCACCTCGATTCCTGCCACACATTTCGATGTTAAATTTAATGATTTAGCTTCTTGAAATTCTTACTATAAATCGAGTGAGGCGGGGCACGATCCTCAGGAGGAGGCAGTCCGGAAATGGGTCACTCGCCTTTCCATGAGGGTGCAGATTGCAGCAAATAAAACCCTGAAACCAGAAGGGGGCGAGAGGAGGTGCCGGGGCGCGCCTCGACCCCACACGGCGACTTCTCTAAAACAAGAGCGGCCGCGAAAGTAAAAGCGACTGCGCTGTAACATGAGCCGTAATCAGGAGGAATGCAGCTGGCACAATGCACGCCGCTGCTCGCTCCGAAGACCCAAAGGCCGTGGGAGGGAACCTTTAGAGAAAAGGCAGGACATGCGCCTGCCTTTGGCCAATTGCGTACTTTTATTTTTGAAAGCCACACGCAAAGGCCAGTAGAATGTGTGGAAGTTGAAAGACCACATGGACACGTTTTGAGAGAGTCTGGAGTGATCCCAAGAGGCCTCCCCATAGAGTAGCGCATGCCCGCTGCGCTAGGCTCGACCTAAAAATGGTCCCAAATGGGAAGTATATGAATGAGATGGCATGGAAATAGTAGCTTGGCCAACACTAAAGACATCCTATGAATCTTTTTTTTTTTTTTTTTTTTTTTTATACATTTATAATTACGTCTAAAATCTGGTAATGCAAATGTCTTTAGACTGCTGAGGACCCCCTTTATTGTTATATGAATGTGTAAAGAGAGGAGTTCAAACTTGGACACAGGTCCTGAATAAAATGTGATATTACCATGTTGGGTGTGTATTTTGGACAAGTAGGCACTGGATGACTCCATCTGGTAGAACTCTCAGGCTGGATGTCGGAATGTAATTTATGATTATTAGGTGTGAAAGAACAGGAACAAAGCCTGATAAGAAGAGCTATGTGTTGCTATGTGAGCTATGTGTTGCTTTATGTTTCTGACAACATACCAGCACTCTCGGTCCTCTTTGTAATCAATTTATCTTCATTTTCTTCTTTTCACCTAAATGCGTTCAAATGTTGGTTTAAGTGGTGGATGGTGAAGATGGAATTCTTAACCAGTGGCAATTGATCTGGCTACCATGCATTCCATCATTTCTGCTGACTGTGATCTAAAGAAAGGGATCAACTAAATTCAACTGTGACTTGTCCTCGTCCTAAAAGTAAAAATCCATCTCCGACTGCTTGGCCAATTTCCCACTGAACGAGAGCACACGCAACCCCAGACAGGTTTAGGCCTTTTTAGGCCTCATTACAGAGGGGCTGCTTGTGTAAAGTAGCTTACTGTGCTTTACAGACATAAGTGCATGCTGTAGACTCACTGAGAACCACGGAAATCCTTGTTAACCACTAGCAGTTCCTCCGGGTGAGGGACATCAATTTGTTTGTTCGCTTTGTCATTACTGTGGGACTAAACAGAAAAAAAATCTAACTGCCCAAAAAAGAACCATGGTGCCCAAACTACTATGCAAGCTCCTTGCTGAATGGTAACACAAGGAAGCAAGCCAAAACATAGGCATCGTCCGTGGGCAGTGAGGTCAAAACTGGTTTTCGTATGGTTTCTTGTTCTACAGTCTCACAGCGAGCAAAGCACTGTAAACTTGCAGTGCTCCTCGGAACAATTCAGCCCAGCTCGCAGGTAGCGTTGGAAAGCTTTGGGTATAAAATTTAGCAAACTGTTTCAGATGCATCCAAATGCTTTGCAGTGCTGCAGCGCTATAAATGGCATTGGTATGCCAGAATATTCTTAAACTCCCTGTACTATAGAGATTAAAGCTGCAACTCACCAATGATAGTGGTCTAAATATGGACCCCTTGTTTTATATAGCGCGAACTAGACCAGAGACATCGGGTATCAGAGCGCTTTACATAGCACCAGTTTAGTTGCAGAAGGACACATTAATTTTTGTTAGGCAAGGGGAGATTAAGTGATTTGCCCAGAATCACAGGATGTTGAGCGTCGTTGCTGAGACTCGAACCCGGTTCCCCAGGTCCAAGGTCGACCGCTCTAGCCGTAAGGCTACATAATGAAGGCATCCAACCTGATTAGTGCACACACATGCATCACCCAAGACCTGGACTGACTGATTAAGGATAATTAGGCGTAAAACGGGCACAGGCTGAGTCTGGAATAAAAATAGGTTGGTATGTTAATGACGAGGTAAGTGCAACTGGAGATGTGATTGTGAAGTTTGTATGCATCTACATTTTGTTTTTTATCATTCTCCTTCTTGTAGCACACACACAGGTACACAGAGCAACTAACCATCTCTTGACTGTCTTGCCTTCACTCTGGCTTTTGTCACTTCAAAAAGAGCTGCAATTTTGTGGCTTGGCAGTATTTGTTGCTCTTTCATATCCTCTGTGGTATCGGCCCACACACATATTTGACAGGAGAGTAATTTCCACGAATCTCGTCTCTAGTGCCCTCTATTTCTTATTTTGCCTTTCATCCAAGTAGGACAGTTTTGATTGTTTAGCAGGGATTTATTGTATGCCCACTCGTTATTGAAAACAAGTAATTGAAGATACATTGGCTTTTATTTCCTTACAGTTTTCTCAGTCAGACACTCCACCTACTGGATGAAGATGAGAGCCTGTATTGCATTTCTGCATGGAATGATCAGGTAGGTTGAACCTCGGGAGATAAAAGAAGCTGCCTTTTCCTGCTCTAAGGAGAGCCACACACTACAACTTCCAGAAATGCACACCATGTATTCATCACTAATAAAATCATTAAAATCAATCTAGATTTCTTATTCCTCACCGAAATATGGCTGAAAAGTCAGTCCTAAGGCCTGATTGACCACCTACAATCCCCTAGTTGTCCATGCAGGCCAGGATTAAGTCTCTGGAGAGAGCGTAGCTGTATTACACCAAAATACTCTCTCTGCACAACACCTATGCACACTTATTTTGAAACCTTAAAACTAACTTAGAACCTTCCCTAAATGGAATCACTTATCGTCATACCCTTTACAAGCTACCATGGAAAACCAAAGACTTTCTCAGTGAATTCACAGACTGTATCACAGAACAGCAAACACTATACAAGACAAATCTCTAGCTAGGAGACGTTCACCTAAACTGGGGGCTAAAAGGGGATGCTTTCCGCTCTTTGCAAAATCGTCTCGATAATCACAGCTTGTTACAACTGCAGGATAGCTGACCTCGTCCTTAATGAAAATTTCCTAGCAGCCGGCCTTAAACCAATGGAACCAACCTCGCCAGCATCAGACTTAAACAACTCGTCAACACACCAACCCACAGAGTAGGACACACCCTCGACCCCATCTTCGCAGCAGGAAACCGCATCCAATTCAGCCACACAATGCAGCCGCCATGGACCGACCACCACTTCGTACACTTCGCCATCAACAAACCCAAGGCACCCAAACCAGCCCCACGCCCACCACGAAGGAACTGGAGCAAGGTTACCGACGAGCAGCTTAACTCCACCCTCACCCGAGACCACCACACCTGGGCACCCAACGCAAACAACGCAGCTAGAGAACTCCACACCTGGATCTCCAACTGCGCAGACGAGCTCGCCCTGCTACGCAACGCCCCAGGAAAGCCGCCTGGTTCACCACCGCTCTCCAAGAAGCCAGACGCACCTGCAGATGCCCTGAGAAGAACTGGAGAAACACCAAGATAACCGAAAACCACACCACCTACAAGGACGCCATGACGGACTACCACAACCAGATCAGAGCCACCAAGAGGAACTTAATCCACAACAAAATCCTGGTCTACTCCACCAACTCCAAGGAACTTTTCAGTGTCATTCAAGAATTCACCAACACACGCAGCAAAGCCACAAACATCACCCCATCCCACCCAAGACCTCTGCGACAAGCTTGAAACCTATTTCCACCTCAAGATCAAAAACCTCTGACAACTTCATCGACCATCCACCAGGCACCACAGACAGCCCCCCAGAAACACCAGCCAGCCCACCATCTCCAACTGGACACCAATCACGGCCGAAGACACCGCCTCGACCATAAAAACCATCCACTCGGGGCGGGGGCAGCTGCTTGAAGACAGAAGTCCTCGGTACCACCCCTTCTACATGGGACAGCACCTGGTGGCCGACCGCCCTCGGAAGCCCACCTACCCCCTCAGACCACGCCAAGAACCTTGGCATCGTACTCAACTCATCACTCCCCATGAACCGACAGGTCAACACAGTCACCTCCAGCTGCTTCAACACCCTCCGCAAGACCTTCAAGTGGATCCCCCTGAGTCAAGGAAGACCGTCACGCACTCATCACCAGCAGACTGGGCTATGGAAATGCACTCTACGCCGGCATCAACAAGTCCCTACTCCGCAAACTCCAGACAATACAGAACACCGCCGCCAGACTCGTGCTCGGCATCCCACGACAAGAACACGTCAGTCAACACCTACGAAGTCTTCATTGGCTCCCCGTGGAGAAAAGAGTCACTTTCAAAATCCTCACTCACGCCTACAAATGCCTACACAACAATGGACCCAAATACCTCCCTGACAGAATCAACTTCCACGTACCCAAAAGAAACCTCCGATCTTCCAACCTCGCACTGGCTGATTGATTGATCTGATCACTCCATCCATATCTCTGGAGTATGTAAAACTTCTCAGCACACTGCAGAACCAATGTCTAGATCCCCCTTTAATCCTGTCACTGATAACATCTTTGCTAATATAATAGATGTAATGAACCTCCCAAGTGGCAACAGTGTCAAGTCACTGTTTTTGCAATACGCCGAGGCCATCAAGCAAGCTAAGGAAAACATAGCACCTCTTAACCCAAGAACATCTTTGCCCAGTGTTGACAATCCATGGTGCTCATATGGACATTTAAAAAAACAGTATCCCTGGAAACTCAAAAGAAAATAGACCTCTGACAAAACTCAGAAATCCCTGTCATTATTAAAGGTTGCCATGGAAAAAATGCGACCAAGATATTATCCCCTCAAGGCCCAGTACTCTGGACTAGCCTTTTATTAATCCGAGATTTCTCCAGTGAGCTGCAGCCATTTGAGACAGATTTTGAAAGCCCATGGTAGAGGATGGTGCCATTCTCACTTTCCGTAGCTTTCTGAGGTTATTTACTGCAAGCATAGGGAGGTTCAAGAGAGCAAGAGAAATAGGTGGAAAGAAAGATCATAGTGGGAAAAGGAGTAAAAAAGGATGGATGGAAACAGAGCGAGGAGGGGATGGTGTGTGGGGGAGAAAAAGAAACCTGTGCATTTTCATTTGTGTTACTTCTAGTTCCCCAGTTCAACACTCCCTATATTCCTAAGACAAAATTTACAGCTCTCTAAACAAACCAAAAGAACTATTCCAAACAGCTAAAAACCATGAATTCATGTCTCACACCTTAAACAGTACAAACTCTAATTTTGAAGAGCGTCAATAAATCTTCCCTAGCAAAATCAGTTCATTGAGGATTTCAGTGCCACCCACATACAGCAGATAAACTGCTAATATATGGACTTTCACAAAATGCACATAATGAACTGAATTTGGTTTAATCGCTGAAGATAATCTATTCAGGATCATCAAAAACCTAAAACCAAGTTATCAGTATGAGACCTCCAGCCAGAATCATTAAAAATAACTTCCACCCCTTCAGTAGGGCAGGGTGCCAACTAATCAATGCATCTCAAAATTCTTTCCAGGCTCAATTCACCCCACTCCTTGGAGAAAAACACACAAAAAAGAAAGATTCAAACCTAAATGTTCTCTGGCCTGGCAGTTCTGATGGATACATCTGCCAGTGGATTCCTCACCTTGTGAATATCCCCTGCGCCAGCATTCCACTGACTTTTTTTCCCCAGCTCTCCACGCCGACGTGGACGTCATAATTCCTCGGCTCCGCTCGCGACTCCGTATGACGTCACCGGAGCTATAAGAGAGCCACGTCGGCGTGATGACGTCAGTTCCCGTTTTTCCGTGCCGTCGAGAGTGCTGGAAATCCGCGTAACGGTTTTCCAGCACTCTCCTTGATTGTAGAGTTACTTTGTAGTCTCCTTGTGGGTTAGTGTTTCTGTAGTACTCATGTCTTCGTCGAGGAAGTCAGGTTTCAAGCCGTGTAGGGAATGTGGGGGTCATCACTGACCCCCATGAAGACTGCTTATGGTGTCTTTCATTGGATCACGACGTGGAAGACTATTCCTGCTGCAGGAAAGTGAATTCTAAGGCACTAAAAGAAAGAGAAGCACAGCTGTTCATGGCCAAAGCGAAGGAGGACAGAGGTCGAAAACGAGACCAGTCGAAGCCGGAGTCGTCGACTTCGCACTCGTCGAAGTCGAGAAGACACAAGAAGAAGAGGAAGCATGACTCTCTGTGCCGATCGACGAAGAGTAGGGCTTCGAGGTCGCCTTCGCCTCGACGTAAGGACTTGGTTCTCCTTCGCCTTCCCCTTCTCCTCGTGTTTCTCCGGAGCAGTCTCTTTCACCAAAGATATCTCCGGCGCAGTCTCCGGCGCCGGTGGATTCTCCAGCTTCGGACACCGAGCCTGATCAGGTTACTGAACTCTCTCCTGTGCCTGAAGGTGAACCTGTGGATCCAGTAGAGGATCTGTCGGCTCCGGCTCCAGCTACTCCTCAGGTTCGAATCCATACCCGCATTTCCCGACTCCGGGTGCGGATCCAACGCCTTTTTTGAATGCTCTGTATGGTGTTTTCCAGAGAGCAGCCTTCCCATCCGGTGCACCTTCAGGTCCTGTGGGTCCAATGGCGTTCAGTTTGGGCGTGCCACAACACTACGCTCAGGCACCTTTTATGCCCTTCTTGCCGATGGCGCCGTCATGGCATTTCCAGGCCCCGTCAGGAGAGCATTCCTCCCGGCCTCGTCTGGATCGCGTGCCTTCGTCGGAGCCTCCCTCGACGCTGACTCCAGCTGCACTGCGTGTGACGCCGCCGACTTCTTCGGCGCAACCAACTCCGCGTACGGTGCCGCCGACGCCTTGTCCTCGGATCCGCTCTCGAAGAGAGGCTCAGAGGCTTATAGAGGAAGAACAATGTCGAGCAAATGAAGTGGAGGAAGGTGAATTGAGTGACTCCACGGATGAATTTGAAGGTATTCAGGAGGCAAGTGGATTGGACACCACTCCTGAGTGGGAACTTTCTTCTTCCAGATCTTCTCCACCTCACCATTTGGTAATTAAGAAGGCTGCGGAGCTGTTGGACTTACAGTTGCCTTCTGCGGAATATAAGCCGAACTTATTGACTGAGGTCCTTCATTCGCCTTCCTGTATTGTTGAACCTCTGTTGCCTTTTAATGAGGCTATCTTAGATCCTATTATGGACGTTTGGCGCAAGCCACTTTCTTCACCTGCTGTTTCCAGGACTGTGGCGAGAAGATATAGAGTGGCTCCGGGGGATCCGAGCTTCCTTTCCTCTCATCCTTCTCCAGAGAGTCTTGTAGTGCAGGCATCCTGCTCAAAACAATCTTCGGGGGCTTTTCCACAAGCGCCAGCTGACAGGGACTCAAAGAAGATTGGGCAGTCAATTAAAAGGTCTTCTCATCTGCTAGTATGGCGCTTAAGTCAACAAATACCACTTGCTTGTTGGGCTGCTACATTCATGTATTGATGGACTCTCTGAAACAGTTAGCTCCCAAATTGCCTGATGAGGAGAAGGGTTCTTTTATGGAGGTTGTTTCTGACACTCAAGCTGCATCTAGGCAAGTTATTCAGTCAGGCAAGTTATTCAGTCAGGCCTAGATACGGCTGATTCTGTGGCCAGAGTTATGGGTTCTTCCATAGCCACTAGAAGGCAGGCTTGGCTCCGCTCTTCTGGTTATTCTACGGATGTTCAGGCCACTCTGGTTGACTTACCCTTTGATGGGGAAAAGCTTTTTGGAGAAAAAGCGGATTCCGCCTTGCAAAGATTCAAAGATAGCAGAGCTACTGCGAAGTCTTTAGGTTTGCAGACTCAGTCAAAAGGGTTTGGCTTCAAAAAGTATAGGGGTTTTGGAAGGTCATCCTTTCGTCCCTTCCGTCAACCTCAGCAGCAGCAACAACAAAATCCTCTCTATAGATCCTATAGAGGAAGACAAAGGGGTCGGCGTGGTTCTGGCCGCAATTCCTCCTCCTCCTCCTCCTCCATCTCCATCTCCATCTCCATCTCCATCTCCATCTCCATCTCCATCTCCATCTCCTCCTCCATCTCCATCTCCTCCTCCTCCATCTCCATCTCCTCCTCCATCTCCATCTCCTCCTCCATCTCCATCTCCTCCTCCATCTCCATCTCCATCTCCTCCTCCTCCTCCATCTCCATCTCCATCTCCTCCTCCATCTCCATCTCCTCCTCCTCCTCCATCTCCATCTCCATCTCCTCCTCCATCTCCATCTCCATCTCCATCTCCTCCTCCATCTCCATCTCCATCTCCTCCTCCTCCATCTCCTCCTCCTCCTCCATCTCCATCTCCATCTCTCCTCCTCCATCTCCATCTCCATCTCCATCTCCTCCTCCATCTCCATCTCCTCCTCCTCCTCCTCCATCTCCATCTCCTCCTCCTCCTCCATCTCCTCCTCCTCCATCTCCATCTCCTCCTCCTCCTCCATCTCCATCTCCTCCTCCTCCTCCATCTCCATCTCCTCCATCTCCATCTCCTCCATCTCCATCTCCTCCTCCTCCATCTCCTCCTCCCATCTCCTCCTCCATCTCCATCTCCTCCTCCTCCTCCTCCTCCATCTCCATCTCCTCCTCCTCCATCTCCTCCTCCTCCATCTCCATCTCCTCCTCCTCCTCCTCCTCCTTCTCCATCTCCTCCTCCTCCATCTCCATCTCCTCCATCTCCTCCTCCTCCATCATCTCCTCCATCTCCATCTCCTCCTCCTCCATCTCCATCTCCTCCATCTCCTCCTCCTCCATCATCTCCTCCATCTCCATCTCCTCCTCCTCCATCTCCATCTCCATCTCCTCCTCCTCCATCTCCATCTCCATCTCCTCCTCCTCCATCTCCATCTCCTCCTCCTCCTCCATCTCCTCCATCTCCATCTCCTCCTCCTCCTCCATCTCCATCTCCTCCTTCTCCTCCTCCTCCTCCATCTCCATCTCCATCTCCTCCATCTCCATCTCCTCCTCCTCCTCCATCTCCATCTCCTCCTCCTCCTCCATCTCCATCTCCTCCATCTCCATCTCCTCCTCCTCCATCTCCATCTCCTCCTCCTCCATCTCCATCTCCTCCTCCTCCTCCTCCATCTCCTCCTCCTCCATCTCCTCCTCCTCCATCTCCATCTCCTCCTCCTCCATCTCCATCTCCATCTCCATCTCCTCCTCCATCTCCATCTCCTCAATCTCCATCTCCTCCTCCTCCTCCATCTCCATCTCCTCCTCCATCTCCATCTCCTCCTCCATCTCCATCTCCTCCTCCTCCTCCTCCATCTCCATCTCCTCCATCTCCATCTCCTCCTCCTCCTCCATCTCCTCCTCCTCCTCCTCCATCTCCATCTCCATCTCCATCTCCATCTCCATCTCCTCCATCTCCATTCTCCATCTCCTCCTCCATCTCCCTCCTCCATCTCCATCTCCATCTCCTCCTCCTCCTCCTCCATCTCCATCTCCATCTCCTCCTCCTCCTCCTCCTCCATCTCCATCTCCTCCTCCTCCTCCATCTCCTCCTCCTCCTCCATCTCCATCTCCTCCTCCTCCTCCATCTCCATCTCCATCTCCTCCTCCTCCTCCTCCTCCTCCTCCTCCATCTCCATCTCCTCCTCCTCCTCCTCCTCCTCCTCCTCTCTCCTCCTCCTCCTCCTCCTCCATCTCCTCCTCCTCCTCCTCCTCCATCTCCATCTCCTCCATCTCCTCCTCCTCCTCCATCATCTCCTCCTCCTCCTCCATCATCTCCTCCTCCTCCTCCATCATCTCCTCCTCCTCCTCCATCATCTCCTCCTCCTCCTCCATCATCTCCTCCTCCTCCTCCATCATCTCCTCCTCCTCCTCCATCTCCATCTCCTCCTCCTCCTCCTCCATCATCTCCTCCTCCTCCTCCATCATCTCCTCCTCCTCCTCCTCCATCATCTCCTCCTCCTCCTCCTCCATCATCTCCTCCTCCTCCTCCTCCATCATCTCCTCCTCCTCCATCTCCATCTCCTCCTCCTCCTCCATCTCCTCCTCCTCCTCCATCTCCTCCATCTCCATCTCCTCCTCCTCCTCCATCTCCATCTCCTCCTTCTCCTCCTCCTCCTCCATCTCCATCTCCTCCATCTCCATCTCCCTCCTCCTCCTCCATCTCCATCTCCTCCTCCTCCTCCATCTCCATCTCCTCCATCTCCATCTCCTCCTCCTCCTCCATCTCCATCTCCTCCATCTCCATCTCCTCCTCCTCCTCCATCTCCTCCATCTCCATCTCCTCCTCCTCCTCCATCTCCATCTCCTCCTTCTCCTCCTCCTCCTCCATCTCCATCTCCTCCATCTCCATCTCCTCCTCCTCCTCCATCTCCATCTCCTCCTCCTCCATCTCCATCTCCTCCTCCTCCTCCTCCATCTCCATCTCCTCCTCCTCCATCTCCATCTCCATCTCCATCTCCTCCTCCATCTCCATCTCCTCAATCTCCATCTCCTCCTCCTCCTCCATCTCCATCTCCTCCTTCTCCATCTCCTCCTCCATCTCCATCTCCTCCTCCTCCTCCTCCATCTCCACCTCCTCCATCTCCTCCTCCTCCTCCATCTCCATCTCCATCTCCATCTCCATCTCCATCTCCTCCATCTCCATCTCCTCCATCTCCATTCTCCATCTCCTCCTCCTCCATCTCCATCTCCATCTCCATCTCCATCTCCATCTCCATCTCCTCCATCTCCATTCTCCATCTCCTCCTCCTCCATCTCCATCTCCTCCTCCTCCTCCATCTCCATCTCCTCCTCCATCTCCATCTCCATCTCCTCCTCCTCCTCCTCCATCTCCATCTCCATCTCCTCCTCCTCCTCCTCCATCTCCATCTCCATCTCCTCCTCCTCCTCCATCATCTCCTCCTCCTCCTCCATCATCTCCTCCTCCTCCTCCTCCTCCATCATCTCCTCCTCCATCTCCATCTCCTCCTCCATCTCCATCTCCTCCTCCATCTCCATCTCCTCCTCCTCCTCCTCCATCATCTCCTCCTCCTCCTCCTCCATCATCTCCTCCTCCTCCTCCTCCATCATCTCCTCCTCCTCCTCCTCCATCATCTCCTCCTCCTCCATCTCCTCCCTCCTCCATCATCTCCTCCTCCTCCTCCATCTCCTCCTCCTCCTCCATCATCTCCTCCTCCTCCATCATCTCCTCCTCCTCCATCTCCTCCTCCTCCATCTCCATCTCCTCCTCCTCCTCCATCTCCTCCTCCTCCTCCACTCCTCCTCCATCTCCATCTCCTCCTCCATCCTCCATCTCCTCATCTCCATCCTCCTCCTCCTCCATCTCCATCTCCTCCTCCATCTCCATCTCCTCCTCCTCCACTCCATCTCCATCTCCTCCTTCTCCATCTCCTCCTCCATCTCCATCTCCTCCTCCTCCTCCTCCATCTCCATCTCCTCCATCTCCATCTCCTCCTCCTCCTCCATCCTCCTCCTCCTCCTCCTCCATCTCCATCTCCATCTCCATTCTCCATCTCCTCCTCCTCCCCATCTCCCCCATCTCCTCCTCCTCCTCCATCTCCATCTCCTCCTCCATCTCCATCTCCTCCTCCCCTCCTCCTCCATCTCCATCTCCATCTCCTCCTCCTCCTCCTCCATCTCCATCTCCATCTCCTCCTCCTCCTCCATCTCCCTCCTCCTCCATCTCCATCTCCTCCTCCTCCTCCTCCTCCATCTC